>NC_139547.1:42284319-42806735 GCF_965153285.1 Podarcis tiliguerta | reverse complement strand
TAAGATGTCCAAGAAAAACCCAAAGGAAAATGATAGCAGTGACTCCACTTAAGATCTTAGTGGAGCAGGTCCCTTTGAAAGAGAGCTGTCCTTTAGATCTGTGGGGGCCTGTCCTTTGGGGCAACTGGGGTGCTGACCCATGAAACTCAATCACTGAGGTCCAGCTTTGAGGACCTTCTGGCGGTTCCCTCACTGTGAGAAGTGAGGTTACAGGGAACCAGGCAGAGGGCCTTCTCGGTAGTGGCGCACTCTCCCATCAGATATCAAGGAAATGAACAACTCTCTGACTTTTAGAAGACATCTGAAGGCAGCCCTGTTTAGGGAAGTTTTCACTGTTTGATGTTTTATTGCATTTTTAATATTCTGTTGGGAGCCGCCCAGAGTGGCTGGGGAAACCTAGCCAGATGGGTGGGGTATAAAATAATAATAATAATAATAATAATAATAATAATAATAATAATAAGCCTTCAAGTGGGACGTGGTTGGTGCAGTGGGACTCGGGTGGCGCTGTGGGTTAAACCACAGAGCCTAGGACTTGCCGATCGGAAGGTCGGCGGTTCGAATCCCCACGACGGGGTGAGTTCCCGTTGCTCGGTCCCTGCTCCTGCCAACCTAGCAGTTCGAAAGCACGTCAAAGTGCAAGTAGATAAATAGGTACCGCTCCGGTGGGAAGGTAAACGGCGTTTCCGTGCACTGCTCTGGTTCGCCAGAAGGGGCTTAGTCATGCTGGCCACATGACCCAGAAGCTGTACACCAGCTCCCTCGCCTATAGAGCGAGATGAGCACCGTAATCCCAGAGTCGGTCACGACTGGACCTAATGGTCAGGGGTCCTTTAATAAGCCTCCAGCCTGCCCTCATCCACCTGCCTTCTGGTCACTTTGAATCGGCCCCAATCCAGACCATTAGCCAGTGCAGCTGTTCTAACAAAGGAATCATATGCTGCAACAATATGGCTGCAGCTCTTTTGACCAGTTGACATTTCCGAGCTACTACTACTATGTGAGAGTCAAAACTAGTTAGAACTGCTAGTACCTGGGAAGAAAAATATAGACTAAAGGCAAAGCAATGCTCAAGTACCTGCTGGGAAGAGCATGCGGCAGAGGCCTTTTGTGATGAGATGACTCAGGCATTTCATGCTGAATCATTCCATCGCTGGGGTTTCTGGAGATTATGCACCAACCATCGCTTGAGGCCCCATCAAAAGCGGCAATGCAGCCTAAGTAATTGCGAAGGACTTGCAGCTGAGTCTGATACTCCTACAGCTTTTTCTTTCCTGACTTAACTAATGAAACTAATTGCCCCCAAACAACAAAAGTTCTTGTTCCCAAAAACTTGCGCTGCAATAATTATTTACTTTCATTTGCATTCTTTCATTTTTTAAAAAAAAAACCCTATGCTGTCAACATTAATTTTAAAATATAAATAGATGCTGACAGCGAAGCGCATAAAAAAATCAACAATACAGTTACATTAATTAAGCAAG
This sequence comes from Podarcis tiliguerta, assembly GCF_965153285.1. Taxonomy (NCBI): domain Eukaryota; kingdom Metazoa; phylum Chordata; class Lepidosauria; order Squamata; family Lacertidae; genus Podarcis; species Podarcis tiliguerta. The sequence goes on along the minus strand of NC_139547.1, from coordinate 42,805,251 downwards.
CACAGAATACACCACAAATCAGTAGATTGGCTTAATACATTGTGCATAGCTGGATCACACCCACCCACCCACACCCACACACCCTAGAAAGCATGGCTGAACAGGTGAGTTTTAAACAGGGGGTCTACATGTCAGTAAACATAAAATGTGGAGCACGAAATATAAGACTGAAAAATAAAATAAGAAACTGAGAGAACCGGAATTGACAGATCCTTCCGTCCTTAACCTTGACATGCCGATCTGCTGCCCCAGCGATCAGCTTGACCTTTGCATCATTTGGAACAATGTGGGTTGAAACCAGATGGAACAAAAGGGGGCAGAAAGCCTCAGGAAACCAAATTGGCCTCTCTAGGTGTCCTTAGCAACTCTTTCCCAGGCTGCACACAACTGGAATCTGTCCTTGAGTTCTGATAATTTCTTTTGATTGCCTCGATATGGTGTCCCACTATATATTATTCACAAACTTTACTTGTGGATATTTCTTCAAAACAGAACAAAAAGCAGTAAATGATACATCCAAACAATTCCATATAATATCTTGTACTGTCCAGCACAGGCTCAGCATCTTAAAAATAAAATAAAATTCCAAACAGACCCAAATCAAAGGTCTCTCTCACAATCTCAATTTTCATAGAGCTGTTTTTCTGGACAGTCGTTTGCACATTCTTACTTTCACAGAGCTTGAGAACAAAGACTCAAGGCAATTCCCTTTCAGAATGGAGATTTGCAGCCAAACACCTTTGTCGCCTGATCTAAGGTTAAACACATGTTAGCTACTAGAGAACAACAGTAATAATTAACCCATAAAGGAAACCAGAGACCACTTCTTGTTGTTCTTTAGCTTCAGTGGAATCTTCCAGTTAAACCCTTTCAGCAATACACATAGGCATTCTTCATTTCAGTGTCAATTCAACAATTATACATAACAGATTGCGTGTCTAGAAACTAGCCTACTGTACAAAAGTAATATTTGCATTTGTTGCTCCACCCACTCCCACCCAACCTACCATTGGCTTGTGGCCCTCAGAAGGTTTTCCAGAAAGGAATGTGGCCCTTGGGCTGAGAAAGGCCCATTCCCACCCACCCCCAGGCCACCATGAAGAGAAATGAACTGGGGGGGGAGTGTATTCTGTGTCTACCTCTGATGGAAATAGTTGCCAATGCTGTTGACTGAACGTGAATCTTAATGAGTAATTGGGGTTGCTCTTGCTTATTGCTTTGATGTGTATTCCATCCCTGCGTCTCATCCTCCTTCTCCCTCCTGTTCTTTTATTGGAATTTAGCCCAGGAGTGGATTATGATGCTTTATCTATGTCTGGTCTTAAAAAAAATATTTTGATTTAAAGCTTTCAGAATACAAATTAATCTAGATGTACTCATAAATGGAGAAGCTGCGCCGACATCTATTTTTATGACACAAGAGAGAGTGGAGATGAAACGGTGATAATAGAAACCAAATATTTGCCTCCGTGAAAGGAAATTGCAACAGTAGAAAAGGGCATCTGTTTGCAGATGAGAGAGAGAGAGAGAAAGAGAGAGAGAGAGAGAGAAAGAGAGGGATTAATTTAGCCACCTCCATTTTCTCTAATTCTTCTGGAGAGCAGAGAAGGCACAGAGATAGAATAGAATTACATAATGATTTGGCCATAGCTGTCTTCCTGTTGGGGCTTCCTTGCTTTCATTTGGATGACACTTCATTCGAAGAGAAGAGGGACCCTCCCTTCTCCAGCTACAGTACTTGTTGGATCTGAGGAGTCAAGAACTCCCAGTAAGGACTTTGGGAGAGCAGCTGTCAACAGTGGTGGCTGGTGCCCATTGGCACTGATAGGGAGGAAGCCAGGGAGACCAACAGCTGGTGGCGCCAGAGACAGTGTTTTGCCCCCATCTACTTCCTCGCTGAGTTCTGTTGTTGTTTAGTCATTTAATCGTGTCCGACTCTTCATGACCCCATGGACCAGAGCACACCAGGCATTCCTGTCTTCCACTGCCTCCCGCAGTTTGGTCAAACTCATGCTGGTAGCTTCGAGAACACTGTCCAACCATCCCGTCCTCTGTCGTCCCCTTCTCCTTGTGCCCTCCATCTTTCCCAGCATCAGGGTCTTTTCCAGGGAGTCTTCTCTTCTCATGAGGTGGCCAAAGTATTGGAGCCTCAGCTTCAGGATCTGACCTTCCAGTGAGCACTCAGGGCTGATTTCCTTAAGAATGGAGAGGTTTGATCTTCTTGCAGTCCATGGGACTCTCAAGAGTCTCCTCCAGCACCATAATTCAAAAGCATCAATTCTTCAGCGATCAGCCTTTTTTATGGTCCAGCTCTCACTTCCATACATCACTACTGGGAAAACCATAGCTTTAACTATACGGACCTTTGTTGGCAAGGTGATGTCTCTGCTTTTTAAGATGCTGAGTTCTACAAAGGGTAATAATGAGGCTAAGGAAGAGGAAGCTGATAGCCAATGCTACAGGACGGCCTTTGGGCAAGCACCTTCCATGGGTCCGCCTTCCTTCAGTAAACCTACCTCTTCAACAGCATTACCACCAGCTTTTCCTCTACCACTACACAGATACCCCCTGTCTGCCAATGAGGAAGCAAGGAGAAACATCTGTTCCTCCTTCCTTTTGATTAATTTTGGCCCGTCCTCCTGCTGAGGTGTAGAAGAGGCAACCATGAGGCGAAGGAGGAAGAAGCTGATAGGCTGTGCCAGCCCCTTGCACTGGTTGTAAGAAAGAAGGCAAGCTGTTGGGGACAGAATGAGGTTGGTGGGGCAGCTCCCTATTCACTCTAATGGTCCAGCCTCCATGAACTGAGCCAGAGAAAGAGGCAGGTGATGAAGCAGCTGCAATGGTGCAGAGAAGCAGCAGGTCCATGGGGGCTGTTGTCAGCAGGTCCCTGTTGTGGTGCAGGCCCTTGGCAGATGCACAATTACCATATTTTTTGCTCTGTAAGACTCCTAAAAAGTACTTCCGGAGGCGGCGCGAAACCGTGATGGCGGACCTCTTCGAGCTCTGAAGAGGGGCACCGCAGAAAAGGGTTGTTTCGCTACGGCGCAGCGGCAACCCATCAAGAAAAACCACGGACAGAGAGAGTCCGTGGCCGTGGGACTCGGCGGGCACCTGGAGCGACCCCAAATTCGCGGAAGGGACCCCGTAAGGGGCTCCGGAGTGAAGGAGGGGGAGCGGTGCTGTGAGTTCATCGCTCTTTCTGCGGAGGCGAAGCCGCGCGGCTGTCACGGATGAGCGCTGACCTTTCTTCCAAAAAATACTATTCTGAAACAGCAAACCCGTGAGTAAGGACTTAAGATTTGTTACAATAACTTGAAGAAATTTGGCTGAAACCGGGAGACGAGAAAGAGGAAGTCCGTCTTCCGGCACTGCTTATAAGATCAAAGCAGACTGTTTAAAGAGCGGAAAGCGCTGTGAACAGGGAAGCTTTAAGGCTTTAAAGTGGGACTTTCGTGCACACTTGAAATTCTATTCTTAAAGGAAGAAAAAATACAGTTTAAATTGGACTTGGAGCGGTCCCCCATGGGGCGAGGGAAGACTCTAACCCCAAATCTTCGGGTGGCCGGGTGAAGTTGCTTGACTGCGGAACTGTTACAAACTTCCAGATACTTTTGTAACTGAAGTGCAACTTTTGGGCTTACTTAGTTTGAGTGGATACAATTGCAGGCACCTTGTTGGAACATTGTTAAACGTTTTAAAGTGCTCTGCAGGACTTTTTTCTTAGTGTTTTGGAACTAACTTGCTTTTAAAATTGTTTTTGAAAACGGAAACTTTAATGGCGGAAAAGTTACCTTCTTCTTACTAACTTTTGGTGGCACTCCCCCTAGAGGACATTGGATAACAAAGGCCTGGGAAAAGTTTTTTTGCTTACTTTCTTTCTCCAGACTGTTTATAAATTGGGACTTGTCTTTCCCATGGGATTACAACATCTGACCTTGAACATTGACTGATGAGTGGTACAGGAAAGACAAGAGCAGCCAAAGCTAAGGAAGCTAAGGAAAAAGAAAAAGCAAAAAAGCAGGCACAGCTTTTGCAAACAACTTTAACTCAGGGACGTAGACTATCAGTGCCTGCTGTGCTTGCAACACAAAAAGTAGAAAGTGAAAAGCCTGAAAAATCTGAAGAGGAAGATATGGCATCAGGAGGAGCAGAGGCAGCACTGAAACAAGTTTTGGAACAATTGTCAACATTAAATCAAAAAATTGATAACCAATCAACAAAAATTGACCAAGCTACATCCTCGATCCAGAAATTGACAGATCAGGTTTCCCAACACACCCAAGCAATTGAAAAATTGCAAGGAGCAACGGAAGAGAACCGTAAATTGGCAGGGGAAGCCGTTGAAATTGCAACATCAGCTAAAAAAGAGGTTGAGGAAGTTAAAGCAGAAGTCAAGCCTCTGCATAAACAGATAGGGGACCAACAAACCTATCTCTCTTTGGTGGAACTGAAAAACCGGGAGACTAATCTTAGGCTTAGGGCGGTCCCAGAAATCGAACAAGAAGATTTGATTGGATTTTTGACAACAGAATTTTCAAAGTTCTGGGGCTTAAAAGAAGAAAGTGATTTTAAAATAGTATCGGCTTTTCGACTGGGAAGATTGGTAAGAAAAGATAGATCTAGAGACTGTCTAATAGCTTTGAGATCAAGAGAGGAGAGAGACAAAATATTAGGCCTACACTTCAAAAACTCAATTGAGATACAAGAGAAAAGGGTGGAAATCTACCGAGATATTCCTAAACAGCTATTGGATCTGAGAGCCACCTATTCAGAATTGGCTAAGTTGTTGAGACTTAACTCAATCCCTTATAGGTGGGAGTTCCCACAAGGACTATCATTTACTTACAAACAGAAGAAGGTTAAAATAAGATTACCAGAGGATCTACAAAAGTTCCAGCACGACCACGGAGAAGATCTCCAAAAAGAAGCAGCAGCCCTTTGGCCTATACTTAAACCAGGACCCACTCTGCCAGCAGGCGGAGGGACGCCTAAACCCTCGGAATTAGAGGAAAAAGAAGATACACCGCTCTAGGTGTAACAGAATAGTTCAGGATGTCTCTGCAGCTACTCAGTTGGAATATAAATGGCGGAAATTCCCCGGAGAAAAGAAGGAAACTGTTTCATATATTGAAGAAAGAACAATTGGATATTATTTGTTTACAAGAAACCCATGTGACCAGGCTCCACAGGAAAGTTTTGGTCAACAAAAGACTAGGCCAAGAGTTTATTTCCTCAGACAAGGTAAAGAAAAGAGGAGTGGTGATTTATGCTAAGGAGAGCCTGATACCTAAATTTTTATTCAAAGATGAATATGGAAGAATTCTGGCAATTGAAATCCAGACCCAAGGAGAAAAAATATTGATACTAGGAATTTATGCTCCAAACGACGGGAAATCAGAATTTTTCAAGAAGCTGCATGAGACGCTGCTGGACTATCTGGACTATGCTAACATCATAATGATGGGAGACATGAATGGAGTGGTGTCTACACATATGGATAAGTCTTATAACCAAAATCTAACATCAGACGGCAGACTGCCTAAAACTTTTTTTGAAATGACTGACAATCTGGATTTGATTGATATATGGAGGACAAAGAACCCCCTAGGTAAAGAAGGAACTTTCTTCTCTGAGGCCCACCTGTCCTGGTCAAGGATCGACCAAATCTGGACCTCCAGGGGGCTGGCACCCAAGACTAAAAAGGTGGAAATCTGCCCAAAAACATGCTCCGACCACAACGCTCTGAAATTAGATCTCAGACTTACTCAAACCGGTTCCTTCAGATGGAGAATGAATGACACTCTTTTAAGAGATCAAGAGATTGTGAAAAAGGCCCAAAAAACATTAAAGGACTATTTTGAGATAAATTTGAATACTACAGTAGAAAAAAGAACGATCTGGGACGCAAGCAAAGCTGTCATGAGGGGGTTTCTGATACAACAGAATACAATTAAGAAGAAGCTCTGGAATGGAAAGAAAGATAAAATACTGGAGAAAATACATCAAGGAGAGAAAAAATTGAGAACTAAACCAAAGTCAAAGGATCTGTTGAGAGAAATTAAATTCCATCAAGCAGAATATTCAAAATTGATTAATCAGGAGATTGAATGGAAAATAAAACAGATGAAGCAAAGATCCTTTGAATCAGCAAATAAATGTGGAAAGCTGCTAGCTTGGCAGCTGAAAAAAAGACAAAAGTTGAATACAGTTACAAATCTAGAGATTGAAGGAAGAACGGTGCAGAAACCAGAGGAAATTAGGAAGTGCTTCCACAGATATTTTAAAGAACTTTATGTACAGGGGCCTCAGAAAGAATCAGAGATAGATCATTTTTTAAAGACAAATGGACTATCAAAAATAACTCAAGATAAAAGATCAATCTTGAACTCTACAATAACCACCCAGGAAATTGAAAGTGCCATTCAGAACATGCAACTAGGCAAATCTCCAGGCCCGGATGGGCTTACCTCCAAATACTACAAGACTTTGAAAGACTATTTAACACAACCCTTGTTGGAGGTATGCAACCAGATCATGGATGGGAAGAGGGCACCAGAAACGTGGAAAGAAGCGTTCATCACATTGATACCTAAGATAGAATCTGAAAAGACTCAACTCAAGAACTACCGCCCCATCTCACTCCTGAATGTGGATTACAAAATATTTGCAGACATTTTGGCAAGTAGACTTAAAAAAGTTTTAATTGAAGTAATTCACAAAGACCAAGCAGGCTTTCTCCCTGGTAGACATTTATATGAGAATACCAGAAACATCATCGATATTTTGGAACTTTTACAAACTAACAGGAACACAAGGGCGGTGTTAATTTTTGTTGATGCGGAGAAAGCATTTGACAATATATCTTGGATGTTCATGAAGAAAAACTTGGAAGGGATGGGAGTGGGGCGGGGGTTTGAAAATGGGTTACGAGCAATTTATTCAGAGCAAAAGGCCAAATTAATAGTGAACAATGTGGTGACGGAGGAGTTCAAAATTGAAAAAGGGACACGACAAGGGTGCCCTCTATCCCCTCTTTTATTCATTTCAGTCCTGGAGGTGCTATTGAACATGATAAGGGAGGACCGGCTGGTACAAGGGATAGAGGTCGGAGTGAAACAATATAAACTTAAAGCTTTTGCAGATGACCTAGTTTTGACATTGCAGGAGCCAGAATCCAGTACAAAAAGAGTTCTTGAACTTATATCTGAGTTTGGTCAGGTGGCGGGGTTTAAGTTGAACAAACAAAAAACCAAGGTTTTGACCAAGAATTTGACACTTACAGAAACAGAGGGGTTTCAGAGAGAAACAGAATTAAATGTGGTAAAGAAAGTGAAATACCTAGTGAAAAATGCTGGTTGGAAGTAAAGAAGGATTTAGAAATTTGGTCAAGATTGAAACTTTCCTTGTTGGGAAGGATTGCAGCAATTAAAATGAATGTATTGCCGAAAATGTTATTCTTGTTTCAAACCCTACAGATCGTGGACAGAGAGGAATGTTTTGGAAAATGGCAGAAGGATATATCTAAGTTTGTCTGGCAGGGCAAAAAGCCCCGAATAAAGTATAAAATATTAACTGATTCAAAAGAAAGAGGGGGGTTTGCCCTGCCGGATTTGAGGTTGTACTATGAAGCTGCAGCCTTCTGCTGGCTGAAAGATTGGTTTTTGCTAGAAAACACCGACGTCCTAGATCTGGAAGGTTTTGATAATGCATTTGGTTGGCATGCATATCTATGGTATGACAAGGTTAAAGTTCACAAATTGTTTAAAAGCCATATTGTCAGAAAAGCGATTTTTGCAGTCTGGATGAAATATAAAGACTTATTAGAGAGTAAAACACCGAGGTGGCTATCACCGGTGGAGGCCAAAGCTCGAAAAAGACCCAATATGGAGGCCTATTGGCCGAAATATTGGGAATTAATTGAAAAAATTGGAGACGGTTGGAAGTTGCAGAGCCAGGACAAATTAAAAAACAAGGTGCGAGATTGGTTACATTATGCTCAAATTCAAGAGGTTTTTAAAATGGATAAAAAGGTTGGTTTCCAGGAGGGGAAATCGAAACTAGAGACAGAATTGTTAGAACCAAAGACCAAGATTTTATCTAGAATGTATAACTTGCTGCTTATGTGGAACACACAGGATGAGACAGTTAAATCTGCTATGATAAAATGGGCACAGGATGTTGGACATAATATTATGTTTGAAGACTGGGAAAGGTTATGGAACACCGGAATGAAATTCACGGCATCTAGTGCCTTGAAGGAAAACATTATGAAAATGATATACCGGTGGTACATGACCCCAGTCAGGCTAGCCAAGATGCATCACCTGTCTGACAACAAATGTTGGAAGTGTAAGGAAGCAGAGGGGACTTTCTTCCATCTCTGGTGGACCTGCCCAAAAGTGAAGGCCTTCTGGGAAATGATTTATAATGAATTGAAAAAGGTATTTAGGTATACCTTTCCTAAGAAACCAGAGGCCTTCCTGTTGGGCATGGTGGACCAGAAAATGTCAAAGAAAGATAGAACTTTGTTTATGTACGCTAGCACAGCAGCAAGAATACTCATTGCAAAGAGTTGGAAGACACAAGATTTGCCCACGCTGGAGGACTGGCAGACGCAGTTGATGGACTACATGGAGATAGCTGAACTGACCGGCAGAATCCGAGATTTGGATAAAGAAACAATTGAGGAGGACTGGGGAAAATTTAAAGATTATCTGAAAAAATATTATAAGCTATATGAATCCTAAGAAAGTGCATGATTAGGAAACGTTAAGCTTCTGCGAATATGATTAAGTAAATGGTAAAATTAGTGACAAAAGAGAAAAGGAGACAATTTAAATTGAATATGTTATGTTTATTTTAAAGGTATTGAAATTGAGATATAATATATTGTATTTGGATACATAACATTCGAAAGTTACAACAAGGTATGAAATAAGGTAACAAAATGCTGACATTGTTAATGCAAAGAACGCAGAATCGGAAGGGGTGGGGAAGTCCAAGTTTTATTTTGTTTTTGTTGTTAAAAAAGAGAAAATTTGTTTCTTGTAACTACTTTATTTGTTTATAAATCTATAAAATTATGGAAAGAAACGCAATAAAAAAATTTATAAAAAAAAAAAAAAGACTCCTAAAAAGTAAGGGGAAATGTGTGTGCGTCTTATGGAGCGAATGCAGGCTGCACAGCTATCCCAGAAACCAGAACAGCAAGAGGGATTGCTGCTTTCACTGCGCAGCGATCCCTCTTGCTGTTCTGGCTTCTGAGATTCAGAATATTTTTTTCTTGTTTTCCTCCTCCAAAAACTAGGTGTGTCTTGTAGTCTGGTGCGTCTTATAGAGCGAAAAATATGGTACTCTGTTCCCTGACGCAGACACATGTCAGCAACTGAACGTACTGCAGGCAAAGTATGTGCTCTGCCGGTGAGTTATGGCATCATGGTAACAGAGACAATATTTTATTTATTTATATGAATATTGATAAATCTCTCTCTCTCTCTTACACACACACACACACACACACACAGAGAGAGAGAGAGAGAGAGAGAACGCTGTATACCATTCAATTGATATATGGTGAACTACAGTTCCTTGAAAAGTTCCTTGAGAAGAAGGATTGATTGTTAAACCACACTGTATAGGAATTGCATTTTTTCAACCCTCAAATGCTTGGCTGAACAGGAATGTGTCAGAAGAGAAGCGCCGAAAATTGTGTACAAAGCCCCATACAGCTCAGGAGCAGGTTAGCTGAAAGATTGTCTCACCCATTATATACCCAAATAATCACTGCATTCTGCAGGATAGGGGCTCCTGCAGGTATCATCTTATCACAAGGTCCATTACACACCATATAGGAACTGGGCCTTTGGTGTGGTGGCCCCTATCCTATGGAATTTCCTTTAAAAATTAAATATTACACAGCTGCTGTGTCTGTTGTCTTTTCGGCACCTGCTAAAGACCTTCCTTTTCTGACAAGCCTCTTAAGTAGTATGTATTGAAATGGTATTTAGCTGCTTTTACGTATTTCATTTGATTGTTGATATTCACATGTTTTTACACTTGTTTTATAGTTGTATACTTTATTCTCGAAAGTTGTCCTGGTGCTTTACCGTAAAGGGAGATCAAGAAATCTAATAATATAAATAAAAATAAAGGAGGGAGACAGATGCATCCTCACCAAGGAGGGCATTCCCCAAGTGGGGGAACACCACCAAGAAGGCCCTGTTGTGGGTCAGTCCAAGAGAGGCACCAACAGGGCCACTGGTTCAGGGGAGCATGGGGTTTCCATGGAATTTTGGACTGGGTCAAAACATGTCTTGGACTGGGTCAAAAGATTCTTCTGTTTCCCTGTTCTCTTTTGCTATGGTTATCCTAAAAAGTTAGCAGACGTTTAATTATGTATGATGAACTCTCCTTTTTCCACTTAGTGGCCTAAATTGTATTCCCCCCCCCCCCCATGGGCTTGTTTGTTTTGCCAGATGTCAGCCTCGCTCAATTTTTCTGTGCTGGAATGTTGCATTTGAGAGCAAACACATTGCTGTGTTAAATATATATATAGGCAGTGTTCTCCTTCCATGGATTCTTTTGCAGAACTTTTCACAGGATAGCCTCAGGAGAATGGGGTTAGCTTGGGCAGCTTTCGATCTCTGCGTGGTGGAGAGGCAAAAGGACTGGAAGAGAACTGAACTGCAAGAAGAGAATTGGGAAAATGAGAGAACGGCCCTCAAACAAAAAGTCAGGACAGAACGTAAGCAAAATGAGCCAGAAAACAGCAAACACGAACACAAATCTATAGAATTAATGGAGTTCTTCAAATCAAGGGTCTCAGCAACCATTATCAAGTTAACTACATCTTGAGGTAGTTTGACAATGTCAAAGGAACTTCTTTCCTAAAAGATCACTCTCAGTGGTGAACTTGAGGGTTAGTAAACTGCAGGCAGAAATTAAGTCAGTGGAGACTGGTCCATGAGAATAAGTCTGCACTTGCCTGGTTTCCTACTTGCAGTTAGTCCAGAGCATCGCCCTGCCTGCCAGATTAACTCTCCCTAGTCTTAGTCATTCCCTTGTAGACCTCAGAAGGGGGGAGGATGGGTGCAAAACTAGAGTGAGTTGGTTCTGTCTGTCATTGGCTTTGGCTCTGCCTACTGTTTGGGCTCCCTGCCTTTTGTTGGTTTCTGTTTGTGCCACTGTGCAGTGCTTGGAGTCACAAGACTGTTTACATTCCAGACTGTTGGAAGTCTCACGGGAGACGGGAGACAGATGTTGATATTACTGGTTTCCTGTTCCTTTGTTCCAGTTGCCTCTCTGCTTTCACAGAGAGAGGATGTATGTTTTAATTCTGTCTGCGTAGTTAGAAATAAAACCTTTAGCAATGTAGCTCATATTTCTCGTCCTCTTCTGCTGCTTGGACACTCTGTGTAATGGGAACATGCCTGGAGCCTCATCAAAGGCTCAGGTCATTAATCATCATTGGAGGACTCGACCAGAGGAGTAGCTCAGTTGAACGCAAGTTCCGATACCTTCTGCCCCTCCAGTCCAAACAAGCACTCCATCCCTGAATGAAGTCACAGCAAGAGGACCACTGAAATCACAAGAGGAAGGCACCTGCATGCTCAGGGGCACCCTGGAGTTTTGCAGGAATGCAAACCATTTTAAAAAAAATCCTAGAAGCAGCCACAAGTCAGTGTGGACTGAGCATGCTCAGTAGCCATAGACTCAATTTCCTGGTTTGCATATCATGCTAAACCAAACCATGGCTTAGCACAAGCGAATGGGCTCCCAGAGAAGAGCTTGCAGGCACTTGCCTCCTCAGTATTTTTGCTGCTGGGTTACTCTGAGCTAAGGGCTTGTCTGCACTTTAGTTTGTCCTGGCAAGCACAGGCCCAAGTGGCTATGCTCTTGTCCCACCACTTTCCCAGGGAAAACTCACTCTTTAGCACTAAATCAGAGCAAAGGCCAATCCATGGGGAAACTGAGGGATATTTGCTGGGGTTCAGCACTAGAGAGCGAGTTTTTGCTGGGGTTCAGCACTAGAGAGCGAGATATCAGGAGGATAAGCAGAGCTTTAAATAATGGTTAGCATCTGTTCTCCAAACTGAGATTCACTGTTTAGCTCTCCTGGATAAACCACGAGACACGGACCATACAAAAACCTTGTTAACAACTCATTAAGTAAACCCATCTCTGTGAGAATGTTCAGGGTGGCAGGAGAGGATATATTGTTTATTAATATCCTTCCTAACTTGCGCTAGAAAGTTCCTTTACTTAGCAGAGTTACATTCCCCTTTTTACATGCACAGCAGATAGCTGGTTGCAGGCTCGTGTGAGCCTCTCACTATTATACAATTCAGTCTGTCTCAGATTGAATTGTACGTTCCTGGTAAGTTCCCTTGAATCCCTCTTAAAAAAATAAAGATGTCACGATCTTATTCAAAGTCAATAAAAGAAGTTTACTCACATCAGTTCACAGTTGGATTCCTGAAGGCAGACTTAGTTACAAATATGTACACGTGGAGCTACCCCATATGGGGGAATAATCCCAGAGAGCTAGCGGAGCAGTCCTAGCTAAAAGCTGACAAAACAAAGAAGGAAGTCAAAAAGAAGGAAGGGTGCTGCGTGACTCGTCCTTTTGATATCTGGACAGGTTAGGTCACGCCCACCTTCTATCACATGCAAAAGGAAGGATGCTCCAGCCAGGAGGAACAGGAAGTTTCGACTGGCTGGCCAAACACTCCCTCGCATGTCTTCTCTAGCATTACAAGGAATGTTGTACTTGACTGCCTCTCATGGTTCACATCCCACAATCTCTACAGCTTCCACCCTGCCCCATGCAAGCCAGCAGGTTGTTGAAGACAGTGGCTGACCCACGCAACCCACTTAGGATGGCACTGTAAGAGAAATAAAGAAATTCATTGCAAGGTTCATTGGAGTTTGTAAGCAGACCTTCCTTTCCTTGAGATTCCTGCATTGCAGGGGTTGGACCAGAATGGCCCCCAGGGTCCCTTCTGACTCTACAATTCTATGATTCCATGAGTCTTTATAAAAGGGGCAAGAGGACAATGTCATGTCCTCCTAGTGTTTTGGACCACAGCTCCCATCAGCCTTGGCTAGAGCTTCATCATACAGTGGAAGTTCTTAGCCAGCGTTGCCAAAGGTCAGGGTTGATGGAAGGCACTGCATTCCGTCACAATGGATGTGCTTCTGGCACGACTAAAGTAAAACTGCTACAGGAGAAATCATTGTACACCTCATGTAAGTTATATAGAGAGAAGACGTAGCCAGAGAAAAAATATATAGGCATCTGTACTTTATTGGCATTTGTTCAGAAGCTCAAAAGGCTTCCACACAGGAATCCAACAAAAACCATGGTGATGATCTTTTAAAAAACAGTTTGCTGCACTTGGTGAGTAAGTTTCCACATTGTCATCGTCTCCTACATTTTATTAATCCCCTTCTGTTCAGATGTCTGCTTTTGGAGGCTTCCGAATTCTGTGCTATGCGTGACTTTGGCAGTGCATACAGTGACTAAAGAAGATCTTTATATAGGAATCCAGAGTCATTCGTTTCAGAGTGCGGAAGAAGCATTTGAACAGGAGGCGGGGACCTTTTTCATACACTTGTTAGCAATGCTTCTGGGTGCAGGGGGCATGCAGGCGAGTGGTGGGTGTGAGCAGCAGCAGAGGTGGTCAGGACAATGGAAACAATTCTTATCCTTCGTCTATTGGCTACATTACAGCTGCAAAGGAGTCAGAGGCAGGGATGGGGGAGAAATTTGCTTCAGTCAACCTTTAAAGCCGAACCCATCAAATCCTCACTTTCCAAAACCGGAACTCACCCATCGTTTGAAATTCAGACTTTTTTTGTGACGCAATTCCCCAGCCAACTAATATTTTTTTAAAATGCATACACTGGTGGAATGGGTGCATAAAATGAATATGTTTGGGGAAACAACACCCTAAAATGCACAAATTTGGGGTAAATTGCTTGAAAACATGTGTATGTTTGTCAAAACTACATACAAAAGTGTTTTAGTTAGGAGGGATTTGCACTAAAATCCTGAAGAAGTTTCATAAGTTTATTTCAGGTTGGTCCGATTTTTTGACTTATGTCAATATCCATGATCACCGTCACTCTCTGCCATTGGCTTTTAAACAGATCTGCTTAATTTGAAGTTTACTGATTTATTGCTTTTCTTTCTTTTTGTGTCTTCTCCCTTTCTCGTACCCTCATTCCCCTCCCCAAATTATTTTTATTGTTTTTCCAAAACAATACAAATCAAACCTATTTAATTTAATTAATACAGTTTTTTTTAAAATAAGGTTTCCCACTCCTGTTGCCAACATATGTCCATCTTTTCTGTTGTTGCCACATCCTTTTTTCTTGAAATCCACTTAAAATCTCCGTGAGATGCAATCCATTCTCACCGCTGCCAATATATCCTCTTTACAAACAGCATTCTTTTTAATTTCCATAGGTGTAAATTCATTTTCTTTTCACATGTGTAGTCATTCAAATCAATATTCTCAGACCTGTTGTGAAGGGATATTGGCTCACTGTTCCACATTTTTATAGTTTCCCACTGTTGGCTCTTTGTATTTCTTCTCTCTTAGTATGATATTATTATTTTTACTTGATTGTGTCCAGTGTTGTTATTAGGCATGCCACTCCATATGGCCAGGATTATTCAAGTGGCATTTCCTGACTTCATCCATGGTCTTCCATTTATTTATTTATTGCATTTTTATCCCACCTTTTCCTCCAAAGGAGCTCAAGGTGGCATACGTGGTTCTCCCCCTCCTTATTTAATCCTCACAACAACCCTGTGAGGTAGGTTAGGCTAAGAGGCTACAACAGCCCATGGTCACCCCAGTTTGTGGGGATTTGAACCCTGGCCTCCCGGGTCCTAATCTGACACTCCAACCACTGCAACACATTGGCTCACTAGGCATCAGGGCCCAGTCATGGCCTCTGAGGGAAGCAGGTGGGACTGAGCAGCTGGAGGGAAGTCTTTCATTTCTGGTAGCTGGAACCACAGACAAGAAACAGTCTCTGTGTGCCTGAATAAAGTTGTGTTTCACTCACCCATCAGTCTGTCCACGTGGTCTGTATGCACAGTTATTATTGCCTGCAGTTTCTGGCTGACAGCTCAGACTTAGATTTCAACCAAATTGACAGTTCAAAGGAGGCAGCGTTAAGACAGGAGGGTTTTGCTTTGAAATCCTCAGCCTTTTCTCGTACGTTGATGGAAAGCAGTGGTTCCAGGTGTGGTGGCTTCCAAGACGTCATTTCTCTGCATTTCTTGACAGCTGATAGGAAAATGTAGCTGACAACACCTGTGATTCCAGTCATTGTGACCCTGGAAGATCTACAGCTGGCCTGAACTGTCTGCCTCCTTCACTATTTGCTTAGGATACAAACAAACAATTGGTTTAGATATTCTTTGCATTTTGATTTTCATATAGTATATATGAAATGTGCATAGAAACACATAGTGAGGAAAACATACAAAAAGGCATTATATTAGGGGAAATTGACCTAACATGGGTGTATAATAATATATATCAGAGATTTGGGACTCAGCTACACAGCTGCAATTATAACGTTATAAGTGCATTATAAAAATGTGGCACCAGATGGCACTGTAGAGCTCAATGGCAAATTGCATATACATATACTATAGTGGTTTTTATATATGTGTAGATGTGCTGGCCCCGTGGGTAAACCCGAGCAATGCAGTCCAGGTCTGGTCCCGAATCCAAGGATTCTGCGAGGAGTCAGTCCAACAGGGCCAAGGCAAGTCACAAGGCAGGAAACCAGGCTAGGTCAGACACAGCAATGTTGCTCCCGCAACCTGGGGCGGGGTCCGACAGCCTTTTATCTCTGTCGGGGTAATGGCCGGTCCTGATCCCCCAGTGACTCACCTCCCTGTCTCGCCTGAAGGCGAGCACTCCTCCTGCGAGTACTCAGGTCTCTCCTTCTCTCAGACCTGAGTGTCTGCAGCTCGGGAGACGTTGGTGGGTTACTAGACCCAGAGGCTGCCTCAGCCTCTTCTGACCCAACTGGTAGTGGAGCATCTGTAAGTGATTGCCCAGCTGGAGGCAACGAGGTAATCCCCGCATCTGGAGCCAGGGCAGACTCAGGCCCCTGACTCGGCCCAGCTGGAGCTTGTTGCAGGGGAACCTGTGCAGACTGGGGCTCTTCAGAATCAGGCCCCAGGCTTGGTTCAGATGCCGCCTGAGGCAGAGGATCCAGTGCGGACTGAGACTCCTCCGGGTCCGAGCCCGAGCCTGAGTCCCAGGCCATCACAGTAGATCCAGCCCTGCCCTGGTTGCTCTTTTGGTACTGGGTCACATTCAAGGTATATAAAGCCTGTATCAGCTTGGGACCAGCTAACTTGCAAGCTTGCCATACATCAGTTATGCCAATTCAACCACTCCCATCTGTGGAACTGCCACTGTTACAGGTGCCACATAACACCCATTTGCACCTGGAAGAAATCCATCTTCAGCCACTACAGAGGCCCACCAAACTCCTTCTTGGCCGCTTGGAGACCTCTTCAGCAAAGTCCTCACTCTGGTGAATCCAGTGCCGACTGAGGCCAAGTGAGAGGCACAGCTGGCTTATATAGCCAGGGAGCAGACCAGAGGGCTTATATAGCCAGGGAGCAGACCAGAGCCACATCTCCAACTCACCTGTGATTGGCTGTAATCATGGGCAAGCACTAGCAGCCTAGTGCCAGAACTCAGCCTTGCACCATTGCGGCCACACCAGATCCCAGCCACTGCTTCGTTCCAGCAGCTGGTAAGTGGTCCTTGTTTATATCTGTATCTAGCTGACTTAAGCGATAGAGTTGTGTATATATATGGGTATGCATGTATGTATGTACATTGAGGTTATAGTCACCAGTCCAGACAAATCTAGAAATTAGGACCAGTATGAATTCATTTATGCTCCTGGTGTAAATAGGCAAAAGGGAAATATTTGATTTGGGTTATTAAGGCTGATGTTTAAATATGTAGTAAGGAGTGTTGCCAAATATGCTTACCGATCTAAAATAATATGTGTGCATTACTATATTCTGCTTTTGTACTATATGTATAAAATGTATCTTGGACTGAATTAAATAATATTAGGTTTCTTCTAAGTGTGTGTGTGTGTGTGTGAGAGAGAGAGAGAGAGAGAGAGAAGTTCAGTTGCATGGCTTAGCTTGTCTTAGTTGGCACGTGTCTGCAGAGGTCTGGAGTCCGATTTTTCACTCGCTGCAGGACTCCTGAGGAATTCGGAATAATTACCCAGCAGAAGAAACAAATGGAAATAGAAAATATGGTTACGGTTAGGCTGCCTTGTGCCAAATTTATTACAAACTCAGCGTAGCTTGCTACTTCAAAAGGGTCATTGATAGCTTTATTTTTTTATTTTTTGCCAATCAACAATATTCTAAGCTTTTCTAATGCAAGCCACACCTCCCTGCAAGACTGGGATCTCGAGAAATGTGTGTGCAGGGAGAGTAAATGGAACTATATGAATTTGACTGGAGAAAGAAAAGGCAGTTCTCAAGTTTGGGAACCAGTTTGTGGGAACCAAGGCAAAAAATGTCTTATACTGACTGTTGGAAGGAATTTTTTTTGGTTGGGGTTGGGGTTGTTTTTGCTCTCTTTTACTGCTTTTTGCTAGTTTTAATAATTAAATTTATATTTTTATTGTTTTGTTTCCATGCCACCCAGGAAAAATTTAATGATGAGTGGATATAGAAACGTAATGAACTGATAAAGGTGGCTGCTGTTGCTGCAAACTGACATTGCCCTGGGAGTAACACTGCTTTCCTTTGGGGCTACTCGGTTGCTACCTGCTCAGCCTATATATTGGCAATAAACAGATATTACAAACTTTTTTTTTATTTTTGTAGAAATGCATATCCCAGCTGTATGCATATTTCTTCAGATGCAAAATCCTCTTATCATCCCCAAGTACACTTGTTTGGGTCTGCAGCCCTAAGACTGCAATAGCTGCCAGATTACAAGGGAAAAGAACCAGATGAAATGTGTCCACGTTTGGCATGTTACATAACCTGGTCAAATACTCAGGGCAATTCATTGCAATGAAACTATAATTAAATGAAGCTTTGTATCCGTGAATGGAACAATGGTTTTGCAAATATTTAGAGCTGTTCGGCATCGTGAGCATTCACTGCAATAGCAACCAGCTTCGCACCAAAGGCTTTTGTCTTGTAAACTGACCTGTTCTTTTTAGCTCAAGCGCTTTTGCAATAACCTTTTTCCAGGCTTAGTAACATGCATTGAACTAGGGATTATAACTGCTGGTTGGCATTGCTTGAGTTGTATGTGCGTAAGCCAAGCTCTAGGTGCTTTTAACCCGAGGCAGAGTGGATTTGCTGACACCATGAGAGCCAGCGCACAGTGTGGCATGTGAGTCAGCGAAATCCAATTGTTTGAGCCGAGTCACATATTCAAGGGCATCCCTTGATGTCTCATCACACGCTGACTCATTGTTGGATGTGTCAAGTGCCTCCAGGAAGCAGAAGCGTGGAAAGGAGCCCCTGGTTTTAGAACTCATAATTTTGGGCAGCAAGAATATTACTGGCACAAAAATGGAAGCAATAAGAATCACCGATGAAAGAAGAATGGCAAATGAAATTAATGGACTATGCAGAATTAGATAAACTAACAGGAAGGATTCGAAAACTGCGGAATCAGAGATTCTTAGAAGACTGGAGTAAATATTTGAACTATTTGAAAAGCAGTTGTAATAAACAGATTATGCTAGTAGGATTGCAAGAAGTTCTGTATGGAGGACTTTGTAAAATATTGCAAGGAAGACTTTGAAAAGAATTATTAGTTAACGACAATTAAAAGTAATAGAGAGATTATGAAATGCAGAATAAGTGATAAAGAATGGAAAATCTTCAGAGGTTGTTGACGGAAGTCTAAAATATTGTATAAGATAAGAAGTTATGTTAAAAGACTGTTGGAAATGATGTGTGTGTGTGTGTGTATGTATAATCTCATAACTTTTGGTTCTCTGTGCCTTTGGTAGTGAGGAGTCAGGATTCTAGTTTGGAGCATCTTCCTGAGAGTGAAGAATTCTCTGCCTCTGAGAGGACCGCCCCCCCCCCCGGCTGGTCCCTGGTCACTGATAAACAGCAAGGGCTATAAGAGACTTCCTGTCTGGGGCGGGACTAGCCAATGATGGACAATTCAGTTCAGTCCATATTTAACAAAGAACCCACCTCATTTGCACTTTCTGAAATAATATGCAGACTGAAGCACAGTCATCCTTCAAAAATCACACTTCTCTGAATTTTGCAAGGCCAAGTAATGTGCACAGCAAAGCACATTCTAGGGCATGAGTAGGCAAACTAAGGCCCGGGGGCTGGATATGGCCCAATCGCCTTCTTAATCCGGCCCGCGGACGGTTTGGGAATCAGTGTGTTTTTACATGAGTAGAATGTGTCCTTTTTATTTAAAATGCATCTCTGGGTTATTTGTGGGGCATAAGAATTTGTTCATATATTTTTTTTTTCAAATTATAGTCTGGCCCCCACAAGGTCTGAAGGGCAGTGGACCGGCCCCCTGCTGAAAAGGTTTGCTGACCCCTGTACTAGGGCAAAGTGTATTGGTGAAAACAACACCAAAAATGTATTGTATCGCAGAATCAGAAGCGTAGAGTTGGAAGGGAGCACATTCAGATCTAAATTCCAATCTTGTTACTATGTCTTTTTATGGAGGGGGGGGGGAACTAATGTTAAACGACAACTCTTGCCATTTCTATTGCTGTGAAATCCACCTCCCAGGGCGCAATCCAATAATCTGCATGCATCTGGATCCATCAATACACATATAAGAAAGAAGCGAATGTTCAGAAGCAGGCAAGCTCCCCTCCCCCATTTTCTTTTGCCAAGGATGTGTCAGGAGAATTGCTGGATCTGTGTGCAGCTCCCCCATGTGGCAAATCACTGAATTGCAGAGGAAACTCAGTGAAGAACCTTCTGCATCGACTCCACCCATAAAGGATGGCTATGGGATGCCTCTTCAATTATACTTTTGGCTTTGTGAAAAATTCAGTTTTGGATATCAAAATGGTAGCCCACCTTCTGGCAGCTGTTGGTTTTTCACAAATTGGAAGGAAACAAGAACTCCAGCTACGGAAGAATGGATGTAGTATATATGGTTAACTTAAGCAAAGTATTAAGGATCGGAGAGGGTAGGAGATAGAATAACTTGTTTATGCAAAAGTGGAGTATGTTTGCTGTATGCTGGAGCAACAAAGTACAAGGAGATATACAGACTTTCATGTTATTGGGCTTATTGTAATACAGTGGTACCTTGGGTTAAGAACTTAATTCGTTCTGGAGGTCCGTTCTTAACCTGAAACTGTTCTTAACCTGAGGTACCACTTTAGCTAATGGAGCCTCCTGCCACTGCCGTGTGATTTCTGTTCTCATCCTGAGGTAAAGTTCTTAACCTGAGGTACTATTTCTGGGTTAGCGGAGTCTGTAACCTGAAGTGCCTGTAACCTGAAGCACCTGTAACTCGAGGTACCACTGTATATATTATTTCAAACCAGGGCTTTTTTTCCAGGGGGAACTCACCGGAACTCAGTTCCGGCACCTCTTAAGCGGGTGCCATTGCCATTCTAAGAGAACAAGGGAGGAGGTGTTCACGGTGAGTTCTGGAACCTCTTTCTCTAGAAAAACAGCCCTGCTTCAGACTCATGTATTTTATTGCTTCAGAACTTGTATGTTGTACAGTGGTACCTTGGTTTACAACCATAATCCGTTCCGAATTTGGTTGTAAACCAAAACAGGTTGTAATCCAAGGCACGCTTTCGCCAATGGGGCCTCCCTCCCCCCAAAAAGGGGTTGTAATCCCAAAAAAGGGGGACACACTTCATGGGACACACTTCCGGGTTTGACATGGTTGTAATCCAAAATGGTTGTAATCCAAAATGGTTGCAAACCAAGGTACCACTGTATATGTAAATGATGCTTAATCAACTTTTTTTAAAAAAAAATCCATTCTGAACACACAGATGCCTACAAAGAAAAAGAAATCGGCTCAACTATTTTATTTATGAACTGCCAATTCAATTTTTAAAAAACGACAGTATACAATGAAGCCACAAAAACATAAAATTATAAGATCATAAAGTATAGAGCAGATGATGAACACTATGTGTTTAGTAGCAGAGAGACAATGACTCTTCTGTCTAAATGTGAGTGGTGGATTTATGGAGGAAAAGGTCAAGTTATACCTCTGCGGTTGGAGGCAACCATACTTCTGAATACCAGATGCTGGGAATTGCAAGGATCTAGAATGTGCTTATGTTCTGCTTGCAGGCTTCCCGTGGGCGGGGTTGCCATATTCCCCAAAGTGGAAATCAGGACAAAGAAAACCCAGCCGTATGGCAGCCCTGTTAGGAGCTAGTCCTACACTCTAGTACGACCCTGGCAGAGACACATGCCCAACTGGCATGTTCTCTCCCTCCTGGTCGATCGTTCAGGAGATTCAAAAACTTTCTTCTGCCTGAGCATCGCAGCAACTGACGCCAACAGACATTGGCACACTTAGGGATCTGCAGTGTCTTCGCAGTTTGCGTAACAGAACTCAGCAACTCAGCATTTTGGCTAATCTACTTTATTTACATATAAACACACATGGAGCACTGCAACATGGCTCCCTCTCTCTCTAGCATCAGGCAGTAAACAGAAAGAACAAAGGACAATAGTCTCACTTCACGGAACAGAGTACACAAACATCCTGTCTCTGTCACATCCCACACTGTGGAGTCAAAATATACACCGTCGTGTGATAAACAAAAATCCCATGACTGCAATCATGGAGCAGGAACTGGCTGGCTAATGTGAGAACAGGATGCTGGGCTGGAAGGGCTTTTGGGCCTGATCCAGCTGAACTCATGTTTTTAAAGGCAAAAAAAAGTGGTAGCTTCCACAAAATGGCCTTAACTATGGCCTGCCATATATCACACACCTATATGCCGCTCTGGGGATTAGGACCCGAATCAATGGATTCAAATTGCAAGAAAGGAGATTCCAGCTAAACATCAGGAAGAACTTTCTGACGACAAATGCTATTTAACAGTGGAATAACCTCCCTCAGGAAGTGGTGGCCTCTCCCTCCTTGGAAGTTTTTTAAGCAGAGCTGGATGGCCATCTGCCATGGATGCTTTAGCTGAGATTCCTGCATCCCAGGGGGTTGGACTAGATGACCCTTGGGGTCCCTTCTAATGGTACAAATCTATGATTCTATATATTGATGAGAAAGTTTTGCTTTCATCCATAACTAGCTCAGGAATGGGGAATCTGTTGGCCCCCCAATATTGTGGGACTGCATCAACCATTATTATTATTTGGATGCCAACAGGTTCCCCATCCTTGCTTTGAATATATCAAGACCTTGAACACATATGGAGGAGGAGGAGGAGGAGGAGGAGGAGGAGGAGAAGAAGAAGAAGAAGAAGAAGAAGAAGAAGAAGAGTTTGGATTTGAAATCCCGCTTTATCACTACCCAAAGGAGTCTCAAAGCGGCTAACAATCTCCTTTCCCTTCCTCCCGCACAACAAACACTCTGTGAGGTGAGTGAGGCTGAGAGACTTCAGAGAAGTGTGACTAGCCCAGGGAAGTGAACCTGGTTCACCAGATTACGAGTCCACCGCTCTTAACCACTACACCACCCTGGCTTTAGGAGATATCTCCTAAAGCAAACTTGCCTATCTTTTGAAAACCAGCCCTTCCTCAATATAGTGTTATGAAACAACATACTACAATGAGCAGCCCTCTGTCCCCCCCCCCACCCTATTACAGGAGGCTACTTGAATGCAGGAACTATTTGAAATATGCCTCTGTCAATTGAAGACTTGAGCTTTAAAAGCTTCCTAAGTGGCCAGAGGGACAAGCCTGCATGCAATGAGATCAAAGCTTCCAGCCGGGAATCCACACAGGACCCTGCAGAAAGCTGAAGTTGGGGTTGGGCATGTGGTAAGCACACATTCTATGACATGGCCCAAGCATGAGTAGCTTGAGAATATGTCCTGTAAATGTGCCAGACACTCTGTCAAGAGTGAATTAGGAAAGAAGATGGTGATCAGGTCAGGAGATGTGACTGGGCTACACAGAGGAGAAAAACAACACTTGAGGCCAAAGGCATATCAGGGAACAGGCTGCATATGGTTCTGAAATGGTTTCTGTAGTTGTTTAAAATGAAACAACAACAACAACAACAACAACAACAACAACAACAACAACAACAACTGCATGCAGTTTCAGACTGCCAGGCATTCCATTTCCTTGCCAAGTATTTATTTGCCCATAGTGATTTCTCTCTAGTTGCTTTTTCATCTTCTGAAGAAACGATTCAAAGATGTTTGGGGAGAAAAGCATCTCAGAGGACACTTTTTTGGGAGGCCAAGTGTGAATCAGGAGAGGGATGCCAAATGGGCCTCAAAGATCCCATAGAAGTGAACCAAGCCAACTGACACTTCTTTACACTAATAACTTTCCTTGCATTCATTTCATAAGTGCTTTCAAAAATCCTATTTCTGTATCAATTTTCTTTTTGTAAAAAAACAAAACTGCATGAAAATGCACATTGTATGTCTTTCCCCATAAAATATGCCTTTCCCTCTAAACTAATACTTGCTTGTACACATAAGGGGTTATTTTTCTGAGCCAAGGAATTTCATCTCAGAGCTGGGAGAAATGCAAAAACGGAAGGGTCACAGGTTTGCTTCATCTTCTGTGTGAAAGCCCTTCAGATATTTGAAGGTTGCTGCCTTGTCTTCTGTCCTTAATCTTCTGTCCACTGGGGGTGGAAATATCCAGCTCTTTTAACTGTTCCTCATAAGTTTGGTTTCCAGACACCTCACTATTCTGGTCACTATTCTCTGGGCACACTCCAGTTTATCAACGCCTTTCTTAAAATGTTTCACTCATAACTCAGCACCGTGTTCCAGAGGCAGGCTTATACTTCTTTACTTTCCATGATTTGGGCACTATGATTATCTTCATGCAGTCTAAGAACAATTTCACCTTGCACTGCTGGCTTATGTCAAACAACTTCAGGCTTGTTCAATACTTGGATGAGGAAGCACCTGGGAGACCCATGTTAGGGATGGATGAAAAGGACTCCAATATTTTTTAACGCACGCTTTCCCCATATATTTTCAGTCTCAGTTCCTTGCAGTTTCTAATTTCTTAAACTCAATTCACATCTCTGGAACAGTTTTTGATCTTTATTTTAAAGTCCTGAGGCAAGAGAACAGCATCACAAGATGCGGAGAAGTGAAAATTCCGAAGGACAGCTGTGTTTCAGTTCACATGTTGTTTTGGGACGTGCAAATATAATACAACATTAAGTTTTGATCTGAACTGCTTCTCTATCTCTACCCCACGTATATCACCTTGACTTCGATGAAAGAGAATCTGGGATTCTTCCGTTTCTCTCATTATCCCCATCTTAAGCTCACCCTTTTTCTGCATCAGTTTGTGATTTTTTAATTATTAAAAAGCCAACATGAAATTTCACACACACTTTTGTGGTTCACTTCTTCAAATATACGGTACACAGTTCCTGATGCAATATTACCTCATGGATACACATTTTGAAAGCGATTTCTCCCAATATTTTTTGTACAGTGGTATCTCGAGTTACATATGCTTCAGGTTAAAGACGCTTCAGGTTACAGACGCTTCAGGTTACAGACTCCGCTAACCCAGAAATAGTACCTTGGGTTAAGAACTTTGCTTCAGGATGAGAACAGAAATCGTGCTCCGGCAGCGCGGTGGCAGCATGAGGCCCCATTAGCTAAAGTGGTGCTTCAGGTTAAGAACAGTTTCAGGTTAAGAATGGACCTCCGGAACAAATTAAGTTCTTAACCCGAGGTACCACTGTACTCTGTTTTCACTACTATAAGAATATTTGTGTGCCCTATTCACTGACATACACATTTTGGGTTGGAGAACTAACAGCTTTCAGAGCTTTCAGCTTTTGAAGGACAGCTCAGTTCACATATATGCCCTTCCCAACTATCCAGCTAGGATAGTTTTGCATTAAATGCAAACCAGGCGATTTTCTCTCACTCCCCATAAGAAAAGCTGGGGTGTAAATGTAATAAATAAATGCACATCTGTTCCATTCTCTCCTCTCTTCTCTACTTGGTCAGTGCCTTGTTTCCATACAAAACCAGGCCAAGCTTTTCGGGTCCTCCCCGAAGGATGCTAATATCTCTCTCTGCATCTCAAAGCTATCCTTGCATATCAGTGTCAAGGTTTGCTTTATGCTGTGCTGTGCCATCTTAGCTGAGTACCGTGTGCCATTTCCTTGACAAATTCTCCCAGGCTGCCGCAACCGTGATCACTCCCCAGCCTCAAAAGCCGCCCCGGTCTTTCGCTCTTGCTCCCCAGCTGCAAATTCTCAGATCCCGAGGTTTTGTGAGATTGTTTCTGATCTCCCCGTAGGGAATTTGCGGCTGCTCTGTCTCCAGGCTCTTTCCCCCTCTACTTTGTTCCATATTCATGATGGGAACATGAGAAGGTTAAAAAATAAAAAATCTGCTAGAGATTCTTCCTTTCTCTTTTCTTCTCTCCCTTCATCTTCATTTCTCCAATAAACTCATTATTATTTTGCCAGAGCAGTTTCTTTCCCTCCCCTAAAGCTTCCTACTTTTCTATTGGCCTGGGAATAATAATAATAATAAAACCCCACACTTTTATTGATAACAAAAGAAAGAGCATGTGTGTCATTCTGACAGTCCTTTCTTGAAATGTGTAAGAAGTTCTCTGTGGGGGGGGGGGGGGAACGATCAACAAATTGTTTGAGGCAATATGGAGAAGAAAAGAGGCCAAAGTTGCAGGTTGGGGAAATCTCATGCCATTACATAAATGCTGGGGCTTATCATAGAATCATAGAATCATAGAGTTGGAAGAGACCACAAGGGCCATCGAGTCCAACCCCCTGCCAAGCAGGAAACACCATCAGAGCACTCCTGACATATGGTTGTCAAGCCTCTGCTTAAAGACCTCCAAAGAAGGAGACTCCACCACACTCCTTGGCAGCAAATTCCACTGTCGAACAGCTCTTCCTGTCAGGAAGTTCTTCCTAATGTTTAGGTGGAATCTTCTTTCTTGTAGTTTGGATCCATTGCTCCGTGTCCGCTTCTCTGGAGCCGCAGAAATCAACCTTTCTCCCTCCTCCCTGTGACATCCTTTTATATATTTGAACATGGCTATCATATCACCCCTTAACCTCCTCTTCTCCAGGCTAAACATGCCCAGCTCCCTTAGCCGTTCCTCATAAGGCATCGTTTCCAGGCCTTATGCTTTTTCCAATACCATGTCTTCCAATCTAAAAGCTCTTTCTTCCTAATCATTGATGATAGGAGAGGATTGTGGCTATTGCATGCCGAACAGCACCCTGCACATGATCCAGAGACACATCCTCAGAAGCATTCCTCTTTGCTCTGCCTATCTATGCTAAAAGGCACTCTGCACATGCTGCAAAGGAGATCCTCAGTGGCATTGCTGATGGCTTTCAGTTTATTTAACAAAACTTGTATGCTGCTTAACCGTACATTAAATATCTAACCAGTCTTACCAAAAAGATGTGCGTTGAAATTGTCAGCGAAAATCAACATTTAAAGCAAGTTTATATAAAAAAGTAAAATCCATAAAACCAACAACTGAAGTATGCGTTAAAGCTAAAATTACAGATTTAAATGCATTGCAGCTTCATGTGTCTTGGTAGGTTTGCCTAAACCAAAAAGCTTTAGGCAGATACCAAAAAGAATACATTGACTATTGAATGTACATCTTGCTTTTCCTCTGAGGAGGAAATAAACAATTTCATTCTCATAACAAACCTCTGCGGTGGGGCAGACCAATGGCATGTTTCTCAACAACACCCAGTAAATTTGAGCTCATTTTCTCCATCAGGCACCATGATGTTGTGGTTACGACTGGTGAGGCTTGGGTTCAAATCCCCACTCAGCACAATCACTGCAGGTCTGCTTTTCCATTTTTTCCATTTTTGAGTATAAATTGTGTTAAGTTGTGGGTGAACATATCAGACGACACAGCGATTCTTCAAACAGCTCTTCTTTATTCAGAGGCCAGAACAGAACTGAGCTGAAGAGCTCAGTCAGCCTGCTTATATAGAGCTCCAGCACAACGAAACTGTAGCAACTTTCTAAAACTATCCAATCACTGAACGTCACTTTCGATCCTTCATTTGCATACAAACTATCCAATCACTGAACGTCACTTTCGATCCTTCATTTGCATAACTATCTACAGTATCCCCCTGCTGGCCCAGGGTGAGAACTTCTGTACATAACAAATTGTATATGGTTCCAGTTGTGCAGTGTCCCCATGTGAACTCTACTTTGGAGCAGCGAAGGTGGGTCCATTAGTGTGAATGGGGTGCTGCCCCACCAGCCTCAACCTGCCCTCTGCCTGCCTTCCTACCTACAACCTGTCCAGGGGTTGTCATTGCCAGTCAGCTTCTTTATCCTAGTAATGCCCTCATAGAACCAAGTGAAGAGGAACCAGAATTGGCTCTACCTAACATTGAGCTTGCTGCCTTCTGTCCTACCTGTCTCAATGAGCACCAGTTCCCACTGCTCGTGAGGAAGAATGGTGACCATATAGGTTTGGTCTGCATCAGGGGCCCATTAGTATTCTACACACCTAGGCTGAGAGTTTCCTGGTTGGGGCCAGTGTGGTGTAGTGGATAAGAGCTGGGGACTCATAATCTGGTGAACCGGGTTCGCTTCCCTGCTCCTCCACATGCAGCTGCTGGGTGACCTTGGGCTAGTCACACTTCTCTGAAGTCTCTCAGCCTCACTCACCTCACAGAGTGTTTGTTGTGGGTAAGGAAGGGAAAGGAGATTGTTAGCCGCTTTGAGACTCCTTAGGGTAGTGATGGGACGCGGGTGGCGCTGTGGGTTAAAGCCTCAGTGCCTAGGGCTTCCCGATCAAAAGGTCGGCGGTTCGAATCCCCGCGGCGGAGTGCGCTCCCGTTGTTCGGTCCCAGCGCCTGCCAACCTAGCAGTTCGAAAGCACTCTCGGGTGCAAGTAGATAAATAGGGACCGCTTACTAGCGGGAAGGTAAACGGTGTTTCCGTGTGCTGCGCTGGCTCGCCAGGTGCAGCTTGTCACGCTGGCCACGTGACCCGGAAGTGTCTTCGGACAGCGCTAGCCCCCGGCCTCTTGAGTGAGATGGGCGCACAACCCTAGAGTCTGTCAAGACTGGCCCGTACGGGCAGGGGTACCTTTACCTTTACCTTTTTAGGGTAGTGATAAAGCGGGATATCAAATCCAAACTCAAGTCAAGGTGCCTTCTGCCTCTTGTCAACTGCTCCTCAGCACTACAGTCATACCTCATGTTACGTTTGCTTCATGATACGTTTTTTCAGGTTGCGTCCTCCGGCGACCCAGAAAGGCCGGAAGGGTTGCTTCTGGGTTTCGCTGCTCATGCATGTGCAGATGCGCAAAATGATGTCACGCACATGCGCAGAAGCGGCGAATCACAACCCGCACTTGCGCAGACACACCGCTGCGGGTTGCGTTCTATTCATGTTGTGAACAGGCCTCTGGAATGGATCCCGTTCACAACCAGATGTACCACTGTAGTTCCTGAGACTGCTGGCCTGCTGGACAGCTCCGCTGCTGGGCTTGGGAGACAGGAATGCCTACTGCTTCCTCAGCTCATCTTCTGGAGGTTTACTCTTAAAATATTGCTTGCATGTCAACGCTGGAAAGACCACCCGGTGACTCAGTGTGCTGGAGAGACCTACCTGCCTACAACTTCTGCTGCAAAATGTTTCCGGGGCCCACGAGGCATTATAATTAATTAGCTAGTGGGCTGTGCTACTTGCAAAGCCACCACGAGCCACAATCTGTTCTGTTTGGGATTGTTGGTAGCGGCTACATTTGCACAGGCTTCCTCAGATCCGGCCATGTGGAGAAAGCATGGGTGCCGCTGAACTTTCGAGGGGAGAGGCGCATTTAAAAATGGAAGCTGAGGGAAGCATATTTCGCTCCGTGGCATCTTTAGATCCAGTAGATAAGATAGCTGTGGGCTGAAGTGCACTGCCTCCCTCAAGCATATGGCTGAGTGTGGGGTTTGCGCTCTCCAAAGGCAACATTGGGCATGAATACTCCTCCCTTCTCCACTCCAGAGCATGATGTGCATGGTTGTTCCAATTTAAAAATAACAATGACTCATGCCCACTCAAGGGATGACTAATTTGATGTAAAGTTTTCAATGTAACGAACAAACCAAATTACAAGAGGTGTATGTGTGTGCAATCAGACAGGATGAGTGTTGGTTGGGGGTGTATGATGGGCAGGGCTGGATTTAGGTTTGATGAGGCCCTAAGCTACTGAAGGGCCCTTTATATGTCCAGTTGTCCTTTGTCAACAACAAATTGCCACTGTTTTTTTGTTGTTGAATATATGCTATATGGTAATTTATGGACCTAGGAGTGCCTGGCGTGCTCTGGTCCATGGGGTCACGAAGAGTCGCCCATGACTAAATGACTAAACAACAACAACAACAATAGATATCTAAAGCCATTTTCACATAACAAAATATATATTTTATCAAAGTAATTGTTATTTCTCTTATATTTTGGAAATGTACATCCAGTTTTCCCCCCTTTAAATTTTTTTTGGGGGCCCCCAAGAGAATGGGGCCCTAAGCTATAGCTTGTTTAGCTTATACATAAATCCAGACTGATGGTGGGCCTTTCTGAGATATCTGGTTCAGGCTTCCACAATCAATGATTGATTAATCAGTCAATGGCCAATTGATTACTTAATTGCAATCCATTTTTTTTTTTTTTGCCTGCCACCTCTGCACACGATTTATGCCCCAGGTATAATCTGATTTCAACCGATCAGAAGAGAACGATTCAAGACAAGGCGAAGGAGACATAGCCAAGAAACTGAACCGCAACGTCTTATTTATTTAGACATTTCGAAAGTATAAAGCAAATGTTTCATTAGCAGTAATTCATCTCAACGATATTGCAGAACAGAGTGTCCAACAAGATGTCCCAAGTAGAGGCAGTTACTTGAATACCAGATGTAAAGCAGTAGGGACGGGGAGGGGGGACCTGTAGATAAATTGTAGATGTATCAAACCATGCCATCACAGCAGCCATGAAAAAAGGAATCACCAAAATCTTCCCCCTGCCCCTCAGGTGGAATCTCAGGGTATTTACTCTGTCAGGGCTGGGCTGAGGGCAGCAGTCTGGAGTGAGTCAGGACTGAAGAGCAATTAGGATCGGAGCCAGGCAGGAGCAAGGGCAGTGAAGAAGTCAGGACCAAAGAACATAGTCAGAGGCACAAGACACATCAGGATTCAGGTAGACTTGAAAGACCCTTCGAGACAGGAAGCCCTCTTAAAATCCTTCCTGCCCAGGGGTAGCCTGAGAGTCAGGTGACCACTGGTCCTGCTAGTTAGGGATGATGGGAGTTGTAGTACAACAACAGCTAGAGACCCAGGTTTGAGAAACTCTGGAGAATGCTGAACTAGACGGACCCATAACATCTGGTTCTGTATAAAGACGCTTCCTAGGTTTACCTCCGTGGATTTTAGCTGCTAGTCCGTTCCACATGCAGGGACAGGTGACTCAGTTCTGAGCTAGAAGACAACAACCCTCTTAGAGAAAGCACAAGGCTGTAGCTCTTAGACTCTCTCGCCGTTGGGTAAACAATGAAGTTAAAAGGTGGCAGCGTTGTTTCTGAAAGATGCCTCTAGCAGGTCGCTGGTGGAACAGATGACAAAGAAAGTACCCGCTCGTGCTTAAAAAGAAGGCCAGGATTGACGTGCGTCATCCTGAACAACAGCAGCGGCTTCTTTCATGCTTCCAGCATCCTACTCTCCACTTTGCCGGGGTTTGGATAGCTAGGAATCAATGTCTGCACCACTCATCTAACAGCATGTACGGCCTTTTAATAAGAGAGTTGAAACAGAAGGCAGCGCAGTATGGGCTGCTGCTTGAGTCACGGTTATTGAATTTGTCCAGGGTACAAAGGTTCTGTTTGCGGCGAGATGCAGCAAAGTGATGAAAGCGATGCCTGCAAAGAACAAAGAGGTGGGAGAGTGGCGTTCATCTTGTCCTGCTCTCAGCCAGCTTTTACTGCTCTGTATACCTTGCCGACAAAGGTCCGTACAGTTAAAGCTATAGTTTTCCCAGTAGTGATGTGTGAAAGTGAAAGCTGGACCATAAAGAAGGCTGATCGCCGAAGAATTGATGCTTTTGAATTATGGTGCTGGAGGAGACTCTTGAGAGTCCCATGGACTGCAAGAAGATCAAACCTATCCATTCTGAAGGAAATCAGCCCTGAGTGCTCACTGGAAGGACAGATTGTGAAGCTGAGGCTCCAAGACTTTGGCCACGTCATGAGAAGAGAAGACTCCCTGGAAAAGACCCTGATGCTGGGAAAGATTGAGGGCACAAGGAGAAGGGGATGACAGAGGACGAGATGGTTGGACAGTGTTCTCCAAGCTACCAGCATGAGTTTGACCAAACTGCGGGAGGCAGTGGAAGACAGGAGTGCCTGGCGTGCTCTGGTCCATGGGGTCACGAAGAGTCGGACACGACTAAACGACTAAACAACTACTACTACTACTACTACTACTACTACTACTAGTTTTACAGCTGCCCATCACTGCTTGATAGATGCAGGCTATGGGAAGGGCTAGTGGTGAGCTGCTGGGTGACCTTGGGCTGGTCACACTTCTCTGACGTCTCTCAGCCCCACTCACTTCACAGAGTGTTTGTTGTGGGGGAGGAAGGGAAAGGAGAATGTTAGCCGCTTTGAGACTCCTTCAGGTAGTGATAAAGCGGGATATCAAATCCAAACTCTACTTCTTCTTCTTCCCATTATTTCCCAACTTTCCCCCTCATCTGCCTCTGAGCTGTGACCTCCCACAAACCACTGTTGAAAACCTATAATGTCTTCCTCTTCCTCTTCCCTGGAAGGGTCAGGATGGGGAGGCGCTCTCCACCATTCCTCCTCTGCCCAGTCCCTGACATGCTGCCACCTTTTCCCCTTGGACAGCTCACAGCGACTGCCAGAGAGTGGGTGAGGAAGAGAGGCCACCACCGCCGAGGTATTCCACAGATATCTGACTGGCCACTGTGACAACAGGAAGCTGGACTAGCCTTGCCAATGGCCTGACCCAGCTCTCCTTCCGTTCTCACCAGGTGTGTTGTCAATTCATTAGCTTCTCTGTGTGAGGAAGAGCTGGAATCTGTACTCAGCTGCTCCATGTGGTGAACGGCAGGGTGGTGCCCTTCTTAGGGAAGAACCTTCCAAATTGACTTCGCCTACCTTGGCTCGCTATTGGACCTTTCTTGGCAGGAAGGCACGTAAAGAAGGTCTTGCTCCAGCTGAGCCCTTGCTTGAGCTACAAAGTGTTCCTGAACTCTCCAGTCTTCCCCGTGTTCTGGTTTGGTCTTTAGCCCTTTGCATCCAAAGTTTGCCCCTATTCAGATAAGCATATTGAAATCAATGGGCATGACTAACAGGTCTATTAATTTCAACAGGTCTACTCTTGAGTAAAAATTAGTTGGCGGCAACCCCACTGTCCCAGCTAAAAGGAAAGGCCAGGCAATGATTAAACTTCCCTAGGTCTCTCAACAGATCAATAAACCATCAGAAAGGAACGGTACCAATGAAGAGCAGAGATTAAGAACAATTACCTTTTTGTCTCTTGTAGAATCCCCTTTTGTGGCGAGAGTTGTCATCTCTCATTAAGGCACAGGTGGCTGCCTTTCTGCGCTGCCAGCCCTCTGTTGCCAAGGCTACATAATGGGATCCCATGCCTTTGAATGAAGGAAGGATAATATTTTTGTGGCCTGCTATTTAAGAGTCACTTTGGCTTATCGCTTCTCCCGTAGCTGCCAAATCCTATTTCCACCTTTGGTGTATTGTCTCTGATCACAAAAGTCCCGATCAGCTGGCTGTCAAATGGCGCTCAAGATTCATTCCATGAACAGAGAGTGATGGCAAAGATTGGGGAGGGGGGGGGGTCTGGGGATTAGCAGCAGGATCCTTGTAGGGATGTGGGCCCTGGCAGTTGCCTGGTGATGCCCAACTTGTAGCGCCATCCTTGGCAAGAACAGAACATGCACGGAATGCTTCAATTGATGGACGGCTAAGAGAGAAAGAAAAATCCTCCAAGTGGAGAGTTCTTATTAGCAGAACTGCCCACTGTCTCTGGTGGGGTCCCTCAGCAGTTGTATATGGTGTGGAGAAAAGGTATATTAACAAACACCCTTGCACTGGGTTGGTAGCATCAGAGTTTCTTCCTGCATAGGATCATAGGAAGCTGTCGGTTTGTTTCTGGGTCCAATTCAAGGTTGCTCATGCCAACATTAAAAGCCCTAAATGACTAAGACCCCAAATACGCAAGAGACTTCCTCCTTCCCTATAGACACTCCTGGGTGTTAATATAAAGAGAGGGGGCCCTTTGGGTAGTTGCTCCGACT
Organism: Podarcis tiliguerta; assembly: GCF_965153285.1. Taxonomy (NCBI): domain Eukaryota; kingdom Metazoa; phylum Chordata; class Lepidosauria; order Squamata; family Lacertidae; genus Podarcis; species Podarcis tiliguerta. The sequence goes on along the minus strand of NC_139547.1, from coordinate 42,771,717 downwards.
TCAGAAGTTCAGAGTGCTGGTGACCCAGGAGAGGACATTGTCTGTGGAAACCCCTAAGTCATAAATTCAATAAATTTTCTTCATCAACATCTGACTTCCTGTTCATTGTACAGCTTTCATTGTATGCTGAAGACATGTCTCTTTACCTTTCAAGAGACCCTCTATTCCCATGAATGTAATTTGTTTTAACTGGTTTTAATTTCTGGGTTTTATACTGTTGTATTCCATCCTCTGATCTGCTGGAAAAGGAAGGGTAGGAAATTATAATGATGATAGCAAGCCAGACCAGTATCATCTACCCTGACTGGCAGTGGCAAGGGTCTCTTCCAGCCCCACCTGGAGATACCAGGGACTGGAACCGGGACTGTCTACATATACAGAGCCCTTCTAATGAATTATGCCTCTGCATTGCCACACTATTGCAAGAAGTCCCTGGGTGCATGTGAGGAGCTCTTCCCTACAGAGAAGGGTGACTAAGATAGGATGGGGGATCTGGAAACCAAGTCCTAGGAGGAATGCCTGAAGGAGCTGCATATGTTTAAGCCTGGCGTAGAGAAGATTAGGGGGAGGTATGCTAGCGCTCGTCAAATATCTGAAGGGCTGTCCTGCAGGCGACGGAGCAGACTAGTTCTCTGTTGCTCCAGAGGGCATGACTGGAACCAGTGGGTGGATGCTGCAAGGAAGCAGATTTTGACTCAGCAGAAGGAGGGACGTCTTAATGGAAAGAGCTGTTTAGCAATCAAAGGAGGTGGTTGCCATGAGCCCTGTATCCAGCAGTGAGCTGGACACAAAGTCGGAAGTTGCTGGGGTACCAGATGAAGAGCTGGGTCTGGGTTAGGCCTCAGATCTAACAACAGAAGAGAGGCAGACAATTGCAACTCAGGCAGTTGGACAAGAAGTCCTGGAGGAACCCCCAGAGCCTATAGGGTCAGATCCTGGACCCTCATGGGCACTTGAGCCTGAAGAACCAGATGCCTCTCACCAAATATCACCAGCCCAGCAGTGCTGGGTATGCACCAGGAGGTTGGCTATGGAACGGTGGAGAAGCACTCATCCTCAGGCCAGAGGGTTAGCCTTTTCAGGTTCTGAAGTTCTGTCAAGGGGCAGTTCTGCCTGCAGGAGGAAATCTGGAGGCATAAATGGCCTCAATCTGCTTCCAGCCTTTCTTGAAGCATGTTTCTCACTCGGAGCTGTCCATGGTCCAGCAACCTTTTACTAGCCTTGCTGTTTCCTACATGAGTTCTGGCATTGGACCAGAACACAACTGTGGTGGGCACACACAGCTGTAATGCGTACTGAAGGTGCTTAAACAGAGATTCAGCAGCCATTTGTCAGCCATTTGCTGTAGATGCAAGGTGCATTGGTTAGGATGATGTCCAAGGTTCTCTTCCAATGCTAAAGTTCTATGAGTCTAAATCAGTACAGTAAGCCTGCAACTTACATATGGATTACAATCTAAGGACAGTGGCTAAAGCCAATGTCGTTCTCCCCTCAGACACCCACCTCCTTTCTGCTCCCTTTTTAATTTCTTTTATTTTTTGCCAAGCACTTAAAGCTGAACGTGCACAAGTTAAATGCACGTAAATTTGCGAGTGTACTCTTTCATCCTTCTGGAAAGCAGGGTAATAATATTCCTGTGTAGGGGAAATGTAACACGAGACCCTTCACTGTGATCTGGGGCTTCTTTGTGCTACCTTGGTGGCATGGAGAAATGTTGTGTTGCAATATCTGATTAAACAAAGCCATTTGTGGATGTTGTTCGTGTAGGATAGATGCCAGAAAGTTCCTTGCCCTCATTACTGAAAGTTAGTTGTTGGAATTGTAGTAGCTTGCAGTCACATTTTAATTCTTGTAAACTTAAGGCGTTGAGCTGCTGTAAGAGCTCACAGAGGCAGAAGTGTGACATATTTTTTTGGTATAAATAATATTTTTTTTTTAAATGATGCTAGCATCCTGTGTGAAAGCAGGCTAGAAGAAGAAGAAGAGTTTGGATTTGATATCCCGCCTTTCACTCCCTTTAAGGAGTCTCAAAGCGGCTAACATCCTTCTTTCCCTTCCTCCCCCACAACAAACACTCTGTGAGGTGAGTGGGGCTGAGAGACTTCAGAGAAGTGTGACTGGCCCAAGGTCACCCAGCAGCTGCATGTGGAGGAGCGGAGACGCGAACCCGGTTCCCCAGATTACGAGTCTGCCGCCCTTAACCACTGCACCACACTGGCTAAGATCTGGCATACTTCTGGGGAGTGCCCATAGCACAGCAGGAGATCCATGCATGTAGCATGGAGAAGGCATGCCTCTATGGCGACCAACCACGGTGGCTATGTTCTGCATCCACTTTCAGATGCTGTATATCTGTGAATGAAAGTTTCTGAGAATCACAAATGGGGAGATCACTGTTGGCCTGTGTGAGAATAGGATGCTGAACTAGATGGCCTGATCCAGCAGCCTTTTCTTATGTTCTTAATGCTCCCAGTCTGCTCAGTGGAAGAGCGCATGCTCTCCGTTTTAGCAGTCCTACTGAATGTTGAGCAAAGATCTAAAAATTAATTGAATTCCTCCCACTCAAGACTGATGGCCGATCATTTATTTGGGGTTTCGAATGCCCTTGCTGTGAAATAGTTGGAGAGTGGGATTTTTTTTTACAGCTGCATTAGGGAGTTAATAAGTCTATTACTCACGGAAAATTTAATTTGCCTCAATAATCCCATCTGTAACCATATTTCTGTGCAGTTTCTGCGTAATTGCTTCTCCCAGTGACTGATGTCGTCCTGAGCAACTTGTCTGGGCAGTGAACACTTGGTTAACACAATCGGAGGTGCCAGAGTTGGATTTCAGGTTTACTCTTCTAAGTAATGATGGGTGAGGTTGCTCATGTGGGATTTGGAAGAGACTCACATGAAACAAGCTGAAACCGGATAGGATTGGCTGGCTTTAAATACTGCAACAAGGGGAAGGACTGCAACTCTTAAATGCAGGAGGTCCCACATTGAAATGCCAGAACCTTCAAGTAGGATTGGGAATGCCCTTAGTCTGAAATCCTGGAGTGCCCCTGCCAGGCAGTGTGGATAACACTGAGCCAGATGGTCCTGATTTGGGGGAAACTGCAGACAGTGAAGCAGATTAGATGACTTCAAAAGCATTTATAGTGAAAATAGTGCCCGTCTGGCAGAGCTGTGCCAAGTGGGTACAGGAGTTGTTAACAAACATATCTACTAATGGATTAAAAAGGTAAAGGGACCCCTGACCATTAGGTCCAGTCGCGGACGTCTCTGGGGTTGCGCCGCTCATCTCGCTTCATTGGCCGAGGGAGCCGGCGTACAGCTTCCGGGTCATGTGGCCAGCATGACTAAGCCGCTTCTGGCAAACCAGAGCAGCGCACGGTAACGCCGTTTACCTTCCCACCAGAGCGGTACCTATTTACCTACTTGCACTTTGACGTGCTTTTGAACTGCCAGGTTGGCAGGAGCAGGGACTGAACAACGGGAGCTCACCCTGTTGCGGAGATTTGAACTGCCGACCTTCTGATTGGCAAGTCCTAGGCTCTGTAGTTTAACCCACAGCACCACCCGTGTCCCTAATGGATAATTTGAGTTATATAGTGTCAGGAGTGAGCTAGCAATACATCATGTGCAGTAAGTGAAGTAAACTCTTTATTAGAAGAAATAGAATCTGCCCAGGAGTGTCAGATCTAATGAGCACAGCAGCTATTCTTTGGTAGGCCTTGTCCCGAAGTGAAAGGTGTGGGGACTGAAGACCTTCCCACAGCTGCCTGTCTCCTCCTCTCCGGGGGTTTTCCTAAGGAATCTGAGACTATGCTGCCATGCCTGCCTTTGCTCCTCTCACTTCATGCCTCTCCTGGTCCTGGGAGACCAGGGGGGAAGGGAAGCTTGTCATAGCAGGGGGATGAGAAACCATGCTTCTTCATTAACCTGACTCATCTCTGCTTCTTGGCCTCCCTCCTCTCCTGCTTTAGCTTCTGATTCTGGGCTCTCTGATTCACAGGCTCTCCCTGCTCACTAAACCTGGTTATCTCTTCAGTTTCCAACATCTCCTCTTCCCAGTCTTCTCCCGCTGACCACTCTTTGCCATTCCACCACCACTCCCCAGGCTCTGAGCCTTCTTCCCTGGTGGTTCACAAGCTGATTCCTCTCACCATTCCTCTGTTTCCAACCAGTCCATGACATATAGCTGAAGTGGTGCCACCTGTACATAGGAGGGAACTTAGCAGGAACCCCAGGATTTGAAAATGCAGCCCTGCTTCTGGATTCAGAAGTGCAATAATAATAATAATAATAATAATAATAATAATAATAATAATAATTTATACCCCACCCTCCCCAGCCAGAGCCGGGCTCAGGGCAGCTAACACCAGTAAAATTACAATAAAAACATAATGGGGGGGGGGAACACCCCAGTTTAAAATATGGGTTAAAATACAATTTAAAATGCAGCCTCGTTTTAATGGTAGCCCATAGATCAAAACCATAAGGGGAGGGAAACATAAAGATCAGACTGTGTCCAAACCAAAGGCCAGACAGAATAGCTCTGTCTTGCAGGTCCTGCAGAAAGATGTCAAGTCCCGCAGGGCCCTGGTCTCTTGTGACAGAGCGTTCCACCAAGTTGGGGCCAGTACTGAAAAGGCCCTGGGCCTAGTTGAGACCAGTCTAACCACCTTGAGACTTGGGCCCTCCAAAGTGTTGTTATTTTTGGACCTTAAGGTCCTCCGCGGGGCATACCAGGAGAGGCGGTCCCATAGGTATTCCTGTCTGGAGGACTGTGCCACACACTTCCCCTGAAAAACTTTGAACGGGTTCCTGGGGTGAGAGGCTAGAGTTCCTGCTCTGGGAAGAAACCCTGGTTTGAGGTCACATGGCTTGGATAGAAACTTTATCAAGAGCAATACAGCCGCACCGCTGTGTGTGTGGTTTCCTCTCATTACTATTCACAGGAGAATCTCGCATTCCTCCTTCCATTGCCTCACGGCAGGTGTCTCCCTTCCATTTTTATCCAGGAGGATTTTCCATTCAAGATGAAAGCGTCTTTATCACTCGGCGCAATGTGTGGAGCCTGCCAACATTTTAATTAGAGCATTCATTGTAGTGTTAACCAGCTTTCCAAGGAGGCATTTAACAACTTTAAAAAAGAGAAGAAGAAGAAAGAAAAGCTGCTCACTTTCGCCTTAATTGTATTAGCTGGGCCGGCTGATTAAAGTTAAATTAGCTCATATCTCCAGAGGCAAGTAACCCTTTTTGAAAGAATGATCCTGGAAGCTGCTTTTATTCCCTACTCACCCGCCCATAAGCTCAGTCGCCTTGGCAAGGCACAGGCAATCTCACACTGCCATCTCAGATAGCTAATATTGCATAGAGGCGGGAAAGCAAGTTCACAAAAAGCTGGCTTCTGAGGTTCTGAGCCAGTTTGGTGTAGGGGTTAGAGTGTTGGACTAGGAGCTGGGAGACCAGGGTTCAAATCCCCGCTCAGCCATGAAGCTCACTGGGCGATATTGGGTGGGACACTGCCTCTTAGCCTAATCTACCTCACAGGGTTATTGTGGGGATTAATTGAGGAAGGGGAGAACTATGTATACTACCCTGAGCTCCTAAAAAGATGGGGTAGAAATGGGATAACTAAATAAATAGTACTGCTGAGCACACAAAGGGTAGGACTCAGGAAAGAGTGTACAGGTCTGCCCCCTTGCTGATGTTTTTGTCACCTGACTTGGAAGGTGACTGTGCCGCCTCCTGGGGATCCTCCTATTTTAGAACCCTGGAAAATCCTCCATCTAGGCAAGGCCCATGGGCCACAACAGAGAATATTTGGTTTTGGTTGGCTTCTGGAATTTGCTGAAGGATATTTTCCTACGTGCATATTTTCAATTGTTGAATTGTTTCTTTAAATGTAAAGGTTCATCATTGTTTCACCCGATGTGTATATCTTTAAGGGGCCAGAGCAAAATAACAAGATCCAGCTTTACAGCTGTGAAACATAGCAGGTGCTGCTGAGTTGCATTGATTAAGCTGTGTCAGGAATTGGGTGTAGTATATAAGGAGCAGCACCTAGCTCTGCCATAACCCTGGGGGATGGGTTGGTGGTTGGGTCTGGTTTGTTGTTGATGTATTTAGTGTAAAAGGAGTTTTTGTTTTTGTAATTAAAGCTTTGTTTAAATTATTTTTGAGTCCCTTTTTAATGCATGGTCTCCCCAGCAAGCTCTCTGCAGCGCTACCATACTGCAAAAAGCCAACATGAACCACTTGAAAAGAACTTCCAGATTTATTGCATTGTATCAGCGTTGATGGGACGCGGGTGGCGCTGTGGGTTAAAGCCTCAGTGCCTAGGGCTTGCCGATCGAAAGGTCGGCGGTTCGAATCCCCGCGGCGGGGTGCGCTCCCGCTGTTCGGTCCCAGCGCCTGCCAACCTAGCAGTTCGAAAGCACCCCTGGGTGCAAGTAGATAAATAGGGACCGCTTACTAGCGGGAAGGTAAATGGCGTTTCCGTGTGCAGCTCTGGCTCGCCAGAGCAGCGATGTCACGCTGGCCACGTGACCCGGAAGTGTCTTCGGACAGCGCTGGCCCCCGGCCTCTTTGAGTGAGATGGGCGCACAACCCTAGAGTCTGTCAAGACTGGCCCGTACGGGCAGGGGTACCTTTACCTTTACCTTTATCAGCGTTGATGTGGTTTTTATTATAATGGGTGGTATCCAACGCACACATTGCATTATCACAAGGACTTTGGACTATTCAACAGGACTTCTTCCCCTCCCTCTTCTTCCCCTGCATGCTCCTATAACCTCTGTGTGAGTTCCCCTAATTCTCCATAGCAGATTTGGGGAGGGCATGGGGTGTGCATGCGGAAAGGAAAGGGGAGAGTTTTGTTGTGCAAACTGAAATTCTTGCAGCAATGGAGCGAGTGCATTGGACACATCCCCATGTATTTTATAAATATTATTATCATTTATTAAATTTGCATATCATCTGCATATCTCAGGGCAGCTCACAACACATTTTACTCATCCTTATGTTCTTCAACATGTTGCAAGTCAGCTAGAGATCCTTTTGAATAACAAGTGGCCAAGCAAATCATGACGATGGAAGAATGTGTTTCAGAATTGTTGGGTGCTGGCATACAGAAGACCACTTCTCCTTTTCCTTTTCTCCACCTTTGAGGTGCCCCCTGACACACACGCCCTTTTCTAGAGAGAAACTAAATTAGAAGCAGAGATGTTACAAAACTCCAGCAACTGAATGATTTACTTGACCCTGAATTTCTCTCTCTCCCTGTGTGTGTTTTGAAAAACATTGTTTCTGTTTGAACTCAAGATGCTAGACTTTGTATAGATTGGAGTATGCTGCCCTCCTTTTTCCCCAAGGGGAGGCAAAAGCATTGCCAGGAAAGAGAAAACCCAATTTGTGGATCTCTGCTGCAGGGAGATGAATGTGAATTGGTTCCTTCGCCACTTTTCCCTGTGTCCTGGAATTAAATGGACTGCTCTCACTGCTAGCTGAGAAAGACCCCCTGATTCAAAATTTCTGCAAACAGGAATGTGTTCTTCTGTGTGGAGAACAACTTGTTGGATCTCTGCTGCAGAAGTGACACACTTGTTCGGGTGTGGGTGTGTGTAATTCTATTTATATATTTCATTTAGATCCCTCCTTTTTCTCCAATAACTTCAAGGCGGCATATATGAACCATACCCTCCTCATTTAATCCCCGTAACAATCCTGTGAGGTAGGCTAGGGTGCCAATTTTGGGCCTTGCATAAGGTGCTGCTGAAATTCCAAAGACCAAAGTCCACCCCGATCCTGTTTCATGGGTCGGTGGGATGGGGGCAGATTGAGTTAGGTTACATTTTGCAGGTAAGATTGCAGCCCTAAACACATTTATTAGGTTGGTAGCCACATCGAAGACAGTAGGAGTTACTGCTGAGTAAACCTGCCCAAGATTACTACTGTAAATGCATTTATATGTTTTAAATTATTTTCTTTCCCCTTGTTGTGTGGTGCAGACTTGTTCCTTTTCCTTGAGCCTGGCAGGCTAGAACAGGTCATAAATAATAAGAATAATAAAAAGGAGCTATAAATAGATACTCTGCTCTGAATATTTGGCCCAGTATGCAAACACCTGTCTATGCAAAAACTGCCACAATGGCTGTTCCAGCCGGAAGCAATAAAAGTTTGGGAGGATCAAAATACATCTTTATTTCAGCAATGAAATGTGCTGCATTGCCCCTGGTCTCTTTCATCTGGAAAAGTCCAAACTACTTGCTGTAAAAACACTAATTAAATGCTGTAGCATCCTTGCAGTGATTCATAAATATGGTCAACAGATGGCCACACTGAAATACTCCAGGCCAAAAATTATTCAGCTGCGTTTTACCAAAATCACATCGGGGCCATTCAAATGTTACATTCAGTGAATGTACAAGCTGTGTATGCAAATATACCTGGGCTGTACACTCGTTCAGTTCTTCACATGCAGTGTTCAATGAGCGCACAATCCCTGAGCTGCACAAATTGATGAGTGCAACCTCTTTCACACAAACACACTTGTGTGTGCGCGCAGAGACAGCTTGTATCTGCATTTGGTGTAATGCGTGAAGAAGCACATGCCATGTTGTAAGGGGGTTGCTGCTAGATATTTAAAAGCCTGTAACGCAAATTTGCATACGGTAATTGATATGAATTTATGGATTAACTCATTCATTCCTAAAATGTATATAGCGCTAGACTGTTAAAAAACTCCAAAACAGTTTTTTTAAAAAAAAAAATATGATCAAATCATGGTGACTTTTTTTGTTTTCAGGGCGCACGTTGGGTTGTATCCAATGTTAGTTACATTCAGGAGTAGACCCATTGAAATTAATGGGCATGACTTACTTTGGTTCATTAATTTCAGTTGGGTCTGCTTGGAGTAAAACACAGTTGGTGACAACCCTGTGAGTGGGTTGGGCCCTCTGCCCCACCTGCCAGCTGTTGGCAGGAGCTGCAGCTTATGCACATTTTAAAACTAGCACAAGTCTTGCCCAACATCTGGAATGACCTCTCCCTCCCTCTCTTTATCCTATACACAAACACATCCTTCCTCACACAATGACATTGAGAAGAGGAGGTTAAGGGGTGATATGATAGCCATGTTCAAATATATAAAAGGATGTCACATAGAGGAGGGAGAAAGGTTGTTTTCTGCTGCTCCAGAGAAGCGGACATGGAGCAATGGATCCAAACTACAAGAAAGAAGATTCCACCTAAACATTAGGAAGAACTTCCTGACAGTAAGAGCTGTTCGACAGTGGAATTTGCTGCCAAGGAGTGTGGTGGAGTCTCCTTCTTTGGAGGTCTTTAAGCAGAGGCTTGACAACCATATGTCAGGAGTGCTCTGATGGTGTTTCCTGCTTGGCAGGGGGTTGGACTCGATGGCCCTTGTGGTCTCTTCCAACTCTATGATTCTATGATTCTATTCTATGATTCTATGATTTACCTCTATGCATATTAAATATAGTGGCTGGGTGGCTTTCACTGCACTCGTGTGTGTGTGTGTGTGTGTGTGTGTGTGTGTGTGTGTGTGTTTAAGTGTGTGTGTGTGTGTGTGTGTATAATTTTTTAATTTATTTTCCATTTAATATTATACATTCACAACATCATTATCCACTTTACCACTTTGGCTCCTTAGAGCCTATATCGACTTTCTCCCCGTCCCCCGCCACCTGCCTCATGGCTTTCAAAATTAACCTTTATATCATTGCATTGTGTACGCTTTCCCATTCTACTTACACTCATTACAAAATAGCTCAAAATTTAAATAAATATAGAAATATAGAAAATTTCTCATCACAAGTCTTCAGACAACCCTGCCAGTGATGTTAATTGCTTACAATAATCTTTCAGATGTTGTATAAATTTACTCCAGTCTTTTTGGAATACTTGATCATGCTGGTTTCAGATTTTTCCTGTCAGCTTCACCAGTTCTGCTAAGTCCATCATCTCCATCTGCCACTCTTCTTTCATTGGTACTTCTTGTTGTTTCCATTTTGGGGCTAAAAGAGTTCTTGCTGCCGTTGTTGCATACATGAACAGGCTTTTATCTTCCCTTGGTATCTCTTCACCCACTACACCCAGTAAAAAGGCTTCTGGTTTTTGCGTTTTTAAGTTTTAAAGCAGGAAGCAGGATGGTCCCAGTGTGAAAGACTCATGGTTCAGTCCCCACGGCCCACCCACTTAAAAGCATTCCTGTGTTTGGGAACTGTTATAAGAATATTAAGGTCAAAATGGGAAACCTCCCCATTGTCTCTTTCCTCACAAATTCAGGTAACTTGCCAGACAGGAGATAAACAACGCACTCAGATTTCTGTTGTAGACCGCCTTTTCTGTGATGTAGGTATGATGTATTGGGGGAGGTGGTCCTGGGCTACTACACCCCTTCTGTGATGTATGTAGGATGTTTCTGGGGGTGGTCTGGAGTTTGAGAGTAGGCAATTCCAAAAATCTATATAAGGGGGGCACCCCTTTGTTCTGGGTCCTCCTCCTCTCTCCTGCATGTGGGGGAGCACCCTGTTGCATCGGTTAATAAAGATCAGGCTTACTAGCTGCTTTGCTTCTCAATACAGTGGTACCTCAGGATGCGAACGGGATCTGTTCCGGAGCCCTGTTCACATCCTGAAGCAAACGCAACCCGCGACTGCGCATGCCGCGATTTGCCGCTTCCACGCATGCGCGTGACATCATTTTGAGCGTCTGCGCGAGTGGTGAAACCCGGAAGTAACGCGTTCCATTACTTCCACGTCGCCATGGAGCGCAACCCGAAAAGGCTTAACCTGAAGCGACTTCAACCCGAGGTATGACTGTATTCTCTGGTTGGTCTCTGTTATTTCCTCCTACCGATAGAGAACCTAAAAAGAGGACTCTATATGGGCTCTTGGGTACCTCCATAAGGGAAAAAGAGCAGGGTTTTTTTCTTATATCAGGAACTAGAAGCTACAATGTCCTCCTTTGCTAAAGCGTTTGGTCACTGACCTCTGCGTGACCTTGAGTAGCTCTTTGGTTCTCCTCCTTTTGGTCCTCTACTACATTACATCCCACATCAAAGCAGCCTTTCTGGATCAGACAAAGGGCCAGTTTTAATGCTACCTTGCTGTTTGGAGCTCCCAGTGTAATTAGGGAACAGGGGAAACTGGTAAAGGTTAGTGGCAGAGACCCCAATGTGGATGAGAGCTACAATATTGGGTTGGGCAGATGGTCTTTCCTCCATGCTGCAGCAGAGTAAGGGCTATACAGTGGTACCTCGGTTTACATACGCTTCAGGTTACATAAGCTTCAGGTTACAGGCTCCGCTAACCCAGAAATAGTACCTCGGGTTAAGAACTTTGCTTCAGGATGAGAACAGAAATCGTGCTCCGGCAGCACGGTGGCAGCGCGAGGCACCATTAGCTAAAGTGGTGCTTCAGGTTAAGAACAGTTTCAGGTTAAGAACAGACCTCTGGAACGAATTAAGTTCTTAACCCAAAGTACCACTGTAATTCAGTGGCACAAAATCTGCTTTGCATGCAGGAGGCCCCAGCTTCAATCGACAGCATATCCAGGGAACGTCTGCCAGTGTAAATACGGAGCGAAATGGCCCAATGGTCTGGCTAAGGTAGCTTCCTATGTCCTGTGTCTTCATGCATTCGTCCTCCGGGCTTGAGATTCCTCTTCCCTGCCTTAAATGCAGCTTGCAACCTCACTCCTTCGCCCCCCAAAATACAGGGCTTTAAATAGCTGCTACACTACAGTTCGGCCCGCTATCGCTGGCATCTTGACAGTTGCTGCTGTACAAACAACAACAGGAAATTAAAAGGCGGAGGAGATGACATTGAGCAAAACTGGCAAGAGGGGCAAAATCTAGCATAAAAAGCTCTCCAAAATGCCTCGTTTTCTGTTTTTCTGAGCAGCGTCGAAAGTTGCCAGCAGCTCTCTCTCTGCTCCCTGTTTCAGCCAAGGCTGAACTGGCAACTCCAGGCGCAGGGAGGTCTCCCTGGGACTCATTAACGTGGTGCGGCTGCTGCTGTAGCTAACGGTGGTGTCAGCCGCCGGGGTGAGGAAGTGTCAGCTAGCGACAATATCCATGCAGCAGCAGACCCTTGAAACAAACAAACAAACAGAAACCTGCAGCTTTGTATATGTATATGTGTGTGTAGGGGGGTCTAATCGGCAGCAAATGAGCCTTGTGAAGCCAAAGAACCCAATTTTTGTGCTGAGCGGTGGTTTCTTATAAAACGCCATTCAAACGCCCCTCGGGGAGTGTTATGATATTGAAGAGCAGTTGAAGAGGTGGAGGTTGGTCACATTTTCTAATAACCCTTAATGTCATTACAAGGCAGAGCGTTTCAAGGCAATTACATCTCTAATCCCTGGAATAAATGGATTAGGCAGAAGCTGTCTGCATGCAGGATTTGACTGTTGCCGGAAATGCAACTAATGTGCTTGGTTGTGTGTGTGTGTGTGTGTGTTCCCTTCTTAAGCACTATTGACATTTCTTACAGCTGCCTTACCCAACCTGGAGGTCTGGGGTTTCCTTTGCTTTCTATTTTATTACAGTTGAATTGTCGTTTATTATATTTCAGCACATTTGTTTTCTTAGCTGCTTTTGTGCACCGTTAAGTGAAGAGAGGTGATTTTGTTTATTTGGAGAATTTTATCCTTCCTTTTTCTCCCCCTGCCCCCCAAGCCTCCCCGAGTGGCTTATTTACATTCAAATCAGCCTCAGACAGCAGGTGAACAACCAAGAAGACATGATGAAAAGATTCCTGCATTGCAGGGGGTTGGACTAGATGACCCTCGTGCGCCTATGATTCTATGGCACAAAAGGAAAAAGGGATGAGGAGGGGAGAGGAGAAAAGCAGCCCCAGGTGTCCCTCCTCAAAGTTAAAGGATAGTTCTTACAATGACCAGCATGAATGACAAGAGGAGAAGCCTGATGGTGCTGGCCTTTCGCACCGGCAGGAGGCTGATTCGGACCTCCTTTCCCTCCACAGCAGCAGCAGCAGCAGCAGCAGAAGAAGAAGAAGAAGAGTTTGGATTTGATATCCCGCCTTTCACTCCCTTTAAGGAGTCTCAAAGCGGCTAACATTCTCCTTTCCCTTCCTCCCCCACAACAAACACTCTGTGAGGTGAGTGGGGCTGAGAGACTTCAAAGAAGTGTGAATGGCCCAAGGTCACCCAGCAGCTGCATGTGGAGGAGCGGAGACGCGAACCCGGTTCCCCAGATTACGAGACTACCGCTCTTAACCACTACACCACAGCAGGAGGAGGAGGAATCAGCCACTGGAGCCATGATGTGCTCAGCTCCTTGCTTTACCTTTATGGACATTGGGGGGGGGGAGGCACACCTACCCCAAAATATTCATGGCCCCCAAAAGGGCTTTGCCCCCAGGAGCTAGTGCCCTGGTCTCGTGAGATTCTTCGCCACTCCTTGAGTTCCTGCTATGCTGGCCAACATGTCCCCTGCCCAGATGGAGCTCAGAGCTGGACGTGAGCTAGATAAAGTTATAGTGACTTTTTAGTATTGGATCAGATTGTTGCCATTAATGTTAAATGTTTTATTATGTTTTTATATGTGTTGGAACACGGGTGGTGCTGTGGGTTAAAGCACAGAGCCTAGGACTTGCCGGTCAGAAGGTCGGCGGTTTGAATCCCCGCGACAGGGTGAGCTCCCGTTGCTCAGTCCCTGCTCCTGCTAACCTAGCAGTTCAAAAGCACGTCAAAGTGCAAGTAGATAAGTAGGTACCGCTCTGGCGGGAAGGTAAATGGCGTTTCCATTTGCTGCTGTGGTTCGCCAGAAGCGGCTTAGTCATGCTGGCCACATGTCCCAGAAGCTGTACGCCGGCTCCCTCGGCCAATAAAGCGAGCTGAGCACCGCAACCCCAGAGTCGGTGTCCACTGGACCTAATGGTCAGGGGTCTCTTTACCTATATATGTGTTGGAAGCTGCCCAGAGTGGCTGGGGCAATCCAGCCAGACGGGCAGAGTATAAATAAAAAAGTATTATTATTATTATTATTATTATTATTATTATTATTATTATTATTATTTATTACAGTCATACCTTGGATCCCAAATGCCTTGGTACTCAGACGTTTTGGCTCCTGAATGCAGCAAACCTGGAAGTGAGTGTTCCAGTTTGCAAACATTCTTTGGAATCTGAACGTCTGACAGGGTTCCGTTTGAATTCCGAGGTACAACTGTATTATTATTATTATTAGCCCTGCACCCTATCCTAACAACTATTTATGCTAGGCCCTCTTTTCCTGTGCATGCTGGTGTGTCTCAGGGTATGTGGACGTATTCTAGCAAGGATTGTGCTTACAGAAAAAATGGAACTGCCAGCTCTTCAGATGTCGAATTCACTTGACAGTCAAGTCTTGGTGCTGGCAGTGATTACGTTTTCTTTTGATCACATACACACATCTTCTTTGTGCTTGAGTGTCATCGAGGGTCAGACTCAGACTCTTGTAACTAATGTGAGTTTTTCTAGCTAATAAGCAAGATGTTAGATGTCTTTTCTGGGTTTTTTCTCGGTGCTCTTTGAAGTATTCCCCCCCCCCAATGAGTCTGACTTGCTTTCTAATGGCTTGGGAACTTAGGAGCTGCCCCCACCCTGTCAATAAATTGGTCTGCAAATCCATCCCTGGGGGGCACTGGACCCACCCACCATTGATTTGCAACAGCTGGCCTTGACACCAGACTTTTGGGTCAGTGGGGAGGTTAAATGGAAAAAATTGTTGGTTCAGTGTGAATGACTTTTGGACTAGGGGGAGATTGATGTTTTGTTTATTTTGCTCAATCAGTGGTTCAGAGCATTACTTCGTATATTACTTGAGTATTGTCATGATGTTACATTATATGAAATATTAATGTATTATATGAGTATATTTGAGTACAGTCGTACCTTGGAAGTTGAATGGAATCCGTTCCGGAAGTCCATTCGACTTCCAAAACATTTGGAAACCAAAGCGTGGCTTCTGATTGGCTGCAGGAAGTTCCTGCAGCTAATTGGAAGCCGCAGAAGTGCCGTCAGACGTTCAGGTTCCAAAAATAGTTTGCAGGCCGGAACAGTCACTTCCGGGTTTGCGGCGTTCAGGAGCCAAAACGTTTGAGAACTAGGCTGTTTGAAAACCAAGGTACAGTGGTACCTCGGGTTAAGAACTTAATTCGTTCTGGAGGCCCATTCTTAACCTGAAACTGTTCTTAACCTGAGGTACCACTTTAGCTAATGGGGCCTCCCGCTGCTGCCACGCCATTTCTGTTCTCATCCTGAAGCAAAGTTCTTAACCCGAGGTACTGTTTCTGGGTTAGTGAAGTCTGTAACCTGAAACGTCTGTAATCTGAAGCGTCTGTAATCTGAGGTACTACTGCACGACTATAAATGGCTGGTATGTTCCTTCCCCCCCCCCCCATAAGGGTTTTATGTCTTGCATATTTTCCTTTTCTGTAAGTCACCTGAACACATTAGACGAGACAAGCAACTAAGAAGTTAAATATATAAAACTAAACAATAAACCAGTCTTCACTTTGGAAAGCACCGAAGCAACTCCACATCCCCAGCTTTCATGGGGATGCTACCAAAAGCAGATACTCTGCCACTCTCCATCTCCAGTACAGTGGCACCTTGGTTGTCAAACTTAATCCGTTCGACTCCTGGAATGGTTCAAAAACCAAGACGCAGCTTCTGATTGGCTGCAGGAGCTTCCTGCACTCAATCGGAATCTGCTGAATCCGCGTCGGACTTTAGCTTTCCAAAAAACGTTCGCAAGCAGGAACACTCACTTTTGGTTTTGCGGCCTTCGGGAGCCAATTTTTTTGGGAACCAATCTGTTTGATAACCAAAGTACCTCTGTATATGGGAGTTGTGGAGCAGAGACGAACAGAGAAAGAGGTCAAGAGTTAGGTAGAGGGCTATAGTTCAGTAGTAGAGCATTTGCCACTCAGATGCCCTTGGACTGCTACTTCCGTCCTCTCTCACCACTGGAGCTCATGGGAGATGGAGCCCAAAACATCTGAAGGGCCACAAGTTCTGCCATCCCCTCATATCCAGTGGCGTAGCGTGGGGGGTGCAGGGGGGACCGGGCGCAACATCTGGGGGTTAGGGTTAGGGGGCGCAAATCCACGGGTTAGGGGGTGCAAATTACTTGCCTTGCCCCGGGTGCTGACAACCCACGCTACGCCACTGCTCATATCACAGACGCCGGCTTGGGCCCAAGATTGGGGGGAGGAGGCAATATTGCGTACCTGCAATGTCACATGTGCAATGCGTGTGCTTCTTCGGGAGAAGTCCAGGCACGGAGCCCAGCGCCACACTACTTCAATGTGCTCTTGCACTCTGGAGGAGCCCGTCGCTGATGCTGCACACAATCAGCTCTATGCTTGGCCCCCTCCTTCCCCCCCCTCAATATTGGGTGAACTGAGCCCCCTGCCAAAAAGTATTGAGGGAACTAAAGACACATCTGCTCTGGTGGACTTTTAAAAGGGTAAAAGAGTATTGGGAAATGATCCACAATGAATTGGGGGGGGATGTTTAAAAGTACTTTCCCAAAAAACCCAGAGTCCTTTCTGTTGAGGATAATTCAGACTGAAATTCCCAGGTGTCAAAAAAGGTTATTTATGTATGCCACTACTGCGGCCCGTGTTTTGTTAGCCTGAAAATGGAAAACGAGCGAGGTTCCAACCAAAGAAGAATGGCAACTTAAGTTGACATAATATGCGCAGCTTGCAGACTTGACATATAGAATGAGAGAACAATAAGAACATACGTTTAAAGAAGATTGGAAAACGTTTATTGAATATATGGGAAATAATCATGTACAGCTGAAAACGCTGGCAGCATTAAGATAAATTCAACAGTGTAAATGAGTTTTGAAGGATGCAATAATGGAATATTGAATGATATACGGTAGTTTAAAAAATAAATATGAAGGGATATATGATATGCAAAATGAACCATGGAAAGATAAGAAGGGAAGTCATTGATATCTTAAGGATGTAAAAATGAGTACCGTACTTTAAACTGTAAAACAGAAAATTTAATAAACATTATGTACAAAGAGAGAGAGAGAGAGAGAGAGAGAGAGAGAGACCTCTGCCCCAGGAGTTGGCGCCTATACCTCATCTATGGTATTAGGTCTTTAAAAGTGGATTTAATGTTCTCTATTGGAAAACCAAACACCCTGAGCTACCCTTCCCCCCCAAATGTCTGCTGACGATACATGATTCTCCCAATTTGGGGGCTCCTCTCATATGTGTAGGAGATACACACACACACACACACACACACACACACACACACACACACACAGAGTGATCTATTATTGATTGCAATCCTGATCCGTTCTCTTCCCACACCCTGCGATTACCATCCCCGAAGCCCCACCCCACTGTTCACTCCCTGCTCTTTTAATAGAGTAGCATCTTCAAGTGTGCAAACACCACATTAAACATGTATAAGATTGAATCAAATCGAAAACGCTTCCCTTCAAGCCGGGGCATGCCTGATAAGCATAAAAACAACGGTGCTCACCAGACTTTGGCACATTAACACGACACATCATGAAAGATGCATTTTCTTCCCCCAAAATAAGGCTAAGCACTAATTAATGAACATTTTTGAAACTTTTTTTTCTCCTTGCCTCTTGCCGCTATTGCTGCCCTCAAAGCTGCTGCTGTCTGGAGTGACAGGCGAGGGGGAATCTCCTTCGGCAGCAGCAGGCTGCCATAGACTGCCTCAAAGTCTGCAAACAGAGCCATCCCCTGTCTAGGGTGACATTTGCCAGCGAACGAGAGTCTCTGGTTGGCCGTGGCTGGCTGCATTTGAAATGCCAGCCAGGCAGGGATGCATTTGTCAATTACATCTGCATGTGAAATGAGCACAGGAAAAGGACCTGCCAAAAGTGTATTTGAGCCAAATATCTCAGAGCTGACTAGGGGAAGCGCGCGATACGCACACACAAGGTCCCAGATGGAAATCTCCAGCTATAAAGGATCAGATCAGGCCCCTGGGGAGAGGGGAGAAAGGGTTAAAGTGCCTTACCTCCCACAGGTAGGGGGTGTGCCAAATTTTAGTGTTGCACCCCTGAAATATGAGAGCCCAATGTCTGCCACTGCAATATTGCTGGGCTGAAGCTTGCAAGCTGCACACCAAGTCTTGTTAACAACAACAACAACAACAACAACAACAGCTTGCTTGCTTGCTTGCTTGCTTGCTTGTTTGTTTGTTTGTTTGTTTGTTTCTGGGTTTCTCCAGCCACTCTGGGTGGCTCCTAAGAGAAGATTAAAAACATGATAAAACACCAAACATTAGAAACTTCCCTAAACACGGTTGCCTTCAGATGTCTTCTAAAAGTCAGATAGTTGTTTATTTCCTTGACATCTGATGGGAGGGCATTCCATAGGGCGGGCGCCACCACTAAGAAGGCCCTCTGCCTGGCTCCCTGTAAACCTACTTCTCGCAGGGAGGGAACTGCCAGAAGACCCTCGGAGCTGGACCTCAGTGTCCGGGCAGAATGATGGGGGTGGAGATGCTCCTTCAATTATACTGGGCCGAGGCGATTTAGGGCTTTAGAGGTCAGCATCAACACTTTGAATTGTTCTTGGAAACGTACTGGGAGCCAATGTAGGTCTTTCAGGACCTGTGTTGTATGGTCCCAGTCACCAGTCTATCTGCCGCATTCTGGATTAATTGTAGTTTCAGATCACCTTCAAAGGTAGCCCCACTTACAGGGCATCTTAAAAATTAAAATTAAAGGGATTCTTGCCCACATTCAAGCCAACTTAGAGCCTTAAGGTCAGTCTTGGAGGTCTGGCTGCCCTAGGCCAAAGGATGAGGATCACAGTGGGGCACCAACCCTTTTGAGCCAATGGGCACATTCAGAATTTTGAGAGTACTGTGGGCACTGGCCACAAAATGGCCGCCATGGGTGTGCGGCCTAACCCAAAATGGCTGCTACCTATGTAAAAGAGACAGAACCACGTAAAGCTACAGGCATGCCCCAAATTATCCTCCCAGTTATGTGAGGGGAGACACCTACTGTGCTTGCTCACAGAGGGAAGATTATTGTGCCCCTCAGAATAAAAGTGATAGGGGTGTCCAGTCCTGCCACCCCATGAAATGTGGGCATGCTGAAGGGGATCTGTTCAGTGTAGGAGAGGCTGAACCAGTGCAAACAGGAACGGAGCAGCAAGAATCATAGAATCGTAGAGCTGGAAGAGACCACGAGGATCATCTAGTCCAACCCCCTGCAATGCAGGAATCTCTTGCCCAGTGTGGGGCTCAAACCCACAGCCCTGAGATTAAGAGTCTCAGGCTCCACCGACTGAAGAGCAGTCTCTTGTGCATTATGGATTTTTGAATGGGTATTTACTGAGCGCTTTCGTGAGTGCCAAAAGATTGACTGGTCGGCGCCATGTTGGTGTCTCCTGATAGTAGAAGTTGATCAAGAAAACTCTCTGCAAGAGCCCCTGGATTGCTGCTGCCAGTCAGAACAGGCACCACTGGCCTAAATAGATAAGTGAGCTGTTTAGGTTTAAGGCAGCTCTTTCTATTTCATATCCACCTGTCCCCTTTTGCTTTAAAGCATGGAGCTCTTTATACATAATTGGGTAAGATTCAGGCTTCAACAAATCAGGCTGATGCTGTTACATCTGCTTTCAGCCTTGCAGAAGTTGTTGATGGTTGCTATTTTCTAGACAGCATTTGTAAAATTCCTTGGAAAGCCGTTCATTCGCTCGGTGCGCGGAATCATTACTATGGTAACAAATGCAGAAATCTACTCAGAAGTGGCTGCCGTATGTGTAAGCCCCTGTGTGTGTTTGTGTCTCTCACATTATATCACGTGATGTTATCGCAGGGAAAAAAGTGGGTCATACATGACAAGCGCATATCAGGTAGGCTTGCAAAAGAATAAACAATGCAATAAAACCTTGGCACGCTGACTTCAGCTGACTCAGCACAGAAGGAAAATAGAAGGCAGCAATTAACGGAGGGCAAACCAGTGGCGTAGCGTGTGTTGTCAGCACCCGGGGCAAGGCAAGTAATTTGCGCCCCCTAACCCTTTGGATTTTAGTAGGGGCAGAGAGCTGCGAGTGCGAGCGCCCCCCCCCCAGATGTTGCGCCTGGTGCGGCCGGCCCCCCCTGCACCCCCCACGCTACGCCACTGGGGCAAACTCTTGCAAAAAATGCAAAAGCTTTTCATTTCATAGTGGAATTCTCCCTTTCCCCCTTTACTGGCAATGGATGCCAACCTAAGATTTGCAGAAAATAATCTATTTATCATCTATCTATCTAATGATCCTGTGTATGTTTACTCAGACATAGTTCATAGTGCATTTAGTGGACCTTTCTCCAAAGTGGGTATAGGATAGTCTCTGTGGAGATTCAGATATACAGTGGTACCTCGGGTTGCATACGCTTCAGGTTACATACGCTTCAGGTTACAGACTCCGCTAACCCAGAAATAGTACCTCAGGTTAAGAACTTTGCTTCAGGATGAGAAAGAAATCATGCTCCAACAGCGCGGCGGCAGCGGGAGGCCCCATTAGCTAAAGTGGTGCTTCAGGTTAAGAACAGTTTCAGGTTAAGAACAAACCTCCAGAACGAATTAAGTTCTTAACCCGAGGTACCACTGTATTTCTATACTAGGGGCTTGCCATCCCTGCCTATCCACTTACAGCTTTCCCCAAGTGCCACCCCCTTTTAAAGGAGCCTGGGAGGAGCTTCAGAGGGCAGTTTGGTAAAGCACTTTATGAAGCACCTCTCCCCTCTATAAAACAGCTCACCAGGGTTGCCTGCCACTCACGCTGCTTGCCTGCCTACCTGCTGCAAAGCCACCTATTGGCAGCCACACAAACTGCAGCGTGCTGACAACCTTACATTTTTATGTATATAGGAAGATGCACTAAAAATGTTGGCTCTGTAAGAATTTTACAAGAATAGGGGTTTTACAAGAATAGGGGTATTATGGTATTATCCATGGAGGCTTGTTGACAGATATGTAATATTTTTTATTGAGATAAAATATACAACAATCTTTTTAAAAGACATATTTCTGGAATATATAATCTTAAGTGTTATTTCACATGGGTTTTTTTTTTAAGCACCAGTAGCTATTTTGTGCTGGCAGCATTATCATTGCTTTAATTATGTTTTGTCAATAGCTCCTGAAGGAGATTTCTCCAAAATGCATTGAGCCTAATAAGCTGTGAATTACTGGAAGCACTGAAGCCTGCCTACTTTTTGGTTCTGTTTCCTCTGCCTACTGTGGTGCAGATGATGATTTATATGTATTAGTCACTGTACTCATGAAAACGACTCAAAGTGACTTAGCAACAGATGTAACGGCAGGAGCACCAGATTGGCTCTGCTGCTGCATTTGCACCGCACCAGCCTCTCTTCTCCCTCCCAATAAGCAGCCACCATGCATCTGCTGGGAAGCTGGTGGGAGGTATCTGCCCCACCCAGTTAGCTGCTTCTGCCTAAAATACACTTTCCTCCCTGAAGTTCTGAAAAAGTATTGCACACCTATTCTCTTCTGGGTCCCCAAAGGAGACAGGAAGTGCTGAAATGACTCTTAAAATTCTCAGGCTCATGACAATGTTCTGATAGATCCCACAAGCACCGAGGCAGCGTCTGAACTTTGAGCCTTGCTTTTTTCGCAGAAATTCCGAATCCTTTGAGTATTACCCATCAGGGTTTGATCTTTCGTAACTAGCCCCTGAAGGGGGAGGAGAGGAAGTTATAGATTTTATTCAGCAGGGGAATCCAGACCGAGTGGCAAACTTTTCTCTGCTGCAGTATTTTAGGATGCTCTTTTGTCTCTTTAGGGACGCGGGTGGCGCTGTGGGTAAAAGCCTCAGCGCCTAGGGCTTGCCGATCGAAAGGTCGGCAGTTCGAATCCCCGTGGCGGGGTGCGCGCCCGTTGCTCGGTCCCAGCGTCTGCCAACCTAGCAGTTCGAAAGCACCTCCGGGTGCAAGTAGATAAATAGGGACCGCTTACTAGCGGGAAGGTAAACGCCGTTTCCGTGTGCTGTGCTGGCTCGCCAGATGCAACTTGTCACACTGGCCACGTGACCCGGAAGTGTCTCCGGACAGCGCTGGCCCTCGGCCTCTTGAGTGAGATGGGCGCACAACCCTAGAGTCTGTCAAGACTGGCCCGTACGGGCAGGGGTACCTTTACCTTTACCTTTGTCTCTTTGACGTGCCCAAATGGCCTAATGTGAAGACTGAATCCTTTTGTCAGTGCTGGGCAGTGGGCAGCAGTTGGAGGTGAATTGGGAACAAAGCCAGCAGCCAGGGCCAAAGACCAAGGGCTGTATCCAGGTAAGTTTGACTCAGAGTAGACCCATTGAAATAAACAGACCAGATTTAGGCATGTCCATTCATTTCAATACTGGTACTCTGAGTAAAACTAATAAAAAAATTCCGAGCACAATTCAAAGTGTTGGTGCTGACCTTTAAAGCTCTAAACGGCCTCGGCCCAGTATACCTGAAGGAGCGTCTCCACCCCCATCATTCTGCTCGGACACTGAGGTCAGGCGCCGAGGGCCTTCTGGCGGTTCCCTCACTGTGAGAAATGAGGTTACAGGGAACCAGGCAGAAGGCCTTCTCAGTAGTGGCACCCTCCTGTGGAACGCCCTCCCGTCTGATGTCAAGGAAATAAACAACTATCTGACTTTTAGAAGACACCTGAAGGCAGCCCTGTATAGAGAAGTTTCTAAAGTTTGACATTTTATTATGTTTTTAATCTTCTGTTGGGAACCGCGCAGAGTGGCTGAGGAAACCCAGCCAGATGGGCGGTGTGTGTGTATATTGCTTGTTACAACTCTAGTGTACAAATCCATAAATAGCTTGGGACCCAAGTATCTAAAGGAGCAACTCGTCCAGTATCTACCAGCCTAAGCACTACAATCAAAAGTGGAGGCCAGCTGGTGCTGACCTATGACAGGGCCTTCTCAGTGGTAGTCCCATTTGTGGCATGTCCTCTCTGGTGAGGCACGTCTATCTTCCTCACTATTGAGGTGAAGGAGAAATGTAAAGGCATTCCTCTTTACCCAGTTATTTGATTGCTGAGAAATACTGGCCACGGCAAATGTGAAATCAATAATGGTATGGGTATGCTATTGCTTTAATATGTTTTTAGATACAGGTTAAGTACTTAATTCGTTCCGGAGGTCCGTTCTTAACCTGAAACTATTCTTAACCGGAAGCACCACTTTAGCTAATGGGGCCTCCCGCTGCTGCCACGCCGCCGAAGCACAATTTCTGTTCTCATCCTGAAGCAAAGTTCTTAACCTGAGGTAATATTTCTGGTTTAGCGGAGTCTGTAACCTGAAACGTACGTAACCTGAAGCGTATGTAACCCGAGGTACCACTGTATTGTTTTGTTGTTAAATAGATTTTTATTTTATTTTAAATTGTGTTGTTCTAAGATCTTGAAGTTTGCCCCCCTGGGCTCCTTTGGGAGAAAGGGCTGGTAACAAACTTAATAAATATCCCCAAGAATGGAGCTCAGAAAGACCATGTTGCTTCAGCAAGGCTCAACTGAAACAGGAAGACCGCCCCCACTTTTTTCCAATGCCTTTCTGCCCAGGACGATCTAATGGCAAGTCTGCATGTTTGGAGTCAGTCCAGGTCCTGAGGGTTCTTTGCTGAGAGGCTACTACCTGCAGTTCAGCAGATCACCACATGGGGCAGTGGTCCACATAACTGAGCAAGCAGCATGGCACCTTTCTAGGAAACCACCAATTGGCCACAGATTAGCTTCCGTTGGGCTAAACTAGATCATAGAATTGTGGAGTTGGAAGGGACCACGAGGGTCGTCTCGTCCAACCCTCTGTAATGCAGGAATCTTTTACCCAATGTGGGGTTCAAACCCATGACTCTGAGATTAAGAGCCTCATGCTCTAACCAACGAGTTGTGAGACAATGGCACTTCACAACTGAAGCTTCTAACATTGTAGGAAAATACAACAGGATATGGGTTGGAGCTGTGGTACTGGTACAGACTGGGTTTTCAAGATCTAATCAGCTTTTAGGCGTGCATTTGGCAGCGAACTGCACACAATGCAAAACTACCAACAGAGTTGCACCTTGGAATGAGGTGGTGTCAGGCTTCAGGGACTCAGCTACCTCCCCCGCCCCCTTTGGTAGTAGATAAGCAGACCAAAGCAAAAGGAGTCTCTTACCAGTTAGAGATTTTAATGATCACAGAGAGACAACAAAGAATCCATTCCTCATGACATACAAACTGTGGGACAAGGACAGCTGTGACTTTAAGGAAGAATGGGAGCTTTTTACAAATTATCTAAAATAATTAGATAATTATTTTAGATAATTTGTAATAATTAGATAATTATTGGCAGGTTTTGAATAAACATACAAATTTATTGGTTGATAACATGATAGACAAGGCAAGGATATGTATAATTTTATAACATGCAGAGAATAATATGTGCAGAGAAATCAGAGAGAGGAGCTGAGGGAATTCCCTGGTGGGGGGGGGGAGGGAGGGAGGGATGGAAGGGGAGAAAGGGGGGAAATGATGCATGTGATTATATGGTTTGATAATTTGTTATGATGAAATTGTTAAAAAAATTTTTAAAAAAGAATTCATTCCTCAGAATGAAGGTGCTCCCAATTAAGGGTTCCACCCACTTCCTCTGTAGCCACCCACCTCATTACTGCATCTTGTAACCTGATCTCTCAACCACTGTGCTTTCTGTGCTGCCACCTTATCTGCCCTCCTTGACCTTGAGTCTGTTAGCTCTCTCTCTCCTACTTCTTCTTCTCCTAACTGTTCACCACCACCACCACCCCGTTCTTCCTAACTTCTGTCGTCTGAACTATGTCCCTCTGCAACCATTGTTCCAAATCTATGCTGCCCCATTGCTACTGGGAAGATTCAGGATCCTGATTAGGAGCAGGGGGAGGGGGAGGCTCCCACCATTCCTCCTCAGTGCCGCCCTCCCTCCGCACGGTCCCTGACAGGTGGACACACACACACACGCTTTGGTTCTGTGCAATAGTTTAGTTTGCTTGTCCCTGCCAATTGGAGTTGTGACCTTCTTCCCCACTGACAGCGCTGTGTGATGCTGCTTCGGCGCTTGGATTCCCGTGGTGCCCTTCCCTGCCTGTTAACTGGGATGCTTCTAAAGGAAGTGGCAGATGCTGTTTGGAGAGCGTTCCAAAGCCTCGTAATCCTTCAAGGCTCTCTGCTCCATTTCCCCAAAGAGATCCATCACGATTCTGCTTTTGGCAGCCTCTGCTTCTCATTATAGCCATCCTCTTTGATTATTTAAAGCTTTGTTTCTGAGCAGCTTCTCTTTCCGATAGTTCTTCCTGGGAAGATTTTGGCTGGGGTGGGGGGTGGAGAGATGTGAAACATCTCAAAGCAATTTTACAATAAAATAAGTACTGTGTGCGCAACAATGGCACCTGTGTGTGTGTGTGTGTGTGTGTGTGTGTTTAAAAATAAAAATAAATAAATACAGACATACACTGGGGTGGAAATCTGCATTTAGAAGGCAAGTTGAAAGAGAGACATCTTCAACAGGTGCCGAAAGGACAGTAAAGGTGATATATGTTTGATAGAGCTGGTGTAGTGGTTAGAGTGTCAGACCAGAACCCAGGAGACCAGAGTTCTAATCCCCACTTGGCCATGAAACTGACTAGGTGACATTCAGTCAATCTAACCTACGTCACAGGGCTGTTGTTGTTTAGTTGTGTCTGACTCTTCGTGACCCCATGGACCAGAGCACGTCAGGCACTCCTGTCTTCCACTGCCTCCCACAGCTTGGTCAAACTCATGCTGGTAGCTTCGAGAACACTGTCCAACCATCTTGTCTTCTGTCATCCCCTTCTCCTTGTGCCCTCCATCTTTCCCAGCATCAGGGTCTTTTCCAGAGAGTCTTCTCTTCTCAGGAGGTGGCCAAAGTATTGGAGCCTCAGCTTCACGATCTGTCCTTCCAGTGAGCATTCAGGGCTGATTTCCTTAAGAATGGATAGGTTTGATCTTCTTGCAGTCCATGGGGCTCTCAAGAGTCTCCTCCAGCACCATAATTCAAAAGCATCAATTCTTGGTCTTACAGTCAAAGACCAGCTCTCATAACACAATAAAAACAGCATTCATAAAGATAAAATATGCAATCAGAGCAGATTGCAGTAATAGCTCATGAGTTAAAATTGAGATATATACATACACCTGTACAACTAAGATCTGGGCTACTATAAAAAATGACCCTGAGGCACCCCAAAGGGCGACTTTAGCATTTCCCTAGTAAGCTATTTTATTCTAGAGGATGATCTGTGCCTACAAATCTGAACGCAGAATCTGGCTACCAGCCAGGTCGTCTTGTGATCTTTGCCTAAGAGGAGAGAATTAAGTTTAGACTTGTCTGAAAGATTGGCGAGCCTCTTCAGCAAAGGATCAATAGTGTCCCTACGAATCTCAATATAAAAAGGACATCTAAAAAATATATGTCCGGGGCTTCCTATTTCCCCTAATGGGCAGGCGCAAAGTCTCTGTGCGTACGGGACTCTTCTATAGGAGCCTTCCAGAACTGGTAAGGGCAAGGCCGAGCTTCTAGCAAGAGTGAAAGCCCTTCTTGCGTAGCTAGACTTGTTTTTGTCTCTTGACTCCCCTCCTCTCCTGACTTGGCTCCAGCTCCAGCTTCTGAACTTCCCTCTAGCACAGACTCTCCCTGCTCACAAAGTCCTGTTACCTCCTTAGCTTTCACCACCTTCTCCTCCCAGCCTTCTCCCTCTGACCACTCATTGTCGTCATCCCCCCCCCCATCATACCAAAAAGGCTCCCATTGCTGCTCTTAATACCATGGGCGGTTTGCAAGGAAGGAGATGGTCTTCCAGGGATTTGAGTTATTTAAGACTTTAAACACTAACATGAGCACTTCGAATTGGACCCAGAAACTAACCGGTAGCCAATGCAGCCATTTTAGAACAGGGTGTTACATGATTTCTGAAGGCAAGCCCCGCCAGCAATCTGACTACTGCATTCTGCACCAGCTGAAGGTTCCAAGTTGTTTCCAAGGGCATTGCAATAATCCAATCTGGAAGTACAGTGGGCAAGCCATCTCTCTCCGGTGACTGTTGAATCTAAGAGCACCCCCCAAGTACCCTGCAACTGACAGGCATAACAGGATATTGCAGCAGCAGTGCATCAAAGCACACCTGTAATTAACATGTTGCAACATATGCCCAATAGACTTGCATAGCAGCTGAAAAAACTCCCTACATAAAAAGCTGGATACCATGAAGTGAATGGGACCTATATAATGTCTTGATTCATTTCAATAGATACACTCTGAGTAAGATTGAGGCTGGATATGGTCCATTGTGTATTTGTGTGTTTCGATATTTCTTAAATAAATTGCACCTATGAATGTTGATTTTATGTATTTGGATATGCTCCTGTTAAAAGCTGCTTTGAGATCTGTTGGGTGGCAAATAGCCTTATAAATGGACTGATTGACTGACTGAATAATGTTCCCTCCAGAAGGCGGTCCAAAACACTGACCGCTAGAAGCGTCCGTGGAGATGGAACCCCATCAAAAGGAAGGAAAAATGAAACACATACATCGTGTTCCTTAGCACAAGTGCCAAGCCAATGCAATGCAATGAATGGAGATAAATGGAGCTCCCATTCATTGAAAAGTGGGCCGTGTCTATCGCTGACTCATTCTGTGATGCATTCTTAAGCAAGGGAGACATCTAGTGCTCAAAGGGTAGAGCGCGCACACAAATGTTGGAAGAATGGAGCCCAAAGATGCATGGTGTGGCAAGCCAAACTTGTGAACAATTTCTCCTGTCATTCATGTTCTTTTGTGAATGTGTAAATATCTACCATTCTGTTCTCTTAGTCTGCCTTATGCTTGTTCATCTTTCCCATAGGCTCTGGCCTGGCAGGTCACATTGTTATCTGGCTCCATCCCACAAGCCAACTTTAACTGACGGCTGGGGCGACCCACTGCCTGTCAATCACCCAGTGTCCGGTGGGTAGGTAGTCCCACCCACTTGTCAAATCCCATCGCACAGCAATGCCCAAGTGCCTGGCAGCCAGCCGCTGAGATTGATGCATGCCCAGAGGTGTGTGCTTAGCTTGCATTGGAAACTGGGCTTTAAGTGTTGTGGCTCTGGCCCTCTGGAATAAGTTGCCAGCTCAAATGACCAGCCTACTGAAGTTTTTGTTAAGAAGGCTTTCCCAGAAATGTGACCCAGTCATATAGGGAAAGTTAATTGCACAAACCGTGCCTGCTAGTATACTGGCAACCAATCCAGCTCTCTCAACAATGGTGCCACATGGTGTTGTTGTGATGTCCCAGTCAACAACTGTTGCATTCTGTGACAAGCTGCAGCTTCCCAGTTAAGCCCAAGGGAAGCACTACATATAGCACGTTGCAGTAGTCCAGCCTGTTAGAATTCCTGCTCCATGATTGCAGTCATGGGATTTTTGTCTATCAGATGACGGTATATGTTTTGACTCCACAGAGTGGGAAGTGACGGAGATAGGATGTTTATGTTACTGTGTTCCGTGAAGTGGGACTATTGTCCTTTGTTCTTTTCTCTTTGCTGTCTGATGCTAGAGAGAGAGGGAGCCATGTTGCAGTGCTCTGTGTGTGTTTATATGTAAATAAAGTAGATTAGCCAAAATGCTGAGTTGCTGAGGTCTGTTACGCAACTGCACAGACTCTGAGGATCCCTAAGTGTGCCGATGTCTGTTGGCATCAGTTGCTGTGATGCTCAGGCAGAAGAAAGCTTTTGAAGCTCCCGAACGATTGACCAGGAGGGAGAGAACATGCCAGTCAGTCATGTGTCTCTACCAGGGTCCTACTCGAGTGTAGGCTGAGGTTTCCAATTGGCCCACAATAGCCAAAATAAATTTTTCCAGGACAACAAAACCCACTGGTGACCCTCTGAGGCAAGGGAGAGGGGCTGAATAGCTGCAATTTACTCGGCCAGTGATGACACATCTGGGAAGTTATATATTTGCTCTGCATGCAAGATGTTTTGTGGAAGGAGCAGGCCCATGACAGTCTTTTGTCTATCTAGTTCCCTTTGTGTAGGCCTGAAAAGAAGACTATCCACATTGAGAAACTTCCTAGCCAAGGATTGCAAAGATACGGCTTTCCTCTTATTTCATTAAACATTCCTCCTGGCAAGAGTGCTTGTTTGTTTGTGGGTTTGTTTCAGGGAAAGGCGGAAATTAAATGGGTAGCTGTCATCTGACATTTTGTCAACTGTACAAACAAGATCCAAATAGCTCCTTGTTGATTTGAGAGACTGATAACAAAGATGTTGTGGCCAGCTTCCAGCTTCGGGAGGCCTGATGTTGTTGACCTTGAAAGAACAGGAGCCGTTTCGACAGTTTCTTTTTATGCATTGTAAAGAGATCTTCACAGAGGCTAGATCAACAGGGGTAAGTTTGCAAACTCCTGCAAACACCCCATCATTCCCATGATGGTGGACCCGGGTTGCACAATGTGCCAATTAACTTAGAGATCAAATGGGGCAACCCCTAAAATATGGTTCTGACACATTCATGGGACTCTGTAGCTATGCAGTCAACTATGTAAACAGAAAGAGAGAGAGACAGAGAAATGAGATCCTCAAAACATATACTTACAAAGACCTGTGGTCTTCCAGGATTTACAGAATGTTGAGGGGGATTAAAAAGAAACCAGAGCTGTGGGGAGGGGATTGAACTGCCCAACCCCTAATGTCCTTCAGAAAGCATCCTAGAAGGAGTTGCTGGCAGGGGAGATTTCTGACCCTTTAATGTGCAGGGATATTCCCCGGAAGGGATTCACTGCAAAGGTTTGTAAAATTTCAGCTCAGTGATTTAATCTTAATGGTAATGCTAAAGGTAAAGGTAAAGGTACCACTGACAGTTAGGTCCAGTCGCGGATGACTCTGGGGCTGCGCACTCATCTCGCTCTATAGGCCAAGGGAGCCGGCGTTTGTCCACAGACAGCTTCCAGATCATGTGGCCAGCATGACTAAGCCACTTCTGGCAAACCAGAGCAGCCCACGGAAATGCCGTTTACCTTCCCGCCAGAGCGGTACCTATTTATCTACTTGCACTTTGATGTGCTTTCGAACTGCTAGGTTGGCAGGAGCTGGGAATGAGCAACGGGAGCTCATCCCATCGTGGGGATTCGAACCGCCGACCTTCCAATCAGCAAGCCCTAGGCTCAGTGGTTTAGACCACAGTGCCACCTGCGTCCCTAATCTTAATGGTAAATACCTGCTAATTGTGATGAAGTATTCCAGCTATTTTTCTTAACAACCATTGTGCACTGCTCTGCTGTTTTTAAGCCATGTCCTTGGAATATAGGCTTCCGTCCTAAGACTCGTTTCCTCATAATTTTGCTCAGAGCGTTGCATAATAAAGCACTTATCTTTATACTTGGTGCTTATTATTTTGGACTGAATTGCTCTCTTGCCTGTACTCCTGCAACCCTTGGTTCCAAATCAGCAAGTTTCATCTTTTCTTTCTTTCTTTTTTAGAAGTGAATGTTCCTTTTTTCCAGGTCATTGATCTGTAAGGTTAAAAAAAAAATCAGTTCTCTGGATGACTTTTTTCCTCCTTTATCTTTTCTGGGCACAACCACTGCTCGCTTTGCCTTGCCTCCTCTGTTGCTAGATTGTCCTTTGCTTTCAAAAGGTAGAATGTCAAGAGTCTTCAACTGCAAATTAATGAATCCACAGATTAATTCATGGAGGGTTGTTTTTTTTTAATGTCAGAGCAGGAAATAGCTTCTTGGGCCACATTCAGAATGACACTCTTACATTTTCTTTGACGTCCATAAGGTGGATTTTCGAGGCAATCGTTCCCTCTATATAATAGCTAACTAGGGCAGTTGAGTGCCTATCAAATTGGCAGCAAAATGAGGTTCTCAGGCCTTGTGAAATGAACAGATATATACAGATCTGAAATAGAAAACTGCCCTATGCAGTGTTGAGCACAGAAAGAGAACCAAACTCATGGTCATCCAATGGAGATGAATGCTGGAAGAGTCAAGATAGATAAAAGATAGTACTTCTGCATTTAGTGTAAATCGCATGGTCTACCATGGAGTGATGGTCCATCTCTAGATAGTTATCCAAAAATATGGCCCTCTTCCCCTGATTGTATGGGCTTGTCTGGGAAACGAACCCTACATTCAGAGCCAGAATCCCCAACCTTTTAAGGCCATGGGCACATCTGGATTTTGAAGCAAGTCCCATTGCTTATCGCCACTTCTCACTGACTTCTCCAAATCAGCCCGCCCACCCCAAAAGAGAGAAAGAAGACACACATAAACACACTTTGCTTATCCAAGGAATCCGGGTACAAGTCGGATTCAGTAAGCCGGACCTGGGCTTTGAAAAGAAGCAAAGAAGCAGAAAAGGAAGTGGGGAAGAACGTCGTCTTTCTAACTTCCTCTTTAAGCTCTATGGTTTCAGCTCAAGGGAGGAAAAGGTAACAGCCCCATCTACCACATGATGAAGGAGGTCCAAAGGCTTCAGAGGCATCAAGGTAGACCTCAAGGACATCAAGCCCTAAACCAAGAAGAAGAAGAAGAAGAGTTTGGATTTGATATCCCGCCTTTCACTCCCTTTAAGGAGTCTCAAAGCGGCTAACATTCTCCTTTCCCTTTCTCCCCTACAACAAACACTCTGTGAGGTGAGTGGGGCTGAGAGACTTCAGAGAAGTGTGACTGGCCCAAGGTCACCCAGCAGCTGCATGTGGAGGAGCGGAGACGCGAACCCGGTTCCCCAGATTAGGAGTCTACCGCTCTTGACCACTACACCACACTGGCCCACCAGTGAAGTTAAGAGCGATATTCCCCCTTCTGGTAACCTCTTTCTGCCCAAAAGTAACTTGCACACAATTTTTTAAGGGCACCAGAACTTGCTTTACTGAGGCAGTGAGTAGTAAAACAGAAGTGGCAGAGCCTATTCTGTTTTCGTTTGTGACTGGTGTCAGAGGGAATCTCTGGTGGGTGCCTTCCTTGCTGGAAATGCACATCCCAGAATGCACTTCAAGGTCTTCTTTTGAAATGTGACATCTCTATGTTAAGTATAAACAACATTTCGACAGCTTGCAGGCTTGACAGCCATATAACATCCTCAACACAGCCCTTGCTTCCTGCTACAAGGAAGTAAGTTACCAGATGGTGGCTTTCCCCCTCGGCTCTGGTACCATTTCCTTTTCTTTCTTTCTTTCTTTCTTTCTTTCTTTCTTTCTTTCTTTCTTTCTTTCGCAATGGACCTCCTATCCCTATTCTGATTGCAGCAGTACAAACGGACGCCTGCCAATATGCCTGAGGAGAGGCGCAGTAGACTGGCAGAGCTGGTGGTAGAAGTGACCTCTTCATTGAAGTGCCTTCTGATTTTGTGCCATTATCAAAGCAGTGTCTGGAAGTGCCCTTCTTTTACAGTGAGATCTACCAGTGAAAATATAGTTGCTATATGCCTTTTATTTATACAATTAATAGAACTGAGGCAAAAGGCAAGGTAAGAAGCAGGATGTCTGGTTTGTTGGGAAGAGGAAAATGAGGCCACCACCTTGCTAAAGCTACGCAGGTCTGGGTCTGGTCAGTCCCTGGATAGCTGACCATCCGGGAACCATGCCACCTTGGGTTTCATGACAGAAGGAAGGAGGGAAATAGAAGTTTCCTTCAGATACGTAGCATGTCAACACAAGGGGGCTTGTGAAGAAGGCGCAGCAGAGACTGTACTTTTTGAGAATACTAAGGAAAAACCATCTTCTGCAGAAACTGCTGCTTGCCTTCTATCACTGTGCCATTGAGAGCGTGCTCACTTATGGCTTATGTGTGTGGTACGGAAGCTGTACTACCCAGGACAGGATGGGGTTGTGCAGGGTTGTTAAGGCAGCAGAGAGCATTGTTGGCTGCCCACTCTCCACCTTAGAGCAGATTTATGCCACAAGGTGCCATAGGAAGGCACTGGACATAGTAAAAGATCCATCGCATCCTGGTCACTGTCTCTTCGAGCTTTTGCCGTCGGGACGGAGATACAGGACGATGAAGACAAGAACGAGCCGTCTTAAGAACAGCTTCTTCTCCAGAGCGATCTCGGCCCTGAATGGGAAGCCCGGACTTTGAAAGTCAACTAATCTCCTTTGCTGTATCATACTGTATTGTTTAATTAGTGTTTTTATGGAGCAGTCAAGCAATTTCGTTGTCCCCGAAGGGGGCAATGACAATAAAGATATATTATTATTATTATTATTTTGATTGGCAATCCAAAGGCACACATGTAGAAAGGCAGAGGGGGTGGTGGGCACGGTCCCCCTTTAAGATTTTGGCTGAAAATGGAAAAACCAAAACAAAACATGATGGTCAAGTATATCTCCTGGGTTGCAGAGGAACACATGCAATAGGGATGGATGGATCTGTCAGTTTTTGTTTCCTTCTGTTTCTCAGTATTCCAGTCATACTTTTAGTTCGTATCTGCAGCCATTTGCTTTTTTTAAAAAAATTCCTCATGAAAATTCAGCAGCATTTTACGTGCGAATTTACCCGAATAAACACATCCTTGTACGCAACTTTGATTAAGCTGCACGTCTTCTTTTTTGAAAAAAACTCCCTAACAGAATGCATTTATATATGCTGTTTTCACTGTTGTACACACTTCTTTGTTGCAGAACAGAGCTGCAAGATTTGGAGAAACGCAAATTCCAAAGGGCAGCTGTGTTTTAGCTGGCTTCTCCATTCAAAAAGTGCAAATTAAAATGCAAGCAAAATCACATTTCTCACCCCTCCCAATCCTACAAATAAAATCATTCGAAGTTCTGACTGAAGTGTAACACTTACACAATATGAGTGCCATATATATATGTGTGAGAGATAGAGCATACATTTATTTTCTTTAAAAACAAACAAAAACAAAACCCGCCATTTTAGACTACAATCCTGAAAGCACCTCCTGTGGAGTATGTCTTATTGAGCTCAGTTGAACTTGCTTCTCAGTAAGCCTGCATATTAGCAGTGGGTAGGACTGGGCAATATCTAGTTTTCAATATCGTGATATATTCCCAGCCAAACATCACGATATATACCGATATATCATGATGTCTGAAATAAGGATGGAGCTACATAGAGGCATTGGTTGGCTTCACAGTTTTTCCCACATTGTGATTTTTGCATAACACACACACACACATTATGTTTCGCGATAGATTGCCAACCCAAAAGTTATGAAACCGGTTTTGGACACTACAGTGGTACTTTGGTTCTCAAACGCATTGGTACTCAAACAACTTGGAACCCAAACACTGCAAACCCGGAAGTAAGTGTTTCGGTTTGCGAACCTCTTTCGGAAGCTGAACGTACTCCGTTTTGAGTGTTACACTTCCGATCTGAGTGCCACACTACTGTTTTGATTGTTATGCTTCCATTTTGAGTGTTACCCTGAGGTCTGTCTGTTTTTGCTATTTCTTTTCCGTTTTTGTTTTTGCAGCTCTTTTTTGTTTTGTTTTTGTGACAGTGTGGAACCCAGTTCAGCTACTGATTGATTGATTGTGTGACCGCAGTACATTGTTTATTGCTTTCATTTTATGGATCAATGGTCTCGTTAGAATTTTAGGGTTACCACACGTCCCTGGTTCCTGGGGAAAGTCCCCGGATTTGCTAATCTGTCCCCGAACAAATTCCGTCCCTGGAATGTCCCCAGATTTGCAAATCTGTCCCCGGGAAATGTGGCAGTGGCAGCCTCAGCAGCCCGGAGCCAGCCTGGTAGCACAGTTGGCTCTGTCTGGCTTCAGGAGCTGTTCACTGCCGCCGGCCACTGCATGAACTGGGGACGTCCGGCAGTACAGATATCCTGCCCCCTTTGTTTTGACAGATCAGGGGAGGCTCGGGCGGGCAGGCGTTGCCCAGTTTTTAAAAAACTCTGTGCATTTATGTTTCACAGTGTGCGAAAGAAGGGCTTTGCACCTTTATACAATATGCATGTGTGCTTGGCCCCAGAGTCTTTTGCCTCACCATCCCCACTACTGACTCCCTGTTGCTACTCAGCTTTAAAAAGAAAGAAAGAAATAAAGAAAGAAGGATTCATTGAAAAAAATCTGGTAACCATACGTTAGATAGCAAAATTCATGTTACATTTCTGTTTTAGGGGTTGTTTTTAAAAGTCTGGAACAGATTAATCAATTTTGCATTACTTTCTATGGGAAACCATGCCTTGGTTTTGGAACGCTTTGGTTTTGGAATGGGCTTCTGGAACGGATTAAGTTTGAGAACCAAGGTACCACTGTATATCAATATATTGCCCAGCCCTAGCAGTGGGGAACCTTTTTCAGCTGCAGGGACACAGTCCCTTGTGGACAGCCCTTCCAGAGTCTGCATGTCTGGGGTAGCTGTGGCCAGCGGCAAAAGTGGGCATGACCAGAGGTGGAGCAGCGCAATGGCTCTTACCATCTGGCAACAGGATACATTTCAGGCATGCTTCACACACGCAAGCACATCTCTTCATCTAGGCAAGCAAGAGGCATTGTGGAAGTTCTAGGGCAAAATCCAGCAAGGCAAAAGCACTTAAGGAAGGTGCGGAGCAGTCCCAAGGGCCAGACAGAGGAGATACCTGCAGGGCCACATTTGGCCCAAAGGGCTGAGGCTCCCCCATCCCTGCTGCATAGGAATGCATTCTCAGTGCAGATCCAAGTCTGCTCTTTTTGGGTGACCTGGTGAAATAATCTGCAACCCAGGGCCCTAGCACAGATGTCAACTTTTCATGCACCAGCAAAAGATACGGATTGTCCATGCAGCACCCTGCATGGAGACGAGAGGAGGCAGACAGGAGAAGGCCAAGCCAGCAGCAGTATATGACAAACAAAGCTCCTGTTCTTCACATGGTGTACATTTTCACTGGCTCACGCAAAGGGCGCAGGAGGCGGTGATGCTCTCGGATCGTCTCGCAAGACTCCTGAGATGGCCAGAGGCAGCAGGTTTCGCAACACATTTGACGGCAGCTCCACTCGGAGCCAGAAGGTGAGGTGTCGGACGTTGGGGAGAAGTCAAAATCGGCAACCTGCGTTTCGACAATGGGGAAGACAAAGCCGGTTCCAAGAATGTCCTCGGGTGACAAACCAACCCTCCCCGTGAAGGCTTAGAGAAGTTTAAGTATACTTGTAAGTTTGCATTTTTGGAAAACAGCCAGATGCATCTAATTCTGTGAAGAATTATGTAGGGTGGTGGCTATTGGGCTGGATTCGAAACCTGGGAGACCAGGGTTCATATCCCCACTCGGCCATGAAGCTCACTGGTGACCTTGGTCTAGTCACTGCCTCTCAGCCTGGCCTGACTCACTGTTGGTGGGGGGTGTTAGGATTCTTGCTCCGTGTTTACAGTCATGAGATTGTTGTCTATCACATGACAGTGTATGTTTTCATTCCACAGAGTGGGAAGTGACGGAGACAGGATGTTTTGTACTACTGTGTTCCGGAATGTAGGACTATTGTCCTTTGTTCTTTCTCTCTTTGCTGTCTGATGAGAAAGAGGAAGGAGCTAAGTCAGAATGCTCCGAGTGTATTATATGTAAGTAAAAGTAGATTAGCCAAAATGCTGTGCTACTGAGTTCTGTTACGCCAATACTTTGCAGGATCGTAAGTGTGCCGATGTCTGTTGGCATTGGTCGCTGGGATGTTCAGGCTGAAGAAAGCTTTTGAAGCTCCCGAACAACCGACCAGGAGGGAGAGAACATGCCAGTCAGGCATGTGTCTCTGCCAGGGTCCTATACGAGAGCAGGATGATCCTAACAGGGGGGACATCCAGGAACATGGGGTGTCAGGACCACAGGATCTAGCAGCGATCAAGGGTCAGAGTCAGGGGCTGCAGTCTCCAGCTATGGAGTCATAACCAAGAGACCACTGAGCGTGGGACTGATAAACAGGAGCCCATGAGAGCAACCTATCATGCCTGAGCCAGGACCTTTGAGGGTGTGTTCCCCCAAGCTTGAGGAGCCAAATGCCTCCTGGTGCACATCACCAGTTGGGTGGCGCATAGCCATAGAAGGCTATGGAGTGGAGGAGGAATGACCTGCCT
Organism: Podarcis tiliguerta; assembly: GCF_965153285.1. NCBI lineage: Eukaryota > Metazoa > Chordata > Lepidosauria > Squamata > Lacertidae > Podarcis > Podarcis tiliguerta. The sequence goes on along the minus strand of NC_139547.1, from coordinate 42,734,642 downwards.
TCAGGCCAGAGAGTTGGCCCTTTAAGACTCTAATGTCATGCACAAGAGGGTGGAGCCTGGAGGTGGTGGTCTGGGGGGCAGATGCTCAGTCTCCTCTCAGCCTTTGGAGCTAGCCTGGGGTCATACAGAGTGTGACCTGGCTGCCTGCTCTGTGGGATCTTGCCTCGGACCCGAACATGATTCGAGGACTGGAACAGAGTGGCAGCTGTGCTCCACGAGGCAACATTTCGTTGCAGGCCCCGCTTGTGATGCAAGTAAGGTTAAATTCGGCTTGGGTTCCTCGCCCCACAATGTGATCATAGCAGCCTTTACGGAAGTACCTCCACAAGATCCTTTTGCTGTGCGCTGCTCCGAAACGTCACGTAGGCAGCTAATCCCAGCATGGCTGATAAGAGGGTGATGCAAGGCAGCACTAAGAAAGCTGGGTGGATGCCTGGAGAAGAGGAGAAGGAGGGTGCTTAGATTGGAAATCTATCCGGAAACATCTCAACGCCATTGTACGTTGTGTGTGACGACACTTGGACTTCTATGTCCAGCTCCTGTTGCCACAACTCAAAAAGGAGCAGCATGAATTTTTTTCCAGCTTGAGGGTTGCATTGCCTTCTGGGAACCTTCTGAGGGCCACATGCCAGTGGTGGGGGGCGGGGCCAGATGCCAGAGTGGGTGGAGCAACCCATGCACATTTTACTTTGGTACAGCAGGGCAAGTTTCTACACATACAGTGGTACCCCGCTAGACGAAACAGCCCTGCCTCTCCTGTCATGGCGATGGTCACTGCACGCACGCACGCACGCTCGCTTCCCCGCTCCTCCGGCTCCCTCCCACCTTCCGGCTGCCGACTCCTCCGGCTCCCTCCGATCTTCTGGCCGATGGCTGACCTTCCGGCTGCCTCGCGCCGCTGCCCACCGCCCTCACGCGCTCCTCTGAGAGAGCCGTTGCCGCCAGCAGCCAGCGTTGCAGCCGGAGTCGCGCTCCTGAGCCCCGCCGCCCTCCAGCAGCCGCGTCGCGCGGTGGCAACAAGGCGCGGGTGAGTCCGAGGTACCGGCTGCGGCAGCTGCCCTGCTTCTCCCCGCCCCTCCTCGTCGTTGTTAGTGTTTAACTGCAGTGGTGCTTCGCAAGACGAAAAAACTCGCTCAACGAAAAAACTTGCGGAACGAATTAATTTCGTCTTGCGAGGCACCACTGTACTCACACGCCCTTCTCTAGCTGCTGTCCAGAGAAGCGTAATCAGAATTTGGTGAGGAAGCATAATCAGAATTCAGGGTATGAAGCAGGGCCTGTGGAAAGAGTTCTGAGGGCTCAGGTAGAGAGGCATGGAGGCCACATTGGCTCCTGGGCCTGAGGGCTCCTTGCACTCCTGTTGTAGATCTGGGAAAGGTGTAGGAAAGGGGAACGGTTGGGCAGTTAGAGCAACTCCCTCCCTAGGGAAGCTTATAGAATTACAGTGGAACCTCGGGTTGTGGACATAATCCATGACGGAGGCACGTCCGCAACCCACAGCTTTCGCATCCTAAAGCACCACGTCTGCGCAGGCGTGATTTGGCGCTTCTGCGCATGTGCAAGCAGCAAAACCCGGAAGTAGCCTGTTCCGGTACTTCCGGGTTTCCCGCAGTCCACAACCCGCAAACGTAACCTGAAGCGGTCGTAACATGAGGTATGACTGTAGTGGCTTTGCACTTGAGGGAAAAGTGTGTGTGTGAGAGAGAGGGGGGAGGGAGAGAGAGAGGTGTGTAGGATTACGCAAGGGGTGGAAGAAGTGGATAAACCTAAGCCCCTTTTCTCATAATATTGGAACCCAATGGGGTCACCTAATTACGCTGAGCAATCCTGTGCAGGAGGAGAAAAGGTGAAGGAATGTAAAGGGCCCAGTCGAAATGGAGCAGGGAGCACTGGTGCGCACACCAAAACTTATACAGCAGAAAATACTATTTATAATCTATTAGACTCCTTATCTAATGTAGCTCTTTGTTGGAGATGTAATATGGACAATGCTTCCTTGAAACACATGCTTTTAGTGTGTCCCACACTAAGTTTGGGGAGAAAGTGCTGGTCAACATAAACAAGACACTACAGGAAAATTTAAGATTTTCAGAAGTGAATAGGCTCTTGAACTATATACCGATTGTATGGAAATCGACAACAATTGACAGCGAAAATGGATTCTAGGCACCCTAATGGTGTCCAAGAGACTTTTTATAAATGACATTCTCCATATATATATATATATATATATATATATATATATATATATATATATATAACACCTGCTTTCCAACTGTGGAGTAGCTTTTCTCCTAACTCTCACCTGACGGCCTCACTTGAATCTCCTGGTACGACTGCAACATGTTGACCCCATTCTCCACTCGCACGCTAAGGCAGTACTGCCCAGCGTCCCTGAAGACGTGGCTCAGATTGTAGTGCGTAGCATTCATCGCCACCAGGTGGCAGTGGTCCCTGTCGAGCGGAACGCATTCGGTCTTGATTAACCAGCACAAGTGGAGAGGCAGGCTGGGAAGAAAGAAGGACAAAAGCTCTATTCTGCTTTAGGTGGCTGGCGCTGCAATTTTCTGCGTGCCAACTCAGAATCAAGCTGAAATGGGACTTACTCCCAGGTAGGGATAAAGGATAAATTTGATTCCTCTCCCATTTCAAGACAAGGCTACCAAACGGGGAGTTTCCAAAACAATGCGTGAACCGAAACACTGGGATCTTTTGGCATGTGCTGACTCAATTTTCCAATGCAGCTCTCCAGCCAAGTAAAATGTGTACAGAAAAGATCACAATATATAAAATCAAAACAATAACCTAAATAACACCCCCCCCAAAGAGCCACATTTTAAAAGGGTAAAAGGTAAGGGTACCCCTGCCCGTACGGGCCAGTCGTGTCCGACTCTAGGGTTGTGCGCTCATCTCGCTCAAGAGGCCAGGAGCCGGCGCCATCCGAAGACACTTCTGGGTCACGCGGCCAGCGTGACGAAGCTGCAGCTGGTGAGCCAGCACCAGCGCAGCACACGGAAACGCCGTTTACCTTCCCGCTATAAAGCGGTACCTATTTATCTACTTGCACTTAGGGGTGCTTTTGAACTGCTAGGTGGGCAGGAGATGGGACCGAACGACGGGAGCTCACCCCGCCGCGGGGATTCGAACCGCTGACCATACAATCGGCAAGTCCTAGGCACTGAGGTTTTACCCACAGCGCCACCCGCGTGGGTAAAAGGGTTTAGGGTGTCAATCAGGTCAACCAAAGGCCTGGTTAAAAAGGAACATTTTTGCCTGGCACCTAAAGGTGTACAATGAAGACGCCAGGTGAACTTCCCTGGGGAAAGCATTCCACAGATGGGGAGCCACTGCAGAGAAGGCCCCGTTCTTGCCTTGCCACCCTCCGGACCTCTCACGGAGGGGGCACACGAAGGAGGGAGTCAGAAGATGATCTCACCTGGTTGGCCACTGTGAGAACAGGATCCTGGACTAGATGGGCCATTGGCTTGATCCAGCAGAGCTCTTGTTATGTTCCCCTACGCACACATTCTACTACGTATTTTCTTGCCTCTGCCAAAGCAGAAGCGTAACAACCCGGCTGGCAGTGCAAATGGATAAGAGAGCCAAAAACAGCCGCCGCTCCAGATTCATTAGCTCAGCGACTGTTTTTAGAGATGATGTGGCAGATTTTGGCCGGCAATGTGACTGTTGTGTCTTGAAGAAGAGTCAACAACAGACCTTTGTCCTGCTGCGTTTCGGGACAGATTCCTGCTCTTTGGACCTCCGTACAGACAGCAAACACCAGCTATCTCATCCTTCAGAGGTTAGCTGCTTGCTTCCCGGGGCGTAGTCTACCCAGTGAAAGCAATGCACTTGGCCGTGTTTGATCTAATAATCCCTTGATTTCATAGAGATGAAAGGGACCTCTGAGGGCCATCCAGTCCATCCCCCTTGCAATGCAAGAATCTCAGCTAAATCATCCATGACAAATGTCCATGCAACCTCTGCTTAATAACCTCCAAGGAAGGAGAGGCCACCACCTCTCGAGGGAGACTGTTCCCCACTGTTGGACAGCTCTAACTCTCAGAAAGTTCCTCCTGGCGTTTAGTCAGAACACCCATCGTTCTACCCGGACACTGAGGTCCAGCACTGAGGGCCTTCTGGCAGTTCCTTCACTGCGAGAAGCCAAGTTACAGGGAACCAGGCAGAGGGCCTTCTCGGTGGTGGCGCCTGCCCTGTGGAACGCCCTGCCAACAGATGTCAAAGAGAACAACAACTACCAGACTTTTAGAAGACATCTGAAGGCAGCCCTGTTTAGGGAAGCTTTTAATGTTTGATGCATTACTGTATTTTAATATTTTGTTGGAAGCTGCCCAGAGTGGCTGGGGAAGCCCAGCCAGATGGGCGGGGTATAAATAATCAATTATTATTATTATAGTCGAAAACTCCTTTCTTGTAACTTGAATCCTCGGGTCCAGGAACCAAATCCAGCCTCTCTATCTGGTGCTTGGGATGCTCCTCAAACCACACACTCGCCAGAGAATTCCTTAAGAGACAACTGATACACATTTCAGTTCCTGTTTCCTATGCCTTCAGGAGGTGCCTGTTGTCCTAGGAAACCCCAGAGGAGAATGCAAACAGCAGATCAGAAGGGAAAGTAGAATGATTGATATAGGTGTTTTTGTTTTGTTTTTTTGCTGGCTGCTTACCTGCCTTGGATATGCAGCGACAGATTTAAGTTTTCCATCACATGAGCCTCTGTGGATCCGACAATGTTAATACCTCTGACGGCATCTGAGGTAGAGAGGTTAAGAACTGTAAGTTTGTGCTTTGAAGGGAGAGAATTCGTTGCTGGTCTTAATGTAATTAGTATTTTGGGCAAATCTGAGAGGGATAACATTGGAAGCACAACAGCGGGGATCATTCGGCTGGCAACTTAAGGGTTAATTCTGTTGCCAACAGAATTTGGTTCAAGCTGTGCACAACCACCTATGCACAACCTCTGCATCTGCAAACAAATGCAAATACTCCAAAATGTGCCACAGACCTCCTTACAAAGGGAACCCAACCTCCCTGCTCAGCAAAGTGAGCACAGTTAAGCATGTGCAAAGTGCTTTTCTCACATCTCAACCAGATCCTCACAGCTGAGATGAGGGGAAGAATGCCCAGGCTAAAGAATGTTTTTTTTCCTTCCCGGTGGGCCTGAGCTTAGACACGCTTTGTTTTAGCGATGGGCAGAGATAACTGGTATCCAGCAAGTGAGAACATCTGAGGCTAGTTTGGGAAGGACACACACAAGCATTGTGTCTTTCGATCTCTGCCAAGCTAGACTGGTGACTGGGAGCAGCTGCCGAGACCATATAACACTGGTTCTGAAAGACCTACATTGGCTCCCAGTACATTTCCGAGCACAATTCAAAGTGTTGGTGCTGACCTTTAAAGCCCTAAACGGCCTTGGCCCAGTATACCTGAAGGAGCATCTCTACCCACATCGTTCAGCCTGGACACTGAGGTCCAGCTCCGAGGGCCTTCTGGCAGTTCCCTCCTTGTGAGAAGTGAGGTTCCAGGGAACCAGGCAGAGGGCCTTCTCGGTAGTGGCGCCCGCCCTGTGGAACGGCCTCCCACCAGATGTCAAGGAAATAAACAATCTGACTTTTAGAAGACATCTGAAGGCAGCCCTGTTTAGGGAAGTTTTTAATGTTTGATCTTCTATCGTGTTTTTATTGTTCTGTTGGGAGCTGCCCAGAGTGGCTGGCGAAACCCAGCCAGATGGGCGGGGTATAAATAAAAAAATATGATGATTTCTGAACCAATCCGGCATTACACTGAATGCTGCAGACTGTTCCTGTTCCATAGCCTACTCAAGAGTCTGTAGCTGCCCTGCCAATTTCAGGCTGCCCTCGGCCAGCTCCTCTTGTCTGACCTCTTACAACAGTGGTCCTACCTGCCACCTTCCTCCTCTGCCTCAGTGTCGCCCTTGTAGAACTCCGCAGGGAGGAGGGGGATGGGGACAAAAATTGAATTTGTTGGCTCTGGCTCTGCTCACTGTTGGTTTCCCTGCCTTTTGCGCTGCCAGTCCCAATAGGAGCCAGTGATCACTGATCTGTAGGAAAGGAGACCAAGCTGATCTCCTGAACTTGTGTTCCTCACAGACCAAAAGGGATGCTGAGTATAGCACTAGCTTTTCCCTGCCATTACCCATCAATTCCAAGGCAGCAGAAAAATGCCCTGTTTTCTGGACCATCTTTCTTCGTTGCTCCAACCTGCTCCCATCTTGTCTCCATTCTGCTGCCACCTCCAGGTGCACGGTGCAAACCCCAACAGTAGGGTAATTGTGGTAGACGGTGGGGTATTCTGTTGTCATCTCGGTTCTGCAGGTGATGGGGAAACAGTGGAAATCAATTGTGTTTGTGTAGGCATATTATTGGATGGTTTCATTCATGAATTGCTTCCTATGCATCTTTAACATCTGGGTAAGAAGAGACTATGCGCCATCTGGACTGTGGCCTGGATTCAGTGGTGGACTGGATCAGGGCCAATAAACTGTGTTTGAACCCTAAGGATACGCGATGAGCCTCCTGGATCAGGCTAATGACTTATCTAGCCCAGCATCCTCTTCTCCCAGTGGCCAACCTGTGAGAAACCCTCAAAGCAGGATCTGAGGATACAAGGACCCTCCCATCCTCTGGCCTCCAGCAGCTGGTATTCAGAAGCATTAGGGTCTCTAGCTGTGGAGCCTGAGCATAGCCAGCATGGCTAGTGGTCAGAGGCACTGTGGTTGAGTGGCTCTTATGTCAAAGAAATTGGCCAGCCGTCTATTCTAGACATGTTCCAATCCCTCTGAAATGAAGATCTAGGGCAAGGGCTGGGAGATATATCATCCAAAACTGTTTTGAAGTCCATATTGTGCTATCGGTTTCATAATTTTTGACCTGGCAATATATTGCAAATCATGATGTGTGTGTGCGCACCATGCAAAAATCACAATACGGGAAAAACCGTGAAGCCAGCCAAAGCCTCTTCATAGCTATATTCTTATTTCAGATATTGTGATATATCAGTATAGCATAATGTTTAGCTAGTGATATATCACAATGTTGAAAATCAGATATCAATTACAACTGTTCTTGGCTAGGGGTAGTCTGGTCACAGTGACTCATGCCTGGTAACCTCAATTCTTAATAACTGCAATGCAATGCTCTATGTGTGGTTATCATTCAGTGTGATCTCAGAGGTCCACCTGGTGAGAAATGATGTTTGTGGTGGTGGTTCCCTCACTGCGAGAGGCCAAGTTACAGGGAACCAGGCAGAGGGCCTTCTCGGTAGTGGCACCCGCCCTCTGGAACGCCCTCCCATCAGATGTCAAAGCGATAAACAACTACCTGACATTCAGAAGACATCTGAAAGCAGCCCTGTTCAGGGAAGTTTTTAATATGTGACATTTTAGTGTATTTTTCATCTTTGTTGGAAGCCGCCCAGAGTGGCTGGGGAAACCCAGCCAGATGGGCGGGGTACAAATAATAAAATAATAATAATAATAATAATAATAATAATAATAATAATAATAATAATAATAATATATTAGTACAGGCATATAAATAATGGTCTCTGCTAAAATCTGTATAAATAAAGGGAGGGAAAGAAAAAATAGGGACATACCCATCTCCAAAATCCCATTTGTAAGTGAATGAAGCTGACTTGAAATAATTACTTGGGTCATGAAGTAAGAATGATACCCGGGTCAGGGCGCCTGTTGGAGATCGGGAGTCAAGTTTGTCATGGTCCTCTGTTTGGGTAATGGACAGATTCCCTACTATAAACTCTGTCGGGGGGGAAAAATACAAAGAATATATTTAGTCATCTGAAGCTCTCTCAAAGACCTTCCCATCTAATGAGAAAATCTCTCATTTATTCTTTTTGAGGATAGGCAAATACTGGGATTTCCCCAGCTTTGATCAAGTTTAATTGGTACATGGTATCAACTAAAACTTTAAGTTGCTCATCAGGGGGAAGTACATTTTAAAGGAGAAAAAAAAAAGATCTGAGTATTGGCTGAGACTAAAAAGTGGCAGAATGGAAGCCAACCTCAATAAGTAGCTGCACAGACCAATTCTATATCTCTGTCCACCCTTCCTCTTAGACAGGAAGGAATATAAGAGGACTTCCTGTTCCAGCTGAGCGTTGCTTATGCAACAGTGTCATCCTTAGCTCAGCTGTGTCTTCCAAACTTAGCTATGCAGTACTTTAGTCCTGACATGGCTTGCTGCTTCTTTGTTCACCCTGTGGTTCTTCTGTGGTCCTTATCAGTGGCGTAGCGTGGGGGGTGCAGGGGAGGCCGGCCACACCGGGCGCAACATCTGGGGGAGGGGGTGCTCGCACTCGCAGCTCTCTGCCCCTACCTGGCTCACTCTCTCTCTCTCACTGCAGTGCTGGCTGTGCAAATCCGATCCGAGCCGCCGGGTCGCCGCCCACTGTGGAGGGGAGGGTGCCAGGCGTGCCGTGCGGTGCGGAGAGAGAGCGAGGAACTATCTGGGGGAGAGACAGTGCAGCGGGGGGGGGGCGCAAATTACTTGCCTTGCCCCGGGTGCTGACAACCCACGCTACGCCACTGGTCCTTACCACTGGTTGGTCCCATGATCCCTGGCTCACCCCAGCCAAGGCCTGGCAATGGCAGAGGGCCCTCGTCAATTATGTGGGTGACCAACAGAGATGAGCTTTGGCGTTGTATTGAGAAAGTATTTTTTTAAAAAAAGGCAACGGTCACAGGGGAAGGCTGTCCCAGAGTCAGGAAGGATTGAGAGGTGTCTGAGAAGTGATGAGCCTAGGAGAACCAGCATTGTAATGTTCTTGGACGTAGTGGGAGTTCAACATGGCCAGTGGCTTCCCAGGTCCAGCCACTGCCATCAAGGAAACCCTAGTCAGGTGAGTCATGGACAGGTAGACAAGGTCACAGGCAAGGGTGGAGAGTCCACCACAGATACTGCCTCCCTTCAACCTAGAGCTGGCCCTGTAGGACATCTTCAGAAGCACTGTACGAGACCCCCTTCTTTTACAGGAAAACATAATAAAATATGCACATTTTACCTGACACCTCTAACACCGTTAGGTTTCTTGCAATGGTCTGACAGAGCCAGCAGTCTGTGTGCATCACCTGAACGGAAACAGGAAAGACTCCTGGAAATGGGCTGGTCACTATAACTGTGGAGTCCGCACCATGCCCGGAGCTCTCTACCAAAGTCAAAGGGGCATAAACCCAGTTGAAATGGTACTTCCGGTCACTAACGGGTGAGTTGCCTCCATCCTTCATACGCAACGTTGAATGAATCGTAGCCTGTGCTTCTGTCGTGATGGGGCCGTCATTGGTAATGTCCAAGTCATACAGGACTGAAGAAATAAAATCAATGCATACAATTTCAGAAATTCACAGTGCAATCCTAACCATACTGACTTAGAAGTAAATTGAAGCCCTGTTGAATTCAGTGGGATCCCAGGTAAGACTGCAGCCTTAGCTATGGCAATAACAAAGCCAGGACCACTATCTGTTTTCATTTCCTAGGCACACCATAGAGGAACTCATAGTTGCTGTTTGTGGTCCCCTGTGGCCAGTGGCGTAGTGTGGGGGGTGCAGGGGGGGCTGGCCACACCGGGCGCAACATCTGGGGGGGGCGCGCTCGCACTCGCAGCTCTCTGCCCCTACCTGGCTCACTCACTCTCTCTCACTGCGGTGCTGGCTGTGCAAATCCGATCCGAGCCGCCGGGTTGCCGCCCACTGTGGAGGGGAGGGTGCCAGGCATGCGGTGCGGTGCGGTGCAGAGAGAGAGCGAGGGACTATCTGGGGGAGGGACAGTGCAGCGGGGGGCGCAAATTACTTGCCTTGCCCCGGGTGCTGACAACCCACGCAACACCACTGCCTGTGGTTCAGATGCACAGCTCATATCTATTAGGAGCTGTGTACTCAGCATTGCGGGCCCTGTTTTGCAAAACTTCCGCCGTGCAGCAAACATATAGGACCGCGCCCTGTTGAACTCCCAGGACTTGGGGAAGACTTCATGATTATTATTATTTCAGCAGGCATTTAAAGTTTTTCTTTCTCCTAGTTTTGCTCTTACTTTTAAGTGACTTTTATGATGCATGCTCTATCCCTACTAAATGCTGCTTATGCAATAGGGCATTAAGCTCTGCATGTACTACAGTCGTACCTTGGTTCTCAAATGCCTTGGTACTTGGACGTTTTGGCTCCCGAAAGCCAAAAACCAGGAAGTAAGCGTTCCGGTTTTCAAACGTTTTTCGGAAGTTGAACGTCCGACACGGCTTCTGCTCGAGTGCAGGAAGCTCCTGCAGCCAATCAGAAGCTGTGCCTTGGTTTTCGAATGGTTTCGGGAGTCGAACGGACTCCAGGAATGGATTAAGTTTGAGAACCAAGGTTCCACTGTATTTAAATAAATGAATGATAGATTTTTCTTCTGAACCCAAAATATTTTCTGGGCAGGTGACAACTTGAGAATGAGCATCACTGGTTAGATATTAGTTGGATGGATTCACCTTGCTTTAAAACTGCAAACGATAAATGCGACTTCGAGCCTGGTGTTAATTTTGTGTTGATACTGATCTGGACATCTGGAGGGCTTTTATTAACTTAGATGTTAACCTTAAGACATATGTGCTGATAACTATTGTATCTGTAATGTGAACGAATGGTGGGGGGTTTTTTTGTTGGTATTATTTATATATTATTTTTGTTTTTTATTGCCTTTAATTCTTTCACCCCCCCGCCTTCCTTTTCTTTGTTAAACGTTAATAATAAAACATGATAAATTGGATCCTTGAGCTTCTAAGACCTTCCGCAAAATGTTCTTCTGGAGACCAGCAGGCCAGTTCTTTGACTCAGCAGAGTTTTCTCTCTCACCTAAGGATAAATACACTGTACCACATTGCCTGGATTCCTAATGTTCCTTTACCCTGCCATAACTGATGACAAATGTTAACACACCAGTGTGATGAACAAATCCAGGAGTGTGATAAATCGCAAACTATTTAAAGCCAGCTCTTCGAGAAACTGTACTTTCTCCTGCCACTTGGTTCCAAACCTTGGAGGGTGAAAAATGGGCAGGGAACGTAACGTATTGGTATATGGTATATGGATGCTGCTTTTTGCTGATTTTATTATTACCGTATTTTTCCATGTATAACACGCCCCTGTATATAAGACACCCACTTTTTTGGGGGGGGGACACTCCAAATTGAGAAAATGGGGGGGATACACTATCCATGTATAAGACGCCCCCAATTTTTAACATAACTTTTTTTAAAAAAAACACCTAGTCATATACATGGAAAAGTACGGTATATTTTTTATACTGCCTTGACATAGTTTGAAGATGGGAATTATAATATCTACATGGTGCCTAGGGAACAACTTGTACCTTAATATCAGCAAGACAAAGGAGATGGTGTTGGACTTTCGGAGGAAGAGAGGAGAACTAGCCCCATTGTACATTGGGGAGGGCTGTGTGGAGAGAGTCTCTTCCTTTAAATTCCTGGGAGTTTATCTCAGTGAAGACCTTACTTGGAAAATCAATACAACCCAGGTGGTTAAGAAAGCCCAACAGAGACTCTATCTCCTCAGAGTATTGCGGAAGAACGATGTCAATCAACATCTGTTGATCTCCTTCTACCGGTCCACAATAGAAAGAGTCCTTTCATACTGCCTCACGGTGTGGTACGCTGGTTTGACATCATCCGATAGGAAGTGCCTACAGAGGGTGGTGAATACCGCACAATATATTATGGGCTGTCCCGTGAATCCACTGGATGAAATAGTGGAAGATCGTTGCGTCAGGAGAGTGAGGAAAATTCTCAGGGATGATTCACACCCTGGCCGGCACTTTCTGGATCTCCTGCCCTCGGGCAGAAGATATAGAAGCATGATTAGTCGCACCAACAGGGTAAAGAACAGCTTCTATCCATGGGCTGTTAGGCTGCTGACTGAAAAGATAACAACAGGGCTTGGTGTGTGTGTGTCAGTAAACGAGGGGAATTAAGACTAAGAGAGCTGAGTGGGGGGTGCTTGTGTGGTCTCACTGTATACAAGTTGTAAAGTGACAATAAAGTATTTCAATTTCAATTCCAATAAACACATGAATAAATAAAATGAATATTGGACCACTATTTCCCCTGTCCTCTGTGCAACGGGGGCAGGGCACACATTTTTTAGCCTGAGGGCCACATTCCCCCATACATAACCATGTGGGGGCCACATGTCAATGGTGGATGGGGCCAGATGTCAACATGGGCAGAGCAAAGTGATGTGATAGTCACCTTTGTACAATAGATTACATACCAGCCATGCAAAAGCCAGAGGTGTTCTCTCTCTCTCTCTCTCTCTCTCTCTCACACACATCACACACACACACATCACACACACAAACACACAGCCTCTCTTTGGCTTCCTTCCAGGCAAGTGAGAGCCACCACAGTTCACAGACATATTCCAGCCAGGTGAAAACATTCAAGGGGTGTAGGGCCTGTCAGAGCGGGTGTAGCCCATGAAGAATTCCAAGGGCCACAGAGAGAGGCTGCAAGGGCCGTATTTGACCCCAGAGCTTTATCAGAGCAATATCCTGCTGACCTGAATGGTGATGACTTTGGAAAAGAAACGAACATCTGCCCATCTGTACGTACAGCAAATTTTGTAACTGTAGAGTTAAAGCCATCAGATCTGTTCAGCGTGTTAACAGAGTACGGACTCAGTGACCGGGCTGTTTCCAAATGTTTGCGTTAGCTTAAGAATACTATTAACAATTCCAGCAGCAGCAGCAGCTTCTGGAAAGAGGTCATTTAACAAAAAGCAAGCTAATAAAGAGTTACAATCAGGAACATCTTGTGGATTTGGCCGGGCTACTGAACCAAACAAACATTGCCAGGACAATCAATTTTCAAGTGGTGACTGGAAATTTTTTCCACAAAAAGGCCAGAAAAGCATTTTTTAAAAAGTGAATAGTAAGTTTATCTACCTTTCTAAAACTAATACTACTGTCTTCTGATGGCCTGGTCTGCATTGCAATATAAAATAATGTTTCAGTGTGAATTCTTTCTCCTCATCTGTATTGCAGATGTTCAAATCAAACATTCAAAATTCCTCTCAGAGGCCCTGTCCCTAGGATTAAAGTTTCTGATGTAGAACTGCTGTTTTTCGCTCTTTTCCCCCAACGGGGAAATGTCCTGGGTGAGAGAAGCTCCTGCCACGCCTTCTTCCATCTTGCACAGAAGCAGAACATAGAGCCATCAACCTCAGAGCTGTGAAAAGCCATCTCTTCCTCCAGACAGTCACTGTCCACCAACTCAGATGCCATTTATTATCTTTTAACCACACCGGACCCTAAGATGTAAGATGTACATCTAAGATATACCTGCCCTTCTTCTAGAGGTCTGGAATATAATTGAAATGAACGGTGCAGTGTGGAACCCTAGATTTAAATGCAGCCCCTTGTATGCCAGCCATATATTTATAGCCATGCTCTTGTGCTGGGATGCTGGCACAATAAAATCTCCGGTGCATGTATGCATCTCAAAGTATACAAATCACATTGCTTCCCTTAGACATAAAGAGCTGACCAGTCTTACCTGATGCTGATCTGACATGGCAAAGGAGAAGCACACTGCAAACTACCTTGGAGAGGCTCAGAGAGGCTAGTGTCTGGGCCATTTAGAAAACAGCTTCCAAAGGAAATGTCATCGGCTTGGCTCCCGCAATTGCTTAGCTCCGGCAATCAGGCTTCATCTTCAATTGTGCTAGCTTGCCTTAAGGAGGAGACGGCCAAGTATCAATGGCAGGTGCTGCCCCCTAAAGGCAAGCTGGTTGTACTTACACATTGTTCCTGCGCTGCAGATGCGGGTCACATCCCATCCCTGCAGAAATGTTATTCCTAGGTTTGTTTGTTTTTGTTTTAGATTAAAAACAAAACAAATATGCAGAAACGACAACCCCCAGAATATTGTGGCTGGGGAAAGCTGCTGTTCTTTCTTTCTTTCTTTTAAATAAATTATGTTTACTGAGTTTTAGAGAACATACAGGAAGCACAGAATATAGGCAAAATCTGAAATCAACAGATTCACCTGTCCCTAAAATTAGGGGTAGGAAGGAGGAGGAATGAAAAACTGGATGGCAAGTATCAGGAAGAGTGGATTAAATTTAATGATTATCTAGTTAAATTTGTTAAGTTAAATTAACTGAAAACAGCTTGCAGTTACTTAATTGGCTTAGGAATTTATTTACGTTAAGTGATGAATTAATATGTTTAATTCCATAAGGTGAAGATTTAAGGATGTTAATGTTTAAGTTAAATTTCATAAGAATTGGGATTTGGAAAACTGTTAAAAGGACATGCAATGAAATTCAACCAAGGGGAAGCGAGGAAGTCACTTAACAAAGTTAGTAAGTGTAATTTTCAATAAGGCTATGATTTATGTTTGTTTGTCTTGTGTGTTTGTTTGTTTATAATATTGTGAAAACGAAAAAAAAATTAAAAAAGAAAAAGAAAAATTGGATGGCAAAGACGAAAGAATGGAAGAGGGCAGGGCTGACTGAGTGGAACATTGAACTGCTCCGCTACACTGCAACATTTTGTTGCAGGTCACATCTTTATTTCCAGTATGATGCAGAATGCAGCTTGCTAGCACTGCATCCTTAAGAAATGTTTTCAATACCAAATATTCAAAAATAAAAAATTTACATTCCTATGCATATTCCTTTTCTAATTGATTTCGGTTTTTAAGTTGTAGCATCCTTCTGTCCCCCCCCCCATTTATTCTGCCACACAACGACCTTATTTGATACAATTATGACTAAATATGAAAGTTAAATAATATTCTAATGCTTTAGGACAGATGTTTTGGACTACCCATCAGCCCCAGCAAGTCAGATTTGGAGTCCTGCTCTGGGTTGCTGAAAGCATCACATACAGTAGCTTTACAGTCATCCACACAACAACCCTGTAAGGCTTGTCAATATTAATATCTCCACATCGCAGGTGTTAGATTGAGGGTGACTGAGCATGGCGTGCCTAAAACAATCTGATTAAAGGAAAGCAGTGAAATTTCAACTGGGCTTCTATGGTAGTAAAATTTATCGTACTTTAGAATTATAATCCCTACTCTTCCTTTCCCCATGTATCGCTAGCGTCATATACACATCTACTTAGAAGTATGGCATATTGAATTCAATGGGGCTTACTGATCAGTAAGAGATGTTAGGATCGCAGCCTTACTTTTCTTGAAAATTAAGGAACTAATAACGTTATTGCTTGTGGCAGCCGGACAACTGATTGCACAAAACTGGAAAAATTGAGGGTACTTGCAACTTTTCATATGGAGACAAAATGTATAGACAGTGGTGGCATTAATGGAGAAATTTAGAAAATATATGTAAGCTCCAAATGGAACTCAAAACTCCCAACAATTGTATGGAATTATGGTTTCCTTTCATTACTTTCCTGTCTGACAATCTATAAAACTGGCATCTTTCATCTACGCATGGACCATAGTTGTTTAATGTACTTTGTTAAATACACGGGTGAGAGGTGGGGGCGAGTTTTGTTGTTGTTGTTAAGTTTATTGATGTATAGGAATGATTTTGATGCTTAACACTGAGGGAAAAAAGGAAGATAAGGTCTACGCAATCACTTTGCACAACCCTTATTACAGAGCACGCCCTATTGAATGTAGCAGCACTTCCCAGTAAAGATCTATACAGTATAGGATTGCCCTGCGCGCCCCACTGTTTGCATAGGATTGCCCTGCGCGCCGAGGGAAGCGGGGAGGGGGAAAAAAGACAGCAGCGCGCTGATTGGTGGACGAAGGGCTAGAAGATTGCCCTGCGCGCCCCACTGTTTGCATAGGATTGCCCTGCGCGCCGAGGGAAGCGGGGGAAAAAGACAGCAGCGCGCTGATTGGTGGACGAAGGGCTAGAAGAGGGACGGACATAAATATAGGAAAAGTTGGAGAGTGACCATGCAACCTAAACTTCCGGTGAACAATTGAAGGCTCTGAATCTCTATGGCGTGAAGCGGCGCCGCTCTGGCTCTCAGCCGCTCATTGATGAACCCCGCCCCTTTTTCTGACATTCCTTTTGCCCGGAGAGAGCGGAAAGCCAGTTTTTCGACGGGAGGCCGGAAGTAGT
This sequence comes from Podarcis tiliguerta, assembly GCF_965153285.1. Lineage (NCBI taxonomy): Eukaryota > Metazoa > Chordata > Lepidosauria > Squamata > Lacertidae > Podarcis > Podarcis tiliguerta. The sequence goes on along the minus strand of NC_139547.1, from coordinate 42,718,486 downwards.
AGGAACGCTTCGCTCTGCTTCTTTCGTATCTCTATAGCGAGGAGAGCTAACCGGAAGTGGCGCTTGGTGTGCTTCCGCTTTGGGGTGGGCAAGCAGCAGGGGGAGGCAGGCGGGCAGGCGAGGAGAGGCGCCCATGCGCCGCTGGTGCCGCCGTCGCTGCTCCGGCCACAGCTGCTACGCGGAGGCAACAAAAGGAAGGCATGAAGGAGCCGCGCGGCCTGGACTGGTGAGGGGAAAGTGGGGGGGAAACGGAGAGGAAACGGGGCGAGGAGAAAGGGGAGGGGGACAAGAAAGGAGGGCGAGGCGAGTCCCCCTCCCGTTCTGAGAGGAAAGTGGGCGTGGCTGCGGGAGCTTCTGAGGGAGGCCGGAGGAGGCGGGGTTTCTGCTGTGGAGGGAAGAAAGGGGCGGGGCCGAGCGCACGGCAGCCGAGGATTGGTCCGCCGCTGCGCGCGTGGCCTGCGAGGGGGAGGAGTCAGCCGAAGGGGCTGAGGGGCCCCTGACGCCTCGTAGAGGTTAGAGTGGCTTTTCCCTCACCTGCTCTCCCGCCTTCTGGGTGGCTGCTGGACTACAGCTCCCATCATGCCTCGCCGCTGGCCACGCTGGCTGAGGCTGATGGGAGATGGAGTCCCCACGGGGGGGGGGGGCAGGAAGTTGAGGGACTGAGCGCCGAGGAGCTCCGAGTTCGAATCCCCACTTGCCCGTGACCCGCTGCCACTCGGCCTAACCTACCTCACAGGGGGGTAGTTGTGCAGATGACGTAGTACGTGCGTCTTATGTGAAAGGAGAACGGGGTGGGGGTAAGGATGGAAGGGTCCGGCGTAGCAGACTTGGTGGCCGTCACTGCCTCCTGTGGGAGCCAGTTCCATAGCTTCAACTAAAATAGTGAAGATCCGGGTTCAAGTCTGCACTGGTTGACTTTTAGGCAAGCAGCTCCTGCTCTGCATAACTTCCTTACAGGGTTGTTGTGTGGATAAATTGTGGGCTTGTGCGTGCGCATGGGTGGTGGTAGAACCATGCATACTCACTTGGGAGTTCAAGGAAGTCCAACCAGCTGTGCTTCCTTTTAAGACCTGGCACATTGTGGTTGTAAGATTCTGCAGGTATGATCTAGTTGAGATTCTTGCATTGCAGGGGGTTGGACTGGATGACCCTTGGGGTCCCTTCCAACTCTGTGATTCTAAGAAAATTTATAGCCTGAGGCAGAATGGGAGGGGAAATGGGTTGCTCCTTTGGAGAAGTGAAGTGAGAGCAGTTTAGGGGGCTAAGAACATAAGAGCTTTGCTGGATCAGGCCAGGGGCTCATATAGTCCAGCATCCTATTTGTATAGTGGCCAGCCAGGGGCTGGTGGGAAGCCTGCAAGCAGAACCTGAGCTTGACAGCACTTTTACCATCCTGCCATTTCCAGCAACTGATACTTAGAGGCATACTGCCTCTGACAGCAGAGGTTTTGTAGATTGTATATGGGCAGGGGGTCTGTTTGGCAAACAGTCCAAAACAGAGGCAAGCTTTCATGTGGAAGGGGTTTGTTTGTTTATTTACCACCCTTCAATGTAAGATCTTACGTTGAATTGGAATGGAGCTGGAGAGAGGAAGCATTTACTGGATATCCTTACTTGCCAAAATTTGTATCCTGGCGAACAGGGGATGTGTCTTTCTCCATTTATCCTCCTTACAGCACTAAGGTTTGCCTTAGACCAGACACGTTACTTTTGAATTTCAGTGTGTAAATTTCAGTGGCAAAAATTTGTCCCAGTGCTGAAACATATTTGTTTAAATGGCAGGATTTCTCCTGCATTAACAACAGCAATTGCTGTCATGCTGCCATGCTACTGTGTATTGTTTAAAACCCAGCGCCTAGGACTTGCCGATCGAAAGGTCGGCAGGTTCGAATCCCCGCGGCGGGGTGCGCTCCCGTCACTCGGTCCCAGCGCCTGCCAACCTAGCAGTTCGAAAGCACCCTCGGGTGCAAGTAGATAAATAGGGACCGCTTACCAGCAGGAAGGTAAACAGCGTTCCGTGTGCTGTGCTGGCTCGCCAGATGCAACTTGTCACGCTGGCCATGTGACCCGGAAGTGTCTGTGGACAGCGCTGGCTCCCGGCCTCTTGAGTGAGATGGGCGCGCAACCCTAGAGTCTGTCAAGACTGGCCCTTACGGGCAGGGGTACCTTTACCTTTTTATTTTAATGCATGTGAACTGTTACCAATTGAAAACATCACATGTTTGCCCTGGTTGTGTTATGGCCAATGACTGAAATTGGGGAATTGAGCCTTTACAAGTTTTCCAGTAGTCTTTGAGGTTTTTTAAGGTTTTTAACAACAACAACAACTGATTTAGCTCCAATAATACTTTGCATGATGGGTTGTATCCAACAAAGTCCTACTCAGTGTAGACACAACTGAAATTAATGCACTCAAGTTAGTCATGTCCATCAATTTCAGTGGATTGATTCTGAGTAGGACTAACATTGGCTACAGTACAGCCTTAATATATTTTATATAGAACAATTACCCTGTCACCTAATTAAATAAACATTGATTGAGCAATTGCATGGAAATGTTACTAAGTGTAATTAGTTTTCAAGTAAAGAATCCCACTGGCTTTAGTTCTAAAGATGATACACAAATGCACCATAGCAAGCACTTTAGAACAGAAGTGGGCATCCTTTGTGGCACGTTTGTGTTCCTGGGTCTAAGCCTGTGTGTTTTTAAAGCAGCCTTTCCCAACCTAGTGCCCTCCAGACATTACAACTGCCATAATCCTTGACCACTAGCCATTACTTGGTTAAGGATGATGGGAGTTGTAGTTCACAGCACCTGGAGGGCATCATGTTGGCTGACTGTCTTGTCTGGCCAAACACTGTAGCCCTAAGAATGATTAATGAAGGACTTCCAACTACTGCAGTGGAATGCCTACAAAATAAATATATGGCAAACTGAAGTCATTTCCTTGCAAACAAGCCTTTGCCTTTGTTGTTGCTTGATTTGATATGTTTATTATTAGTTTTGGCTTTTTGTGTCTTTATTCTTTTGCTGCTGCTTTTAGGCCGGTGATGGTCTTTTTAAATAATTGATCATTGCTATTTTTGTTCTTCTTTTTATCTCTCTAAAACTGCTTCAAGCAACTTCTTTTTGGAAGAGAGTTTTTGATATAAATAATAATTTATATAACAAATATTTTGAGAGGAAAATTAAAACATCTTATTCAGATGCACATATGCCCCACCCTCAAAACTTTTGTCAGTCGTATTTGACAACAGAAGGGGCAGAATTCATTTCAGTCCCCAAATAATTATTTCAATGTCACACATGCAAGGAAGGAAAACATTAGCTCATTCCATAAGTCGAAGCGCAGGAAGTATAGTGCATTACGTCAGTCTGTTCTGCAGTCACATTTTGGCTACTGCTTAATCTCAGAAAAGTACAGAAAAGACACTTTTACATCTAAGCATGTTAGCTTAGAAGTCAGTCCACTTTCTACTGTGGTTCTTACACCTGAGTCAGTGTGCATAGGCTTGGAGTACCTTCTTAGGAACATAGTTTGCATCCTTGAGAGAATGCAGATCTGACTACGGTTCAACATGCCATGGTCACATCCAGGTTAGATTACTGCAATGTGTGGAGTTGGTTGTCTTTGAAAAGTGTTTGGACATTTCAGCTGATTGCAAAATGTGGCAGTGGGAGCTTTGGGTCCTTATACAGCAAAACTTGAGTTGCCGTATTTTTCGCTCTATAGGACGCACCGGACCATAGGAGGGGGAGAACAGGGGAAAAAAATTTATCCTCCCCTCTACTCAGCGCCCCGTCAGCGAAGCGGCAGGAGAAACGGAGGCCCTGCCATTTCTCCTCCCGCTTCACTGAAGGGGCGCTGCGTAGAGAGGGAAAACTGTGCAGCGCCTCTCCAGTGAAGTGAAGCCTGGAGAGCAAGAGGGATCTGTGTGCACCGACCCCTTTCGCTCTCCAGGCGGCTATCCACAAGCCTTCGGAGCATAGCAGGAAGGTTTGCGGATAGCTGCCTGAAGCCCCTGGAGCACAGTGGGAGTTCCCGCTGCACTCCGGGAGCTTCAGGCGGCTTCAGCGAAAGCAACGCGAAGCCAAGGAACGCGGGGGGAGCTCTCCCTCTGCGCTTCGGAGGCTTCATGTTGCTATTGCTGAAGCCAAGGAGCCTGCATTCGCTCCATAAGACGCACATACATCTCCCCTTAATGTCTGAAGGGGGAAAAGTGTGTCTTATAGAGTGAAAAATATGGTATTTAGATAGTGTGCCAGAGGCCTGCTCATGTTGGGACCTAGGTGAGCAGTTCCTTATGCAAAGGTGAAATTCAATGCATGAACGGCAATTGAAGCATCTTATGTGGGTGGTTGGAGTGATCCTGGTATCCCACTATGCGTGTGTTTACACCGGGCTTCAGTATAGCTGAAGGAGCTTCTGTATATCTGATGAAGCGTCTCCACCCCCATCTTTCAGCCTGGACATTGAGGTCCACCTCTTGAGGACCTTCTCAGCGGTAGCACCCTCCCTGTGGAACACCCTCCCATCATATGCCAAGGAGACAAAGAATTACAAAACTTTTAGAAGACATCTGTATCGGGAAGTTTTTAATGTTTGTGACATTTTATTATTTTTTTATATTTTGCTGTAAGCCGCCCAGAGTGGCTGGGGATACCAAGCCAGATGGGTGGGGTATAAATTATTATTGTTTGATAAAGTAGCGTTGCATTTTGTTTTTAACAGGCTGACTGATCCTTGAGGTCTTTAACTCTTCTTTGTAAGTGATAACTTACATTCAAACGAGGGAAAAATGGCATTTGTTTCAACGCAAGGACCCACTGTGGTTGACCAAACCACTTTAATGAAAAAATACCTCCAGTTTGTGGCAGCTCTAACGGATGTCAATACACGTAAGTTTATTTTCAGTTTTTTTCTTCTATTTTTGCTTCCTCTGCTAGACGAGTTATTCACACTGGCCTAGTGCAGGTGTATCACTGGCTCTCGCAAATTGCAGCCTGCAAATCGGAACCGAAATTTGGGAATGTGCTCAACCTTCATATTTCTTGTCCTATGTGAATTCTTATTGGTCTTAAGCACAATTTTGAATTTTATCTGTACTAATCCTCAGCATTCTTGATGCTAGCAGGAGTCCCCATCTTTACCGCAGCGTGAAGTCTTAAGTTTGAAGTGGGTTTGCAAACCTTGGGTGAAGAGTGAACCTGGTTAGCATTCACTTTAGGTAGTAGCATTGCTGTAGAGTGAATGCTAGACTGTGATTAAGGTCCTCAGGGAGAAAAGGAAATTGTTTTGTAGAGTGAAGGGAATATGGGCCCGAGGTTGGTTCATGACCAAGAAATCAGGATTTGGAGAGAGCCAGAGTTGTGTCTGCACCAGGCCATGATTCAGTAAACTCCACCGTCACTTTAAGCTTTGCTTTAATGAAGAAGCAAAATGATGAAAAATATTTTCTTGAACCCTTAAAAAGTAACCTTGTGTGTGACTGAGTGGAGATGGACGAGTGCAGGTGTGTTTGAGTGAGAGTTGTGATTTGTGGAATTCACAATTTGGGTCATGAGAGCCAAACTGATAAGATCTGACTGCTTCTTGGAGTGCGGTCAAAGAGCATTTCTTCAATATCTGTCAAACATGTCGTTAATTTTTTTCCCCTTTTTATTATTCCATTCTTGATTTGTAGCGGATGAAACAAAGCTGAAGATGATGCAGGAAGTCAGCGAAAACTTTGAGGTAACGAAAATCAGATCGCTGTCTTACTGATCTAAACATTGTAGACCTTTGTGGAGAGATTTCCAACAATAATTATGTAAGGTGGCTTCTCTGCTAGAGACCCACCCAACTGAAATCTGATCAGGACAGTTAAAATTGTCCCACGCCCCAAATCTACTTAGGCTTGGTGCAGAGACACAAATCAAGCCAGCCTTGAATATAACATGTTTGCTGTGAGCTCATAGCCCACCAGGTATACCATATAGGTGAGTTTTGATCTGGTGGAGGAGGGACAGATTGTTCCATCTCTCCTTCAGCAGTCTGCTTGGTTTCTGTGCTGGCCACAGAGGAAGGAATTTTTTCCCCTCCTTAACCAATCCAGAACCACAGTGAACTGGTGGAGCAGGGGTGGAGCCCTCCATCATTCCACTGCTATCCTGCTTGGTAGGTTTTGTTTTTGTTTTAAAAAACTATTCTGCTAAGAGGCCAGTAATCTGCATTTCCAAGCTGGCCACAGTGGAGGGGGCTTCTTCTTTTTGCAGCCAGCATTGCAATGCAAATCACAACTATGCTAGCAAATTTTATTTTGTAAGAGGGGCAGGCTACTTACTTTTGTGGGCTTGCTGAAACACACTGAAGTTCAAGTATTGGGAAGGAGGCAGTGGGATTGCAAGTTTGTTGGCCATTTGCACAGCGCTCTATTCCAGCCTGGCAATATGTATGCGTTGTCCTCAAAACGAGCGAAATAACAGCTTGAAGAATTTTGGGCTTGTTTTGTTTTATTAGCTGCAGCAGCTTGAAGTGGTTGGCTATGAAGCCTTTGACTGCCATGCTTTCACTAAAGTACTTAATTCCACATCGCGTACATGTTTGAAATAAGGATCCTTGAAACGTTTTCTCCTACTAGAATGTGACGTCATCCCAGCAGTATTCCACATTCCTGGAACACATCATTCCTCGCTTCCTTACTTTTCTCCAGGACGGAGAGGTTCAATTTCTGCAGGAAAAGCCAGCACAGGTATATTTTGAAATGAACTCTTCTCTTTCTCTCAGGCGTTGTCTTTCAATGAGTCCTTTTGGCAAACCAGAAGGAAGCTTTGTTATTTATGCATATTGGGATTTTATCTGTGTTTTTCTTTAACATGTTCCTCAAGCTGTTAGGGCTTTACCGTATGACTTTTCACTGATCATTTTGATTTGATGACCCTCCTTTTTTTATCCCTCCCCAGCAACTGAGAAAATTAGTTCTGGAAATAATCCATAGAATACCAACAAATGAACATCTTCGACCCCACACCAAAAATATCTTATCTGTGATGTTCAGATTTCTAGAGGTACTGTACTTTAAAAATATAATCTTATCAACATTTTTTTTTTTTAGAATTACTCTTGTTGTGGATTTACCTACCTTTGAAAATTCATAACTGGAAAGATAACTAGAAGTGATGGAGTACTATTTAAATGTCACGTGTTGTTCTGTTATTCCAGCGTGCTTGTATATGAGACACTTAATGCAGCGAATGAGAGCCCTTAGGGACAAGTGAAAAATAGACCGTTTTCATTTGATGTGGCATAAAAAAAAAATCCTTTGCCAACTCAGATGTGAATGCACCAAACCTCCAATTTTCCAGGTTACTTGTGTGGAGAGGTTTTGTAGAAGATTAACCTACTTTCTTATTCCTCTCTATGATCACTGTGTAAAACTGCATTGCATGTTTTTGCTACATCCTGATTTTCCCCTCCTCCTTTCCTAATTTATTATGTTTTATTGTTGTGAAAAGTCTCTATGTTTTTTATAATTTTATTTATAGTTTTTATTTATATACATTTCAATAGTTTAACAATAGTTCTAACATTTCAAACCTCGACTTCCTTCCTTCCTTCCTCTTTCTGCAGTTCCTTAATTTTATTTTATCATTTCCTGCATATTCTAAATTAACAACTTAATTTTTTATTCATCTATTTTGATTATATGTTCTTTTGAAACTGCAGGTTATTACAGTAATTCTGCCAGTGTCTTTATCTGTTTACAATTTGTTTGTAAATATTCAATAAACCATTTCCCATCTTTTATACATAAATAAATTTCTGTACTGTTTGGGTAGTTCTACACCTATAATTCCCAAGAGAAAAGCTTCTTCTTCTTCTTCTTTATATTACAAATGCTACCTTGAACATCTTTTCCAGTTCATTATATATCATTTCCCAGTAAGCTTTAACTTTACTACAAGACCACCACATATGATAAAAAGTACCTTCTTTTTCTTTGCATTTCCAACACTTATTCGATTTTGATTTATGCGTTTTTGGCAATCTGCTAGGTGTTAGATACCATCTATATAACATTTTCATGTAATTTGTGAAAAGTCTCTATCTACCTTGGGCTTCTTCACTCATAACAAAATGACAATAAAGATTATTTTCAAGGAATTACTGTTTCACATAAGCAAATACACTTTTCTGAATAATTCAGAAACTATGATAACTGTAACATTATTTTAAAAGTTCAGGAATTCAGTCATGAAATAATAAATCTGTTCTCTTTCCCCCTACACTTAGACTGAAAATGAAGAAAATGTACTTATTTGTTTGAGGATAATCATTGAATTGCACAAGCAGTTCCGGCCACCAATCACACAAGAGGTAAATTACTTTCTCCTGTACTATTAAAGTTTTGTTTTTGTATTACTACTTGGATATGTTTGATTTGTGATTTTGTATTGCAGAGGGTTGGACTAGATGAACCTTGGTGTCCTTTCCATGCCTACAGTTCTGTGATTCTGTGCTGTTATATTAGAAACATAATCTAATAATAATTGAAAATGCAATGGAAAAGAATTGTACCAGTGCTGCTGTCTCCTTATGAAATCTCTGGGAGGTTTCAGAAACCTTAGAATATTGTAATGAAGTACTTAAGCTTCAAGTTATGAGAAAAAGTGCATACGGTTTTGGATTTTATGGATAGATTTCATAAATTATTAGAATACTTGTAAAGGAATCATTTGCTTTCTGTTTTACTATTATAGTACACGCTATCTTATTGGATGAGTCAACTTAGGCTGCAATCGTGTACTCAGTAAGAAGGCCTATTGAACTTCATTGGGACTTCCTTCTCAGTAGATGTATATAGGATTGTGCTGTTAAGTTCACATAAGGAAGGGTCTTGTCCCCTCCTTTTACCTATGCTCCCCTCTGTCTCTCTGGAGTGAGGGGTGTGTGTTATTCAGCAGGGGTGGCCAATTCCCAAAAGACTGCGATGTACTCACAGAGTTAAAAACTGGCAGTGATCTACCCCCTTTTCTGGGGTTCAGGTCAAAGTTGTTGAGCTTTTTGGGGGGGTTCAGGGCAAGGTTGCTCCATCTTTCATGTGACAGCGCTTTAGATATTTGAAGATGGCTATCATAACTCCTCTTATCCATCCTTACTGGTGGTCTGTTCCTTTTGAGCAGGTTATACCCCTCTAATTCTTCTTTCCATTTATGAGTCTCCACCCACCAGGTTTCAGTAACGCCTATTAGGTCATATTTGCCATCCTGCATTAAGGACTCAGGGACGCGGGTGGCGCTGTGGGTAAAAGCCTCAGCGCCTAGGGCTTGCCGATCGAAAGGTCGGCGGTTCGAATCCCCGCGGCGGGGTGCGCTCCCGTCGTTCGGTCCCAGCGCCTGCCAACCTAGCAGTTCGAAAGCACCCCAGGTGCAAGTAGATAAATAGGGACCGCTTACTAGCGGGAAGGTAAACGGCATTTCCATGTGCTGCACTGGCTCGCCAGATGCGGCTTTGTCACGCTGGCCACGTGACCCGGAAGTCTCCGGACAGCGCTGGCCCCCGGCCTCTTAAGTGAGATGGGCGCACAACCCTAGAGTCTGTCAAGACTGGCCCATATGGGCAGGGGTACCTTTTATTAAGGGCTCAAATTCATCTTGCTTGTTTCACATACTGTGCTTTAGTATTGAGACAATTCAGATCACTTGTTGGAATTCTAAGTTCCCAAATTAAACTTAGGCATGGCCAATGCATAAAATAATTGAGCAATGGGTTCTGCATCCCTAAAGGACTTGGGTCTGAGTTTCTTAAACAGCTCCATCCTACATATCCATGAATACTGTTGTATCGGTGTAAGTTGGCAAGAGAGCGGTAATCCTACTGGGCATGCTAAATCATTGGATGCCCTAAAACTAGTTACTTAGAACCTGCCCAGTTCATTTCCTTTGCTTTTAAAGTTGTTCAGTGTGAATACCTAAAAATAGAATGGCTTAAAAAAAAGTTTTTTGGAACATAGACTCATACTTTTTTCCTCTCCCTTTCCACAGATACATCATTTTTTGGATTTTGTGAAACAGATTTACAAGGAGCTTCCAAAAGTAGTGGTAGGTCTTAATTATTTTTTTTTCGACTTCTGAAATCCACATTCTTGACCCATCATGGATAAAATACCCCAACCTGGTGTCTTTCCCTTTATGCCTTCTGGAAGACTTTTGATTATTATTATTTTGCCTTGCAAAATTGGCAGGAGCTTGCGGGTCTGGTAATCGCCCACCCACCAGCTCCAAAAGATCTCAATCTTGTCAGGATTCACTTGGAGATTCAAAGGCCGGGACAACAACAACAACAACAACCACAACCACCTTTACACCACCTTTTTGTATAGTGCTTTCAAGTGTTCAGAGTACCTTATGGTCCTTGCAAGGGGCTGTATTAGAAAGATGGGATTGCAGTAGCCCTGAATGTATATTGAGAGGGATGCTGAATCGCTTGGTGTGGGCTTTGTAAATGCCATATTATAAGAAAATATGTTGGGAGCAAACATTTAATCATAGACGATCAGCAGTGCCTATTATTGCAGCAGTATAATCATGTGATAATTGTATCCAGAGATAGCTAATAGCTTATTAAACTACTCTTAGTACGATAGTCACAGTTCTGTATTAATTATCAACAATGAGTTTTGCCAAAGTTGCCTTTTGTCAGAGCTCATTGCCAAAGCAGTCGCTCTCTTCCTCTTTTCTGCCCACCCCATCCCTCGGCAACCACGGAGTCTGGTAGAATTGGCTTTCCCCTGTTTTATTCACGATTCACTTCCGTAAGCTTATCAGCGCTTGTGAAGTCGGTGAGATCTGCAGCTATTGTTAATGCTTCAAAATCTCTTTGCTTCTTGCCATAGAATCGTTACTTTGAGAATCCTCAGGTTATCCCCGACAACACTGTTCCTACGCCAGAAATGGTGGGTATGATCACGACGATCGTAGTGAAAGTAAATCCAGAACGGGATGACAGCGAAACGAGAACGGTATGTATAATACATGACTCCAGCTTGTAATAGAACCCTGTGGTTTACGGTGCATCTGCGTTGGCATGAAGTGAATATGAACCTTGGCAGTGCCAGGATGGGAGACTGCGGAGAGCCCCACCTGAGCAATACATCTAAAAGCAATAAATATATGTCGCCTCCTGTCTGCCACCTGGTGGAGGCTTCATTCCAAGAGTTTGATTACCTCTTTTCATCACTGGACACCACTCCTTTTGTTTTTACTTATTTAGCATTTCTGACCCATTCAGTCTCTCACTCCCCTATACAGCATCGGTTTCTGTCCTTTCTGCCTCTCCTTCCTCTCTCACTGACTTCCCATGAGGGTTGTGAGTCCTCCTAGAATCATAGAGTTGGAAGGGACCCTGAGGATCATCTGGTCCAGCCCCCTGCAATGCAGGAATATTCAGCTGTCCCTTATGGGGATTGAACCTCCGACCTTGGCATTATCGGCACCATGCTCTAACTTACCAAGCCAACAGTCTGATGCTGCTCTTTCATCTGAAGGATGTTCTCCTGCATCCTCCGCTTGCCCAGCATCATTAAGCTGTTTGTCGGGTCTTCAGCAGGGTCACGTGGACCAAGTTGGAGCTTGAGAAAGAAAAAAAACGTCGGTTAAACCTTGCAAGCTATATTGAAACAAACTGATCCAAGAAAGCAGATGTCAAACTGTGTTTCATGCTAACAGCTTTTAATTTTTTAAAATCCCATTTTAAAAGAGACATTTTGTGGAAATGTTTGCCCTTTGCTTCTGTTTTTCCCCCAGCATTCAATAATTCCTCGAGGCTCGCTCTCCTTGAAGGTGTTAGCTGAGCTGCCCATTATTGTTGTCCTTATGTATCAGGTGAGTACTCGAACACTTCATATAAATAACCTGCTTGTGTCTAAATTTCTGCCCTGTCTTCTAGCCAAACATTAGTGCTTCCCCCTCCCCTTATCTGGCGTATGAATGGAGGGCGGCTGTAACTTTTGGGGCATCAAGCTGCGAACTTATTTGGGTTGCAGGTTTGTTCGAAAACCGCCTTGTAAGCAACAATCATACATCTTTCATCACACATTGTTTTCTTTTCTTTCTTTAGCTGTACAAACTGAACATCCATAATGTGGTGGCTGAATTTGTACCCTTGATTATGAATACAATTATTATTCAGGTGTCCACACAAGCAAGGTAAGGTTACATAACTAAATCTCCCGGCGAAGCCTTTTTACGTTAGCCATGTAAATGGTAATGTTTAAGCTTTAAAAAAAGAAGCACCATTCATGAGGTAACTTTTTTTTAAAAAAAGGAAAGGCAAGACTAAATCACTGTTTGACGTTCAATTTTCAGGCAGCATAAACTTTACAACAAGGAACTGTATGCTGACTTCATTGCTGCACAGATAAAAACGTTGTCGTTCTTGGCCTACATAATAAGAATTTATCAGGTAAGTTTCATTCAAGAGGTTTGAGCATTCTTAGACAGGTGGAGGCAGAGAGTCATGCGTTCCACTAGTTAACAGAACTTTTTTCGATGGGTGCATAGGCTGTATCAAAAGAGAAGAAAATAATAAACCTTTAAACTCCATGTAAAAGTGAAATACTTTTGGAAACCCCACTCAAAAAGTATGTGTAAAAGAATGTTTTGTATAACACGGGGTGGGGAAAACGTTACTGAACTACAACTCCCATCAGCCCTAGTAAGCATGGCCAATGACCAGGGATTATGGGAGTTTTTGTTCAGCAGCACCTGGAGGACAAATGATTCTCCACAAAGCCATATAACTGGGGATTTCTGAGGATTCGTAGGAGGTAGAAGAAAGCAGGAATTCCCTCTCCTTGCTTTCCTTCTCACCCACTCCCCAATTTTGGTTTTTGTTTGGATTCCTATCCCCTTCTCAGCTTAATACAACCACTCCACCACTTCTGTAGATGGGGCCTCTGTATACACAGTGGGAAGTAAGCTTTATTGATGCCTCTACCAGGGTGTGATTCAGTTGAGATTTTAACCTATATATGCCATAAATATAGCTGGAATATATGCATCTATATTTTTACTTTTATTAGGAATTGGTGGCCAAGTATTCTCAGCAAATGGTAAAAGGCATGTTGCAGTTGCTGTCAAACTGTCCTGCAGAAACAGCTCACCTGAGAAAGGAGCTTCTCATCGCAGCCAAGCATATTCTGACCACAGACCTGAGGAGCCGTATGTCCCTTTTGCATATTTTAAATAGTTGGAATATGTTGGTGGGAAAATGGTGAGAGGTGGGTCACAAGGTATGGTTCTGTGTTCTCAGTGTTACGAGTCCTCTCTGGTTAAGGTGGCTTTATGATTGCTGCCAGAGTCAACTGGGTGCAATTAGCACAGCAGTTTCAGAGCTAGTTTGAGTTCGCTTCACTTGGCGTGAAGTGGATAGAAAATCAGCCATGCCTATGAACTGGAACCGGTCAAACAGGTCAAATCAGACTGCTGATACCTGGGAATTTAATATCTTACATTGGTAAATGTAAAATCAACTGGAATCTGCCAAGTTAAATGCAAAGTCCTCGCCCCCCCATAAGGTGCTGGTGAGCCTATAGAGTGGGAAAAGAAATTTTTTGAGTTTACACTACTCTTCCACAGTTACTTTGTACAGCAGAAATAGGGGATTGTATACAATGAAGTCATTCTCTGTTCTCCACCCGTTTTCTTATGGTGTGTGCTGGATAAAACTTGTTTTTGGATTGTCTAAATAGATCTATAAAATCGTGATTTAACAAAGGTATAGCTTAGCTTAATTCTGCACATGGGATCCAGCTCTACAGACCCCCTAATCTTGCACTTCCCTTTAAGGATTGCAGTCTTGATTGTAACTTAATTGCTAATTAAGTGTGTTTATCTCATTAACAAAAGCATAATGATATGGAAAGGAACGTCTATGTTTGACTCTTGAAAGGGGCATGTTAATCTCCTTATGTTTCTTGCTTTCATGTTCTCAGTCAAACCTAGCTGACCTCACAAGGCTGTTGTGAAGTGAAATGACATAAAGTAAAATGGCATGTACATCACCCTCAGCTCTTTAAACCAATGAGCGAAATTAACGATGTAGAAATACACGGTTTCAGAAGCACATCTTTGTCAGATCTTTCTGTACTAGTGTTCCTTAATACATTTAATATAATTTCTTAGGGGAGTATTTCTGCTGATCTGGAGAGGGATGAGAAGGCTCTAAATGTTTGTACCACTCCAGTAAACTTGGGAAGGGTGCTCAGAATCAGTTTAAGGAAACAAATATTTGCAAGCTAAGTAAATACATGCAGCATTTTTTCATTGAGGAGAGCAGCATGTTAAATTCACTTTGGGCAGAACTGCCACTTCCCGAGGATTAAAAGTCATGCTTGGTAGGCTAAATTTTGCAGGAAATGTTTGATTGGTGGCCCAGTAGTTGGACTGCCTTCTGCATTAATTAAAGCTGCTTAATAATTCTTGTTTTGTTGCCTCCATCACGACAACTTTCTCTTGTCACTTTTCACTACAGAATTTATTCCGTGCATGGACAAATTGTTCGATGAATCCATACTAATAGGCTCTGGGTACACGGCCCGCGAAACCCTGAGGTGCGTAATGAAGCTTGTTCTCTGTCTGTTAACGTTGCCAGTGCATGGGATGTTTTAGCGGGTGCACAAGATCATAATCAGGTCTTGTCCTCCTATTTATTGGCTGAAGAAGGAAAAAAGGCAAAAGGGCTGCTCACTCATTATCCCTCCGTGTGTACATTATACCTAAGGAGGCTGTTGGAGGACCACACCTATACACCCTACCCATGACAGGCTCCTGGCATCCCAGTCCCCTGGTGTCCATACATTAAGGGAACTGTCAGAAAGGAGAGTTTGCAGCTCTGTGCATTTTGAGATCCCCAGTCATGTCCATGCATATGCTCTACTTCTCAATGGTCCCTGAATGTGCAGATAGTTTGGCATTGCTGGCAGGTGCAGTCCCTCTCTTCTCTCCATTGTGTCTTCTCTACAGGTGGTCGGCTAATAAGTTAATGGTTGTACAAGGCATTTTTTCTTGCATGTGCCATGATGGCTGTTTTCTACTGTACTAAGTTTAGTCCCCAAGACGGTTGGATGGTGCCTTTTATGCCTTCTTTGGCAACTCCTGCAGCCAAGATGGTGCCAAACATGCTTTCCTTTGGACTGGTGTCCAAACTTTTTTCAAAGAGGGCCAGATTTGATGAAGTGAAGGGCCGTGGGGGCCAACCAAAGGGCCAACCAAGGTTGTTGACCTTTTTTTAGGATTGAAGTTTTTGATCTTTTTTTAAGGGTTGCAGGTGTTGAGGTTTTTTTTAGGATTTTACCTTAGGAAATAAACTACAGTGGTGCCCCGCAAGACGAATGCCTCGCAAGACGGAAAACCCGCTAGACGAAAGGGTTTTCCGTTTTGGAGGTGCTTCGCAAAGCGAATTTGCTATGGGCTTGCTTCGCAAGACAAAAATGTCTTGCGAGTTCCTGCGGGGTTTTTTTCCTTTCCCCCCCTTTTTACCAAGCCGCTAAGCCGCTTAACAGCTGATCCGCTAAGCTGCTTATCAGCTGATCCGCTAAGCTCGCTAAGCCGCTAATAGCGCTAAGCCGCTAATGGGCTTGCTTCGCAAGATGAAAAAAAACCGCAAGACGAAGAGACTCGCGGAACGGATTCTTTTCGTCTTGCGAGGCACCACTGTACCACAGTTTATTAGGCCCCCGAAACGGACTTTGGGCATGCCTGGACTACATCAATGAGGCCAGGAGTGGGTCCTTGCCATCTGGGCAGCCCAGGACCTCCATGCACACTGCCCAGGTTTGCTCCCTAGAGAGGTCACTTTGGTGCTTCTAACAGCGCTTTGACTCTATCCCCAGAGGTGTACTCCATTGTCTCTGTAGACAGATGGATGCCAACAACAACCTCCACCATTGGAGGCAGGATCCCTCTGAATACTAGTTGCTGAGAATCACATGAGTGGAGAGAGTTGCTCTTGCACTCAGGTCCTGTGTGCATCCTTCTCCTAGGCTGGCCACCTTGAGAACAGGATCCTGGACTGGGTGGCCCATTGGCCTGTTTATTAATTGCAATGGGTCTTCTGTGAGTAGGACTAGCATTGATTACCACCCTTTCGCTCCTCATCACTGTGTGTTGGACGTCTATGTTGGCTTCACACATATCGGCTCAACACATAAACTGGAGATATTACGCTAAAGTAACTAGTATATTTGTTCTTTGTGTGTTCCCAGGCCCCTTGCGTACAGCACTTTAGCGGATCTGGTTCATCATGTCCGACAGCATTTGCCGCTCAATGACCTCTCCCTTGCTGTCCAGTTATTTGCTAAGAATATTGATGACGAGTCATTGCCCAGCAGTATCCAGACCATGTCATGCAAACTTCTGCTAAATCTCGTGGACTGCATTCGATCCAAGAGCGAACAGGAAAATGGAAATGGCAGAGACATCCTCATGAGGATGTTGGAGGTACTGTGGCATTTAAAGTAGGGGTGCTGGAATGAAAATATTCATTAAAACCACATAGCTGCTCAGAAACGAGGCCTCTGTGCTGAGGAGGTGGAATTAACTATATAACTAAATGGAAAAGGTAGATTGACCTACTTGGGACCGGAGGCGCTATTCAACAAAGTTTTACCTGGAGCAGACCCATTGAAATGAATGAATGTTTAAGTTAGCTCCATTAATTCTAATGGATCTACTCTGAGTTAAAAGCTGAGTTGAAAACCACTCCTGGGCTCATGCATTCACTGCTTCTATTTTGTGCTGCAGTTTCCTCCTCCTGTTTAGGAGGCAAACCACCGGTTGTCGTTACATCTGAATGGACAAAACTATGTCTTACACTCACCCTTCATACAGGGAATGGCAAACCATAGTTTGAAGCTGCTTTGTGATCCCAGTTTGGAGGGCAAGTTCAAAACCATAGTTTGTTTGGCTCTAATGACAAGCAATGGTTTGCCTTCAAGCAGAGGGAGAGGTGTGTGTGTGTGTGTGTGTGTGTGTGTGTGAACACCAGTATCATTCCAGCCTCTTCCACTGGTTGTCGGATTTGGCTTTACACCTAGACTCAGATGATGAATCTTACTTTCTTGTGACGGTGCTTCTTGTCTTCCAGGTTTTCGTCCTTAAGTTCCACACCATTGCCCGCTATCAGCTCTCCGTGATCTTTAAAAAGTGCAAGCCGCAGTCTGAACTTGGGGCAGGAGAAGCCACTTTGCCCAGTGTGCCGGCTGGAGGAAATGCCCCTCCGGTTCCTGTTCCGTCCCCTGCTCCCACCACGCCCGTGGCTCCTGCCCCGGGGCCTGTCTTTGAGAAGCAAGGGGAGAAGGAGAAGGAAGACAAGCAAACATTCCAAGTCACGGATTGCCGAAGCTTGGTGAAAACCTTGGTCTGCGGTGTCAAGACGATTACCTGGGGTATCACTTCTTGCAAAGCTCCTGGTGGTAAGGTGGCATGATTCGAATTTTACCTGGGCTTTTTTCCTAGGGTGGTGCAACCTTTTTTTTTTTTTAAAAAAAAATACAATTTATCATATGGGTTTTAGTTACCCATTTATTTAAAATATGCATATGAGTATATCAGTTGCTGGAAACCTCAAGAGAGGAGCGTCTTCCTGTGCTCAGGTCCTGGTTGAGGGTTTTCCTGTAGGCTTCAGGTTGGCCACTCCTGATGCTGGACTAGATGGGACATTGACCTACTCTAGCAGGACTCTTCTTATGTTCTGGGTTATTATTTCTGAAACAAGAAACACACGTTGCACTTAGGTGATGCATGCATGTGCTGTAGGTGAAATTCCTCCTCTATGGTGATGTGAGAGAAGGGAGAATTGGCTAAGATTCTGCTTGCTGTTTGCAGTTTTTATTGCATTGGGCTTTGTTTGTGTACCGGTGAAAGGCCCCCAAAGCTGTGAATAGCGTATTATTACAGAAATACAAGCACCCATTTTAAAAATAATCATATGCATATTTAAATGTGATGCCTGATTAATTGGGGGTACCTTTTAGATTCAAAGTTTTGAAGCAGATTAAACTGGGGGGATCGATTAATTGTTGTGAGCAGCTCTAGTTTTTCCCATTTTGTTGCACAAGTGCACACTTTTTAGTAGTAAAAAGTAATTTCTCTTTCAATTCCTTTTCTTCTTTTTTCAGAAGCTCAGTTCATTCCCAATAAGCAGCTGCAACCTAAAGAGACACAGATATACATCAAGCTGGTCAAATATGCCATGCAAGCTTTGGATATTTATCAGGCACGTATCCTAACTGTTGTTTAATTGCTTTGTAATGTTAATCTCCATGGCTTATTCCAAATCGTTTTTAAATTTACGGCTTTTCAATCGCTTTGGATATTTTGAGACGGAAAGCCAGTACAAATGGTGATGGGGATGCATGTTGACTTGAACCCTGTCTTGTGTCTCCATTGCAAAAGGTTCAAATAGCTGGAAATGGACAGACGTACATTCGAGTTGCAAACTGCCAGACAGTCAGGATGAAAGAGGAGAAGGAGGTCCTGGAGCATTTTGCCGGCGTCTTCACAATGATGAATGCTCTGACTTTTAAAGAAATCTTCCAGACGACAGTTCCGTACATGGTTGAAAGAATCTCTAAGAACTATGCCCTTCAGGTAGTATGTTTCGTGTACTTGATAGTAGTGTGAGCCCTGACAAAAACTTTCTGTTGAGCTTGGGAGATTTTTTTGTTAACATGCCACTGTGTTGTCATTCTGTCGCCATTACGGCTGATCCAGCCTTTACCAACCTGGTGCTCTCCAAATGTTTTGGACTTCAGTTCCCATCAGCCCCAGCCAGCATGGCTGGGCTTGTTGGGGCTGATGGGAATTGTAGTCCAAATCATCTGGGGGGGGGCAGCAGCTTGGCAAAGGCTGGGTTAAGCAATAAACTATACTAAATTGAACTGACAATAGCTCTTGTCCTCATTGGAAATGGACAGTGGTTTGGAGGAGCTGTTATTTGACGCATAGCTTGCTACTCTTGTTTCCTTCTTGTGGAATCAAATGGGATGTCAGTGAAATGAAATCTGTAAAAAGACAAGCTACTTGAAAACAATTTGAAATCAACTCAGTGACCGATGTTAAGCAATTTTTTTTTTAAAAAAATAAACCATTGCCGGTGGTTATTCCTAATTGTTTCATGCTCTCCTTTTGACAGATTGTTGCCAATTCTTTCTTGGCCAACCCAACTACCTCAGCTCTGTTTGCCACAATCCTGGTGGAGTATCTCTTGGATCGATTGCCTGAGATGGGCTCCAACGTGGAGCTCTCCAACCTGTATCTCAAACTTTTCAAGTTAGTCTTTGGCTCCGTTTCACTTTTTGCGGCGGAAAACGAACAGATGCTTAAGGTAAATGTTGCAAACGGGTAAAAATGGTGAGTTCTCTTAATGCGCCCAGGGTTGACTTCTGAAATGTAGGTGTTCGTGTGTAAAGCTCAAAATCTCATGGGAACTACAGTTCTCACGAGATTTTGAGCTTTAGGCCGCAAGCCCATATACACTTACCTTGTAAGTCCTGCTGAGTTCGGTGGTACGTATTTCTGAGTGGATTTGTGTAGGATTGCATTGTAAAGGAGGTGCACTCTCTGTAACACATGACAACTTAAGATTGTCATGGTGGCTTCTTTGTGCATTCGAGGCTGCTTACGTTTAGGCATCAAGCTATACAGTTTTGAGTTCAATTTCATTGTATGCCATTGTCTTAACATACAGTCTAGCACAAAGTGATGACCCTGTGCTGGCCAGTTGCTGCTGTAAAAAGATTTTTTAAAAAATACATCTCTGCAACCCAGTTTACTACATGATAATGAGAAAACACTGCCTGAGAGTTCTCTAAAGCCAGAGTAAGTAAAGCCACTGTCTAGGCTCTCGATGTTACTGTTAGTAGATTTTATATACAGTCAAACCTCTTCTTATGTCCACCTCCGCTTGCATCCATTTTGCCCAACATCCGCAGCAAACCCGGAACAAACTAGTGGGTTTGCCGCTGGTCGCGAATGCGCAGGAGCAGTGATTGCCACCTGCGCACAACGGTGCCTCTCCCAGTGACCTGTTTCGACCTCTGGAACGGATTATGGTCACAGGTAGAGGTTCCACTGTATACATATGTATGCGAATTAAGGGGTAAACCAATCAAAAGCAGTTTGTGACATAAGATAGGAAAGTTTGCTATTCAAAGTGGGGGGAATAGAATTCATCCAGACTTACATTTGGATGAATGTAAGTTGTTATTCGGTTCCTGAGCAATGTTTACAAAGCTGCTTTGCTTCCGATGAGAGTTTATTGGCACTGTTCATTCCTTATTGGACTTCGACGGCTTGCTGTTTTAAATACACAGTGCACTATCTTGTTCCTCTGCCAGGAAGTCCTGATTATTCGCGGATTAATAATTGAACTCAAGCACTTCCTGTCTTGTAAAGGAGCCCCAAATGTGTAAGGCATCCTGCCTCTGATGCATTGTGTTCCCTTATTCTGCTGCCAGAACCAAGGTCACTTTCATTTTATAAACGGCAAATCCAATTTAAATGGTGTGATATACTGCCGTCGCCACTCCATGCCTGTTAAATTATTTGATTCTCAAGAATTGATGGTGTGGCCTTGAGTAGACAATTTAATTTGAGTGATGAAAGCTATTCACAGCAATTGTGAAGCAAGGTCTAGGGCCTTTAGATGTTAATAAAACCCATAATTATTTCAGAGTTTGTACCTGGGCCGAGTTGTCGATCTGTCGTCTTCTTTTTTTTTTTTTGTAATAGCTTGCACAAGGCTTTTAATTTCTTCTGTATTTCTAAGGATGCATTAATCCAAATTGTACTGTGCTAATCATGTTGGTCCCTTTGTGCATTGTGCGTTAGCTTGGTGCAGTTCTGTGTGAGAGAACAAGGAAATAGGATGACAAATGGTACGGCATTCTTCAGAAACTGGGGCAGAGCTCATTGGCTCAGCCCAATGATCCCCAGGACTTGGATTTTTGGCTTCCCCTTTCTTGTTATAATAAGCAGATCTCCACTTTATTTATTTAAGAAGATTCCACCTAAACATTAGGAAGAACTTCCTGACAGTAAGAGCTGTTTGACAGTGGAATTTGCTGCCAAGGAGTGTGGTGGAGTCTCCTTCTTTGGAGGTCTTTAAGCAGAGGCTTGACAGCCATATGTCAGGAGTGCTCTGATGGTGTTTCCTGCTTGGCAGGGGGTTGGACTCGATGGCCCTTGTGGTCTCTTCCAACTCTATGATTCTATTTAACAATCATGCACCTTCTGGAAGTAGTAACAGCTCTCCTCCACTGTTTGTCCCCTAGTGATTGCATTCAGTGGCACTCTTGCCTCTGGTTCCATGTAGTCATTGATAGCCTTATCTGCCTCCATGGATGCATCATTTGGTACCTTTTTATAGTTGGCCTTCCTTTCATAATAGAATTTTAAGCCATGTCCCTACAGTTCGTAGGCTGTCATCCATCCAGACACAGACCAAACACACACTCACTTGCTTTCAGCCAGGTTACTTTGCAAGCTTTCAACAGAACTCTTCTTCACATTGGTTATTAAGTAAAAACAAAATGGAGGGAGAAAATACAGTGGTACCTCGGGTTAAGTACTTAATTCATTCCGGAGGTCCGTTCTTAACCTGAAACTGTTCCTAACCTGAAACACCACTTTAGCCAGTGGGGCCTCCCGCTGCCACTGCACCGCTGGAGCACGATTTCTGTTCTCACCCTGAAGCAAAGTTGTTAACCTGAGGTGCTATTTCTGGGTTAGCGGAGTCTGTAACCTGAAGCGTATGTAACCTGAAGCGTATGTAAACCGAGGTACCACTGTACCCAAAATCTGCTCACATGATTTCCCAAAGTGCCATGGTGCAGGGCGGGTATGCTTCCCGTTGCTTGCAGGAGAATGAAATATCCTGGTTATATATTTACTTTAACTTCCTTAAGCTTGGTAATTCACCCACCGTAGAATAATGGGGGGGGGGGAACCCGAGGGTCATTTCGTCCAACCCCCTACTAAGCAACCTCTGCCATCCAACTTCTGGTTAAAAACCTCAAATGAGGGCTGTTTCCAGTGATCCAGGAAAAAGCCTTCATCCCTGGGAATTTTTTTGCTGATTTCTTGTTTAAAAAACTGGCAGTGTGAGTGCACCTTAAGAAAAACCTCTACAGTGGTGCCTCGCAAGACGAAAAGAATCCGTTCCGTGAGTCTCTTCGTCTAGCGGTTTTTTCGTCTTGCGAAGCAAGCCCATTAGCGGATTAGCGCTATTAGCGGTTTAGCGGCTATTAGCGGCTATTAAAGGCTTAAGGGATTAGCGGATTAGCTGCTAAAAGGCTATTAGCAGCTTAGTGCCTTAGAAAAAGGGGGTGGGGAACGGAAAAAAACCCCCAGGAATCGCAAGGCATTTTCGTCTTGCGAAGCAAGCCCATAGCAAATTCGTCCTGCGAAGCGCATTGAAAAACGGAAAACCCTTTCGTCTAGCGGGTTTTCCATCTTGCGAGGCATTCGTCTTGTGGGGCACCACTGTATTCTGTTTTTTGATTTTTTGATTTTCTTTTGCAGCCACACCTCCACAAGATTGTGAACAGCTCCATGGAACTTGCACAGACAGCCAAGGAGCCCTACAACTATTTCTTGCTGCTCAGAGCTCTCTTCCGATCGATTGGAGGAGGGAGCCACGATCTCCTGTATCAGGAATTCTTGCCCTTGTTACCAAACCTACTGCAAGGTCAGAGCAGATGCCTGGCGGGGTGGGGGGTTGGATATACATCTCCTTTTTATGTCCATGATTGTTGGTAGCAAATCTGGGGTGTTATTGACGCCACCTGTCACATTTCAGGACTTAACATGCTGCAAAGCGGCCTGCATAAGCAGCACATGAAGGATCTGTTCGTAGAACTCTGCCTCACCGTGCCAGTCCGACTGAGCTCCCTCCTTCCTTATTTGCCAATGTTGATGGATCCCTTGGTGTCTGCCTTGAATGGATCCCAGACGCTGGTCAGCCAGGGCCTGCGGACTTTGGAGCTGTGTGTGGATAATCTACAGCCAGACTTCCTGTATGATCACATCCAACCTGTGCGGGCAGAGCTTATGCAGGTAAAGATGCAGTTATCAGAAGGGACCTTTAGAGGTCAGTGTTTGCTCAGTTATCTGGGCTGCTTTGCTTTAGCCTTGGCCATCTCTTTGATGGTGATAGAACGCGGGAAGAAACTTTCCTATTAAATGGGGGTTGAGTCCTCCTTTCGACTTTTGTTTTATGTAATAGCAAAATGGCCGGTTAATGCACGTATGTGTAAAATATAGGGGTTTTGATTCATCTCTTCGGCTAGCTGTGCTACTTTGTGAGGTCCTGAACTTTCTGTGATACAGTCAAACCTCAACTCCCAAATGCCTCCGTTTTGGAACATTTTGGCACCCAAAAACCCAGAAGTAAATGTTCCAGTTTGCTAACGTTTTTCGGAAGCCAAACATCTGAGACGGCTTCTGCTAGAGTGCAGGAGGCTCTTGCAGCCAATCGGAAGCCGCATCTCAGTTATCGAACATTTTGGAAGCCGAATGGGCTTCCGGAAAGGATTATGTTCAACAACCGATGTTTGACTGTATTGAACTATGTCTTTGAGGTGGTTTGTGGGGAGTTTCACTTGTATTTTGAACTTTTCAAAGGCTTTCTGCACATTTTTTCTCTTACTGTTTGTCGCTAAGTTCTGCCCCCCCCCCTCAAAGAATGAAAATGTAGGTTGTTGTACCCTAGAAAAATGTTACTGTGAAATACTAATATTTGTCTTTTGGCCAAGGGTGGGAAACTAGAGAAAATCCTGAATTGTTTAGTCATGTTGATGTATAACAGGGATTATCTTTCTCTGTTTTTGTGTCTTCCCTCACTTTGCTGTGAAATGGAATTGAAAGTGCTCATGTTTATTTTTATTTGTTTTAATTGGGGCCATAAGAAGCTGCCTTGGGAAGCTTTAATTGGGACCATAAGAAGTCAGATTGTTGGTCCATCGAGCTCAGTATTCTCCACTCTGACTAGCTATGGATCTCCAGGGTTAAAGACATGTGATATTCCCAGCCCAGCCTGGAAATGTTGAGAATTGAACCCTTTTTGCATGCAAAGCGGACGCTCTGCCACTCAGCTGTGGCTCTTCCCCAAATTAATTAACAGTTAATTTAAAATATTTTTGTAATTTTGTGCAAATCTGAGTCCAGGGTGGCTTACAAAACATGTATACATCACAATTTTCCATAGTTCAAGGTGGCTTACAACATGAAAAAGATTCATAATTGCAACGTAATGAAAGTAATCAGAAGCAATGAATAAAGCATGAAAACGATACACAACCAAATTGAACAATTTCCACACAAAGTGTAAACTAAAGATACAAAGAATTAATAACAGAAACTACCCCCGCCCTCGGTCACTGCCACAAAGCCCCCTAAACAATATCCCAACTCCAGAGTCTGTTCAGCAGACTAGCTGAGTCAGTCAGGGCCCCACATCCCAGGGCAGGTGGGGAAAGGCCTGCAAGGCAGGGAGCAGGTCTTCCAGGATTCACTGTCAAAATTAAAAAAGTACAGCATACGGCATTCTTTTGAACCAACACTGTTCTGAACTACACATGGATGTTTTAAAACTTTTTCCCAAGGCTTTGTGGCGGACGCTGCGCAACCCAGCAGAGAACATTTCCCACGTTGCTTATCGTGTGCTTGGCAAGTTCGGCGGAAGCAACAGAAAAATGCTGAAGGAGTCTCAGAAGTTGCAGTATGTCGTGACGGAGATTCAAGGCCCCAGTATTACGGCGGAGTTCTCCGACTGCAAAGCATCGATCCAGCTCCCGATGGAGAAGGTAAGGTTTCATATTGATGCCAATAGCCAAGTAATTTCCTTTCCACAAATATTCTAGAAGGGCTTCTTCTGTAGCCTTTTCCAAATTGGTGCTTTCCCAATGTTTTCCGATTGCAATTCCTATCAACCCTGACCTTTGACCCTGCTGGGAGCAGTATTCCAAAGCATCAGGAAGGCTCCATCTTGAGGAAGTCTGTTCCATCGGCTGCCAACAACAGACTACTTATGCTACAGAAATTCCTTAAGATCCTGTTGGTGCCTGTTGCAACCTTTGTGAAACATGAAGGTGCTAAATGGAGCTTGCTTCTTAGAAAGTATGTTTAGGATTGTTGTATTAAGTCTGTGTGGGCTGCATGATGATTCCATTATACTTGAGACCCATCTAAAATCCATTGCTGCACAGGTGTGGAGCTTATGTCTGTAGCTCATCTCTTTCTGCCATCATAGTGAAAACTTGGTTCACAAATGATCCGCTCAGAAGGGCATTGTCAGATCTCATAATGGCGGTAAGAGGAGAATCCTGCTGTGGCCTATAAAATTTCTGAGTCTGTATTTAGGACATAGTAGACTAAGGCAAACAATTTCGTGTTTGTGTGTTGGTTGTTAAATACTTGCTTGGTTTGAGCTTTCTTGCAAATTAATCCAACAGAACCTGCCACTTAAATGATGGGTATATTTTAGTTTGCATATTTTTGTTGTTGGGCTCGCATCCCGGCTGTGAACTCTTGAATCACTTAACAGCATTTGGCAGGTCACGATGTCTAAGCTTTGATCCAATTTGGCCTCTTCTCTTCCTCGCCATTAATGCTTTTTATAAATAGGACTAATTATCTTGTTGCGCCAAGACAGGATATTTTCACCTCATTGTTGCCAGACAGTAAGTGAAACCTTTCTGGCTAAATTTTTCTCCCCCTTAGCATTACGTCTCTGCCATTCTGAATTCAACTACGCCATTATTTTACTTTGAATAAAGACTAGAAATCTGTCTTTGCATAGACAGCCATGAAACGAAAAGTGCTGTAGATACGCCCATACTAAATAAAATTCCTGCCAGCTTTTTCGGGTTGAGTAGGAAGCAATCTCTGTTTACACTGTGCATTCACAGAGCTGGGAGTAAAAACAGTTGATCTCTCCAGAATTGGAATGAAGTGCCAACAGAAGAAATCCATCTTTCGTGTTAGCCTTGTATAGTGAGAGAAGTTCCACCTCAGTGGTCTGTGGAAAACTCATTGGGTTTTTTTATTGAAAACTTGAGAAAGGTTGTGTAGGAGAGGCAAGCGACCAGTTTCATTCATGACTGGAAATACTATTTCCCCCTTCAAACAAGAGTGGCTCTGTTGTTTGGGGGGGGGGGGTGAGTCCTTAGCATTCAAAGGTCACTTTTATCTACATAATTTTATCTCCAGCATTTAAGCATGGATGATTGGATTTCCTTTCACAATCAGTTAGGCAATGAAATTTCTTATTTCATGGCTCTCAGATGAATTTTTCAGCTGGATTACATTTGATCAATGTCCTATTCTGGGCGCCTGCTTTCTTCATCTTGGAGCAAAAACATACTTGTGTGTGCATGTGTATTAAATCAGAGAGTAAGTCGAGATGATAACTTTTATTGGGTTGCCTTGGGTTGGCAAAACCATGAGCCCTGGAGCTTCACAGAGTGGTTGCCGTGAAAGGACTCCTATAAATTGTCATTAAGTTGGCCTCAGACTCCACGATGCCTTTCCTGAGTCTCATTTATAAAGTGCTTTTTTGCTGTCGCGCAAGGTTTTTTGTACGAAAGTTAGATTTTCCTTATGAGATGCTTAAAGCAGCATTTTGCCATTTACAGTTTGTGCAAAGTGCTTGGCTCACTTTCTCTTTAACTCTTCTGAGAAGGCTTGTAAGGGAACCATTTTGGAGAGCAAACCTTTGCCACACCACAAGGAAGAGCGTGAAGCAATTGCAGCTGAAGTCGGTGCAGAGGAGGAAGGAGCAAATGTTCCTAAGCTTCTAGATTCCTTTGTGGACCTTTCTGTACCTAAATAGAGAAAACAGCATTGTACGTTTTGTGTGTGTATCTCAGTGACTTTAGATCTCAGATTTATGTTTAATATTGCTGGATCAGATCAAAGGTCCTTCCAGGTACTTATGGGACAGACAAAAGAAAGCAGAGCGTGTAGTTAAACTATGAACCTTGCTCCCACAAAGTTGTGCCGCAACCCTGGATGCCTTTAAAAGAGGATTAGACAAATTCATAGATGATAAGGCTATCAGCTACCAGCCTGAGGACCGGGACATTTGCAGGGAAACCAAAATGCTTGTTTACCAAGCTATTGTACTACCAACCTTACTATATGCTTGTGAAACATGGACCACTTATAAACACCATCTCTAGCTCCTTGAAAGATTCCATCAACAGTGTCTCCGAAAAATTTTACACATCACTTGGGAAGACAGGCGAACTAATATCAGTGTACTGGAAGAAGTAAAGATCACTAGTGTTGAAGCAATGATTCTTCAACATCAACTTCGTTGGACTGGTCATGTTGTGCAGATGCCTGATGATCGTCTTCCAAAGCAACTACTGTATTCCGAACTTAAAAATGGAAAGCGTAATGCTGGTGGAAGGCATGCTTGGCAAATCCACACCGTGATCAACTCCCGCCCAGAAACTAATGTCCCCATTGTGGAAGGACATGTGGACCCAGAATTGTTAAAACCGTGTTTATGGAAGACGGTCTTACTCGGCTACGAGTGATCGCCAGAGAAGAAGAACCAGCCACCATGTTGATGCTCTTATCTCCACAGTCGGAGGCAGAAATGCTTCTGAATACCAGTTGCTGGAACCCGCAGGATTGGGAAGAGTGATCTTGTGCTCAGGTCTTGCTTGAGGGTTTTCCATCATGCATCTGGTTGGTCACCGTGAGAGCAGGATGCTGGATGGGCCATTGGCCTGCATCAGGAGGGCTTTTGTTACACTCTTAGGCAATCTACACTCAAAGCATGAAGGTGATGCCCCTCATTCAGTGTTGCTCTCTAGCAGCTGATATTCAAGCCTTATACATCTTCTAAACTTGGGGATTCCATTTGCTTGTCAAATCTTCTGATAGTCTTCTAATTTGTCTAATCCTCTTTTAAACAAACAAACAAACAAAAAATGCTGAAGGGCATATGACTGTGACAACAAGACATTGATAATGAGAAGACTTTACAATAAAGTACCGTATTTTTCGCTCTATAGGACGCACCCAACCATAGGACGCACCTTGTTTTAGAGGGGGAGAACAAGAAAAAAAATTCTCCCCCTCTCTGCTCAGCGCCCCTTCAGCGAAGCGAAAGGAGAAATGGAGCCCCTTCCATTTCTCCTCCTGCTTAGCTGAAGGGGCGCTGCGCCTTAGCTGAAGGTGCACCTACCCTTCAGCGAAAGGAACCCGAAGCCTCCGGAGCACGGTGGGAGTTCCCACCGCCCTCCGGAGGCTTCGGGCTCCTTTCACTGAAGCCAGGAGTGTCTTGCTCTCCAGGCTTCAACGAAAGCAACGCGAAGCCTCCGGAGCGCAGTGGGAGTGCTCCCACTGTGCTTCAGAGGCTTCGCGTTGCTATCGCTGAAGCCAAGGAGCCTACATTCGCTCCACATTTCCCCTTAATTTTTGGAGGGGGAAATGTGCGTCTTATAGAGCGAAAAATACAATAGACAAAATATCATTACACTTGCAAAATGTACGTCCCAGCAAGGCTTAAGCGAGCCCTACTGTACAAAACATACTTTATTATTATTTTATAATTATTGGTGCCATTTTTATTATTGTTGTGCCGAAGAAAGCTCTAAGCAGCTGAAACGTCAGCTGCTTAGAACATTCTTCAGTACAATAATAATTCTTGTGCAGTACGGTTTGTCACTGTGAAATGTATACTTTGCAAGTGTAATTATATTTGTCAGTTGGTTAGAGCATCCTTCAGTCATTTTTGTGCTTTGTGGTTCACTGTAAATGCAAATGTATTCATTATTTTGTCTATTCTGTTGTGAACTCTTCTCATTATCAATACATTGTAGTTCATAGTGCTGTGCTCCTCACCATTTTTTGTGGTTGCTGCCTAAAACGGTGCCCTTGCACGTGACTTTGCAGTGCAATCCCCTCTTAAAGATAGTGAAGTCGGGGGTTCCCAGACTGTGGTCTGCAGACCCTTCAGAATTCAAACTGTAGTACAATAAAATTCAATGTGCAAAACAAAGACACAATAAAAATACAATTAAAAATAATAAACACTGGCACAGCACATTGTAGTTTCTAGAACTGGCAGGCGGGAAAGAAAAGACGGTCAGCAATTTTCAAGTGGTCTGGGGGAGAAAATGTTTGGGGACCACTGATCTAAGCCAGCGAGCATCACAGAAGCTTGTGCAATTTTTTGGCTAGGCAGCTTCTAAAATGCATCACTTTTTTTGTTCTTATGGTTTACTGAAGCAAATTACTTCCATTGTTTTAGGCCATCGAGACTGCCTTGGACTGCTTGAAGAGTGCGAACACAGAGCCATACTACCGGAGGCAGGCCTGGGAGGTGATCAAATGCTTCTTGGTGGCCATGATGAGCCTGGATGATAACAAGCATGCTTTGTATCAGCTTCTTGCCCATCCAAAGTAAGATGATTTTATGATGGCTTGCAAAATTAAGGTTGGCAGGCTGCGCCTCTTGGGGGGTGGCATTCTACAGAGGGTTGTCTCTTAAGTGAGTGTTACTCGGAGTAGACCCTTTGAAATTAATGGGCCAACATTAGTCATGCTCATTAATTTCAGTGTGTCTGTTCTGAGTTGGAATAACATTGTACACAACCAAACATGTTTGGTGGTTTGGATGATTTGTAGTGTGACTCTGCAGTGTTGAGACAGAAGGAAATAGGTGGGGAAAGAGATGACAAACCTGGATGCAGACAAACCTACGGGACCGCCTCTCCTGGTATGCCCCACAGAGAAACCTACGGTCTGCAAATAAAAACATCCTGAAGGTCCCAGGCCTCAGAGAGGTTAGGCTGGCCTCAACTAGAGCCAGGGCTTTCTCG
Source organism: Podarcis tiliguerta (assembly GCF_965153285.1). Taxonomy (NCBI): domain Eukaryota; kingdom Metazoa; phylum Chordata; class Lepidosauria; order Squamata; family Lacertidae; genus Podarcis; species Podarcis tiliguerta. Next base: position 42,688,606 of record NC_139547.1, on the reverse strand, counting down.
GCTGTGGCTCCAATCTGGTGGAACGCTCTGTCACAAGAGACTAGGGCCCTGCGGGACCTGACATCTTTCCGCAAGGCCTGCAAGACAGAGTTGTTCCACCAGGCCTTTGGTCAGGGCGCAGCCTGACTCCCTCCTCTGGCAACCTGCACAGAATTTTGCTTAACGGTTGCCATTAATTTGATTTTAATTAATTTTTATAATGGAATGTTTTTAGAATGTTGGATTATTTGATTGTTTGATTATTTAATTGTTGTTAGCCGCCCTGAGCCCGGCTTCAGCTGGGGAGGGTGGGATATAAATAAAATTTATTATTATTATAATTATTAAAGCACACGGGTTGCTGATCAGACACACTGATCAGGGGGCAATACCTTGGTCCTTCTCAGGTTCATGGTTGGGTGTCATGTCATGCTTGCCAGAGGGTGGTAAATGGATCCCTGGTGTTTAGCTTGAATCACTGTTAAAAGGAAAGAATAGGCCCCCTAATTCCCTGGAATTGATAACACTTGCCCATGGAGGACTTAAATGGCAGCCAGGGACAATGAACATCTTGCAGTACATAGGAACCTATACCTTGTACTGTCTTCACTGACTGGCAGCAGCATTCCAGGGTTTCAAGAAATCTTTTCTCCTAACCCTGCCTGGAGATGCCAGGGAATGAGCCTGGGGCCATCTGCATATGAAACAGATGATCTCCAACTGAACTATGTTACTGAACACTTCTCTTGCATTTTAGAACATTCAGAATGCTTAATATGCGTTATTAGTTCAGTATTCCTTACAACAGCCTTATGGAAAGCTCAACAACGCTGTCCCGTTATTATTATTATAAATAAGGGCCTGAGGCTGAGATATATTCCTTTGCCCAAGGCCATTTGTTGAGTTTGTGGTGGAGGCATGATTTGGATGGGGGATTTCCTGGTTCAAAGCTCATTCTGTTAGGCACTGAGCTTGCACTATTAGTAAACAGATTGATGTTTTTTATTGCAAAACTTGAGTTACTAGGGGAATTACTGTTCCTATTTAAAACCAGTTTCAGGCATTTAGATGATGCAGTAGACATTTTGATAGTAAATCCTCGGGATGAAATTAGCCTATCATGTAAGACTTCAGCTTGGTGCTCCTGTTAACCCTTTTGAGCTCTGGGTAAGTGAACACAAACTCTCTTGGCTGTATCCATACCATTTGGTTGCAAGCCTTGACACGTTTGCCATGGTTTTGAGAATCAGATTCAGATGGCTAGCATCAACTGTGGCCTGATCCTGATCCTGAGCTACAGTTCTACGATTCTTTGATTCCATGAGCTGCATTTCCTCAGTGCGACCTTGTGGCACAGGACACATCGGATGTGGTTTCAGATGAACTGCTCATCCCTCGATTAGAACAAAATGTTCTCTCTCAGTTAAAGTAAATCTGTAAAATTGTTGATTTGTTTTGCTTTTTGCAGCTTTACTGAGAAGTCGATTCCCAGCGTAATCATTTCCCATCGGTACAAAGCCCAGGACACACCTGCCCGTAAGACGTTTGAGCAGGCGTTGACAGGGGCGTTCATGTCGGCGGTGATCAAAGACTTGCGTCCCAGCGCTCTTCCATTTGTAGCCAGCTTAATTCGGCATTACACCATGGTCGCAGTTGCCCAGCAGTGCGGTAAGTAAATGTTGGGCCAGCCGTCACCAACCTGGTGCCTTCCAGATGTCGTTGGACTACAGTTCCCATCAGCCCTAGCCAGAACAACCTCTGGAGGGCAGCAGGTTGGTGACTCTTTAACAAGAAGCCAGGAGTAAAAGCACTGCAGTTTTGTTTTCAGGCGAAGATATCATTCTTTTTCAGGTCATTAAGTGCACGTTGTTGATACCCGGTTTTAATTACTTTCTGTGAATGGTGCCATTCACAGTATTGTATGCTGCCTGAAATTGTCATGATAAATGGCAGTTAAGAGGAATACAGTGGTACCTCCGGTTATGAATGGGATCCGTTCCGGAGGCCCGGCCGTATCCTGAAAACTTTGTAACCAGAGGTGCCCTTCTGCGCACTCACGGGGTGCAATTGAGTGCTTCTGCTCATGTGTGGGGCGCATTTGAGCGCTTCTGTGCATGCGTGCGTGGCAAAAACCGGAAGTATACACTTCTGGGTTTGCTGCAGCCATAACTTGAATATTCCGTAACCTGGAGGTTACGCAACACGAGTTATCACTCTACATAATTTTTTGGGTGGGTGGGGAGGTCTATGACAGTAACAGTTTATGGTGTTTAGGTATGGTTTGGAGGAAGTAGATGGAGCAGACTCCTTCCCCACTTCTTTACCATCTAAAAACTTGGGCTCACCCAATGAAATTGACTGCAGATTTGGGATGGGCAAGAAAAAGGGCTTCTTTGCACCGTGTGGGATTGCTTTGTGGAATCCACTGCCACAAGATAATGGCAGAGGCCAATGGCATCAGTGGCTTTAAGAGGTATTTACCCAGCCTGGCAACAACTCTTGGCCACAACGGCTAAGTTGGGCCTCCATGGTCATAAGCAGTATACCTCTGGGCAGCAGTCGCCAATGCCTTCACTCATTCCTTGTGGGCTTCCTGGAAGCATTTGGTTATACCCGTGGTCCAGGGAGATCAGGACACTGAACCAGGCGGACCTTTGTCTGACCCAGCAGGGCTGCTCTTTCCTTCTCATCTAATTGAAGCCTCCTTGTTTTCTGCTTCCTCCTCTTCCCCGCCTTACTATAAAACCCAGGTCCATTCTTGCTTCAGTGTTACCAGGTTGGAAGCCAGCCCAGCACGGCCATGTTCCACAGTGAAGAAAACGGATCCAAAGGCATGGATCCCTTGGTGCTTATCGATGCCATCGCCATCTGCATGGCCTACGAGGAGAAAGAGCTCTGCAAAATTGGAGAGGTGGCGCTGGCTGTGATATTTGATGTTGCCAGCATCATCCTGGGATCGAAGGAAAGGGTAATGAAGCTCGCTTCCAACTTTGCAGATGCGATCTTGCTTTGAACAGCCCAGCCCCTTGCTGACTGATGCACATTTGCTTGGTTCTTTCCTTAACCCTCTAGGCTTGCCAGCTTCCCTTGTTCTCCTACATCGTGGAGCGGCTGTGCGCTTGTTGCTATGAACAAGCCTGGTACGCGAAGCTCGGGGGAGTGGTGTCCATCAAATTTCTCATGGAGCGGCTGCCTCTCATTTGGGTTCTCCAGAATCAACAGACCTTCCTCAAGGCGCTGCTGTTTGTCATGATGGACCTAACAGGAGAGGTATTTAAGACTCATATCAATTATAGGAAGCTGCTTGGTTCATCTAGTCCACTGTTGACTGCATTGACTGGTAGTAGCTCTCCATAGTATCTTTTCCCGGTTTACTTCCCGGTGGTGCTGGGGGTTGAGCCCTGGACCTTCAGCATGTAGAGCTCTATGACTGAGTTTTGGTCCTTGTCCAGACAGCTCATCGCCTGCTTTTTTTCACCATTGCATTGAGCTTCTGTAATGACACTTCTCACTGAAAACTGGTGGAGAACTTGGAGGTTCTTACACAGATGCTTAATAGTTGTATGATTTTTATCATGGAGGACATGTGGCTCGTTCTCAGTAGGAATTCACCATGAGTGAAGTCAGCATCATTCCTGTTTCACAGGTGTGTTGTTGGGCCTGAGATTGCTTGACCAGCACTATGCAGGGGTGTGATACTGGCCCCCGTTTAACCCCAGTTAAGATATCAGACACGGGCACTTTCTTCTGTCTTGGGATCACATTTCTGTCTCTTACTTTCAGCACTGTTAAGGGGTATATTGCATTATTGTTAACCATGGTTAAAGGCTAAAAAGGAGTTGAAGTCAGCCTTAAGCTGTGCCTTCAAAATCTGGTTAAATGGAAAGGTTGGTCAGCCTTTGTGTCCCTCATCAGGGTTCAAAGAAGGCGAGAGGGAATGGTACTCCTGCGAGGAAAGAGATTTTACGAATCCAGATTAAAACTGGAGCACAGAATCTGCTGCATGCGGACCTGCCTTTTTCTCTTTCAACTTTGTATGTGTAATTACTATTTTTGGTTGCGTGGAAAACTGGGAAGCGTTCAGTTGCTAAATAGCAGTGTTTCAGTGTGACTAAACGTGGGGGAGAAAAACAGCATGGAATTGGATAGGCAAGACTTTTAAAGATAACTGAACTTCACTGAGTGAGGTTTTGTCTTGTGCTCAGCATCCAGACACTTTCCCTTTACTGACGAGGTATGCTTTGACATCTCACCTTGGAAACATTAAACCACCAATTCATTCTGGCTTTGGAAATGTATCTGTGCAGCCAGCACAAGCTGCTATCATTGGCCCTCTGTCCAGCGCCAGTCTGACTCCCCTGCCTGGTGCTACTGCTGCCTGCCTGGCATGGCTGCTTCCTGCTTCTTTTGTCACTGCCTCCTCCTTCCCATGTGTTTATCCAGCAGCAGTGGGCAGTGGCTTAGTGGAGCCAGATTGGCGCTTGGCTCCGCTCTGCAGGAGTGGCTGCCATGTTAAGATTTCCCAAGGCGTAGTGCAGATGTTGGGTATTGCATCTTGGTGAATTTAACATGGTAGCTGTGGCATAGAGCTGAGTACCAGCTTGGCTCCCATAATAATAATAATAATATCATGGGCACAATCTCCCATCATGATATGATGCCCGCGACCAATAGCAGATGCTGGGCAAACACAACTGCAGGCAGGAGGGGAACTGGGATTAATTGACTGGTGGTGGCAGCAAACAGCTGTGCTGCACCGTGGCTCTGACAGTGTCAGGGATGGTGGTCCTGATGGCGATGGGCCCTTTGAGAAAGTGGGTGACCACACTGGCCCGCTGTGTAAAGTTTCCAATCCACGTTCAAGCGGGAATGTTCTTGCAAGCTGGTCACTTCACTGTTGCATTTGCTACTCCAGCGTTGCTCATTAGTTTAACACTGACACTTCTGCAACCTGCATAGGTTTCGAACGGAGCAGTTGCTATGGCCAAAACCACCCTGGAACAGCTCCTGATCAGGTGCGCGACTCCTCTGAAAGATGAAGAGAAAACAGAAGACATCCTCTCGGCCCAGGAAAAGTCTTTCCATCACGTGACCCATGACCTGGTGCGAGAGGTGACCTCTCCAAACTCCACCGTGAGGAAGCAAGCGATGCACTCCTTGCAGGTGCTTGCCCAAGTCACGGGGAAAAGCGTCACTGTGATCATGGAGCCCCATAAAGAGGTGAGGCGGCCTGTTGACGTTTAATTGTCTGTGACCTGATTGACACATGCGGCAGGCTGAGATAGCAGTGTGAACTGTACCACTGCAATCTGCTGGTGAGGAGTCACATTTCACAACGCTTCTTTATTGGGGGAAAAAAAAACTCTCTGGAAATAGAAAACTAGCACATTTATAATTTGTAAATAGTAAATCACCACCACCAGAATGGGGGGATTGGCTTGGCTAGAATCTGTTTCTTGGATGTTCTCAGTGTTTTTCTTTCAGGGACTTCTCACAAGAGAGAGCATTCAAACATGAAATCTCCACGTTGCAGCTTTAAGGGTTGCAGTCTACTCTGCCAGTTCAGAATGCTGCTGCCTGATTCTGCTGTATTTTATTAAATATATTTATTTTTTAACATTTACATACCACCTTTTCCTCCAAAGAGCTCATTTTATCCTTTTAACAATCCTGGGAGGATTGTTGGGCTGAGAGGCTGTAATCGTTTCACATCACAGGTTGTACATACACAATGTTAAAGCCCTGTCATTACTGATCCTGTATTAATCTGTGTAATAACTCCTTGGAAAAGGTGATACAAGAACTGCAGCTGGGTAAGCATAGCTCCTAAGTTCCCCAGCAAGCCCTTGGCTGAGTCATGTTTTGCATTCAGGTCTCTCGAGTCCCATCTCCTTGGCCATGCTTGCCCATGAACTAAATATTCTCCATCGGGTGCTTATCCGAGCCTTCCTTGAATGAGCATTTGGCAGCACACATCAATTTTCCTTCCATATTTTATCCTCGCAACAGCCTTGTGTGATAAGTAGGTTGAGAGATACCGATTGGCTCGATATTTCCAATTGAGCTCGATGTTTTAAATGGTTTTTAGATGTTTGTATTAGGTTTTACTTTTACTTGTATTCTTTATATTCACTGATGTGTTTGCTGCCCTAGGTGCCCTTGGAAGGAAGAGGGATATAAATGCCCTAAGTCTTTGTAGGGGCTTGAATGGCTCATCCACGGGCACCTCTGGGTGTTGTTGGTCTCAAACTCCTATCCGCCCCAGCCAGCATTGTTTGGGATGATGGAAGTTGTTAGTCAAACAGCATCCGGAGGTGTACAGGTTCCCTAGCCCTGCCCTAACCACTCTGGCTTATTTTCTTTTCTTGAGATTTATCTTTGCACTGCACATTCTGGGAATCCTCCCATGCGATTATTTTTCAGGCCTTGTTTTTCTTTGGACCAGTGTTCCATTCTGCATATACTTCAAAGCCCTATACGGCCTAGGACCCTCATACCTACGGGACCGCCTCTCCTGGTATGCCCCACAGAGGAACTTACGGTCTTCAAATAAAAACATCTTGAAGGTCCCAGGCCACAGAGAGGTTAGGCTGGCCTCAACTAGAGCCAGGGCTTTTTCAGCTGCGGCTCCAACTTGGTGGAACACTCTGTCACAAGAGACTAGGGCCCTGCAAGACTTGACATCTTTCTGCAGGGCCTGCAAGACCGAGCTGTTCCACCAGGCCTTTGGTCAGGGTGCAGCCTGACTCCCTCCTTTGGCAATCTTTACAAAACTTTAGTTTATGGTTGCCATCAATTTTGAATTTGATCTTAATTAATTTTTTATAATGTTTTATAATGTTGCACTATTTTAGTGTTGTTAGCCGCCCTGAGCCCGGCTTCGGCTGGGGAGGGCGGGATATAAATAAAATTTATTATTATTATTATTATTATTATTATTATTATTATTATTATACTTTGCTATATCCACTTTTGTGCTGTGTCTGATGATCTTGTGATAACAGGAATTTTGAAAGATTAAAATACTATGATTAGTGCACAAAGGATTAGTCATGATTCTGACCTTATATGTCACGGAAGCAGCACAGAGGTTATCTAATGATAGCAATCAGTGAGAGACTTTGCGGGTTTAATTGTGGATGGTTGTATTGAGGGAGTGATGTTTACTGTGTGTCCTGAATTTGGGTTTGATAATCCTGCATATAAGAAGAGTCTGCGATGATTGAGGGAAAGAGAAAGGTGGCCACGCAAACCAAGACCCCTTTTCTGATGCTCTCTGCTATTTTCTAGGTCCTCCAAGACATGGTTCCTCCAAAAAAGCACTTACTTAGGCATCAACCTGCAAATGCCCAGATTGGTTTGATGGAGGGGAACACATTCTGCACCACCCTTCAACCCAGACTTTTCACCATGGATCTAAATGTTGTAGAACACAAAGTGTTCTATACAGAGGTACTTCCCTTTGGTCTTTATGTTCACAAATTTTAAAACTTGTCTCCATGGGTTTTTCCACGATGCAGTTTTGGGCTACCAACCTATGTACACATACTTGAGAGTAGCAGGATTATTTTTTTGGGGTGTGGGGGGTGGAACCATAGTTCTTAAACATTGCAAAACTGATAAAAGCGAGAAGTGTAAGTATGCTTAGTAAATCTGTCATTCACCAGCTGTAATTAATTAATGTTACTATATTTAGACATTCATAATGTGCCCTTGCCAGAATGCCTTGGCTTTTCTTCATGATGCCGCTATACTTGTTTATTTTGCGAAGTGTAAGTTTTTAAGAAAAATTCCCTTACAATGACCTCTTGTAAGGTGAAATGCATTTTTAAATGGGCAGATATTGTATATGCCACATAGTTTTAAAATAATTGCGATGAGCAGCTCTGATTTACCTTTTATATGGGTCAGATGCAGATAATTGAAATACCTTCACTGTGTTCTTTTTGACACCTGCTGAAGACATTCCTATTTAGACAAGGGCTACCCAGATGTTTAGAAAGGGGTTTTTTTTAGGACTTTTGATTTGTTTTACTCTATTTTATTGCGGTTTGAACCTCCCGTGTGTTTTAATTTATAGTTGTAGATGTTTTAGTGATAATTTTGTTTTATATTTTCTCTAAACTGCTTTGACGTTTTGCTACAATCAAGCAGCATATAAATTTTATAAAATAATAAATAAATAAAATTGGGACTATCAGACTGATCCATTGTTCGTAATAATGGTTCAAAATGGACAAAAAGGTAATGGAATACAATACTTAAGTAAACAATTTGGAGCAGTTATGTAATTACAAGGCAGGGTGCATTAGTCTAGTCAATTAAAACAGTGAACAATGATGGGAAAACCCTTCCAAAATGCAACACCTGGTATTTTTTTGTTAATGAAATGTAAATGGTTGTGTTTGGCTTCAAAGTTCCTTGTTTAAATGACAGGTAAACAATTTAAAGTGTGTTTAGAGCCCCACTCCCTGGCTCAAAACAAGGAGTCATGTCTTTTCCATCTCCACTTCCAGCTGTTGAATTTATGTGAGGCTGAAGACTGTGCTTTGATGAAATTGCCCTGCTACAAGAGTCTTCCGTCATTGGTACCTCTTCGGATTGCGGCACTGAGTAAGTTTATTAAGACTTTGAATACGGGTGCTATATGCTGCATTGTATAGAAAGCACTGGGGTTGATGCTATAGTGGGAAAGGATGGGACCCTGTAGATAGAAGGATGTCTGCAGCCTGCAGTAGCATCTGTAGCATAGTAGTAGGCTGAGCACCAACTTAACTATGTAAACATATGTTGCTCCCTTAAACCAAGTCACACTGTTGGTTCACCTAGCTCAGTATTGTCTCCTCTGACCTTGCTTCTCGCTGATACACTTTTAAAAACTGGTGCCATGGAACAAATCCAGGAACTTGTGCAGGAGTGAGGAGCCTTTGGCTTTCCAGTTGTTGCCGAACCACAGTTCCCATCATCCTGGCTCATTGGCCATGCTTGCTAAGGCTGTTGGGACTTGTAACTCGCTTTTGGAGAGTATTGGGAAACCTCCGTTGGTCCAGAATGCGGCATCAAGGATGTCAGTGGCTGCTCATTCCTTTTCCTGAAACAACAGCACTGGTTGGCAGCTTGCTTTGGGGCGCCTTTGAAAGTGCTGGTGATGGGCTTTTATGTCCTGGATAACTTGGGTCTAGGATATCTTGGGGATCGCCTCATCTTGTATCAAGCTGCTCACTGCTCAAAGTCTAGTAGAGAGACCCTTCTGTGCCATGACTATAGTGGAAGCGCAGTTGGGTGAGGCCTTCTCAGTGGCTGCACCCAATTGTGGAATACCTTTCCTGGTGATGTTCATTGCATCTCCCTTGCCTTCTGCTGCTATTTGCTGAAGACTTCTCTGTGCTAGCAAGCTTTTGTGTTGCAGGGCAGGTATTTATTTATTTTTTTGGTGGTATTGGAAGTTTAGCTAAGTAAATTAGCATGCAATACTAATTCCATTTCATTGGCAGAGCCAGGGGCCATGTTCACCTGCCAGGAACGGGTCACAGCCTGTTTCTCTTCGCCGCTTGTCATTCACGTTCTCTTCTCTTCTGGAACATTTTCCCTCTCTTCACACATGGTGAATGGTCCAGAATTCTAAATGTGCTTTGGAAATCGGCTACTTGTAAAACTACAAATGATTGCCACCACCCCCTTTTCTGAAGCCTGTTGCTGTTGGCAAAGCATGTTAAGCCGTCTGTAATTTGGGAAGAAATCAAAGAAGTGTTATAGAAATAAAAACAAAAGAGTTGTTTCTTAACCTTTTTGAATTTCCAGTTAATAAGGAAGCTCAATTTCCTTTGATTTTTGCAGATGCCTTAGCTGCCTGCAATTATTTGCCGCAGTCGAGAGAGAAAATCATTGCTGCGCTTTTCAAGGCACTTAACTCAACAAACAATGAACTCCAGGAGGCAGGAGAGGCTTGCATGAGAAAGGTTTGTGGCACTGAAACAAAGCAGCTTTGTACTGACTTTTTTTCTCTGCTCAAGAGCTGAGTAACAAGGAAGCTGTTTTGCCATTGGGATTAATGGCTGCTCTGTTTATATCTCTGTTTGCATGATGCCAGTGTAATTGGGGCGCCATGAAGTGGGTTATTTTTTAAATAGCTTGATCTTGGGCATAGAAGCTCTCTGCTGCCTCTCAAATGTGTACAACCACTTTCCAAAGAAAGAACAACGTTGTTCTGGGGTGCTTTATTGATGTCTTGCTGTGACGGGCCCCATAATCTTGGGAGTGGGCTGTTGATGTCATAGCTATAATGCAACTGAGTGTTTTTAATTATGGTACCTAAATAGCTAATGTAACTATTGATTGCTGCTTAAAACCTGCACCGTACTCGTATTGAACGGCAGGGCTGAAAATGCATTCAAATAGTAAGCAGGTGTTGGGTCCCCGTAGACTTTTATAGACAAAATATTGAAGCGGAAGTCTTTTCAAAAGATTTGGAAAATTGAGTTTACTGTCCTAAATCTTGATGGCAGGGTTTACATCGCTCAAGAGGCCACTATAACTAGTCTTGCCATCACCCAGATCCATTGTGATGCCCACCACCAAGGGGTGATAATGACCCATGCAAGATGGAGTCCAGTATGTCTAGGGTTCTGGAATAAACTGTAAACGCAGGCCAGGCAAGGGCCTTGGGCAAAGACCAAGGTGCTGGGTTGGTACCATAATGAGCAGTCCTGCAGTTGTGGCACATTGGCTGTCCACACCCAGACTTGCTTAGCTCCAACAAGCTCTGACACAAGTGCCTAGCTCTGTGATATCAGAAGTTTGTCCTGTTGGAAATATGGGTCTCTAAAGTTGCTTATTGCTTTATTGGAGGAATCTTCCTTCCACGTGGAAAACGTAATTGCCAGTGTGAAACTTTTTCATCTGTGACCCAATCCAAATGTATCACAAGCCATGGTTTGCTTTTCTTAACCACAGTTAAGGGTTTTTTTTAAACCCAAACCATATTTAAAGACTTGAGGCTAACGGTTTGATTCCCCAGCCATTGCAGTCTTTCTGCTTGCAAGTGGTTTCTCTGGTTATCTGCTGCTACATGCATTCTGGAATCAGCCTTTGTTTAACAATTTCAATCATGGGGTTTCACTCTGGGATCTTTACTAACATTAAGGCAAGAAACCATAGTTATGTCTGCACTGGGCCTGTGTACTTTATTTCTCAAAAGTCACAATTATTTCAGTAGGGTTTTTTTTTCCTTTCCGCTCTAAGGATGCGTTAAACTTGCAGTCAAAAATACCAGCTCACGTAAATGCTTGCGTGGAAATACTTTTATGATGTTGCTTCTGTTACTTCCTGTCAGTTTTTGGAAGGTGCTACGATTGAAGTTGACCAGATTCACACGCACATGAGGCCTCTGCTTATGATGTTGGGTGATTACCGAAGTTTGACGCTAAATGTGGTGAACCGCCTAACTTCAGTGACTCGACTGTTCCCTAACTCCTTTAATGACAAATTCTGCGATCAAATGATGGTAAGAACATGGAACCGCTTGAATGATTTTTAAGCAAATGTCACTCTGAAATCGAAAGTTTCAAAGAGGAGGCTTAAAAGCTATTTAATAGATTTGTACAAAGAATCTTCTTCTCTCTTTAACTGGATTAATTGGGTGTCGGATGTGCGGTGGGAGGAGGAAACTGGAGTACGTGAATCTTCAGTTGGAAGCTGAATGTGAACTAGTTGGCTTTAAAAAAGTGCTGCTAAATTGAAATGAAAGCATGCCCCCCCCCTTTTAAAAACAACAAACCACAAAATGTCAGGCTACTTTGGCAAACATTCATAGACTTGGCAACTTTATTTCTAATGCTATAATAAACATCCAGTATGCATTAACAAGAACATGTCTTTAACCATTAGAATCTGCTCCACCTTGTTATTTAAGTTGTTATCCAGTTGTGCCAAATAAAATAACATCCAAGGGTTTAGCAACCCAAAAACTGGAACTGGGAACTTGCAGCTAGGCTCCTAAAGAGAATCGGCAAGCCAGTCTCTCTGACCTCACCCCCACCTCCAAATTTGGTCTGTTATGTGTAGGATTTTACTGCTGCCAACTCTTGCTCAATTTTTGCAGCTCAAATGAGCTCTTCCAGCACAGCTTGAATACTGGAATGTCAAGGGTAGCTGGCGGTGGATTAGTAGCAGAGGTAAAATCCTGGCCAGGGACTCTAGGATGTTCTAGTCATAGGGGCTAGAGGCACAAACAGAATACACCAACTGGAACAGAATCCCTGTTCCTTGCTGTTCTGCCTAGGCGTCTGTCTTTCCCTTCAACTTTGGAAAAACATTGCTGGCTTTGGATGTGTGTGTGTGTGTACAATTACTTGTGTGAGCCTTTTGCAGTATTGCAAGAACTTAATGCTAAGCTGAAGCTGTTTGGTCTGAGATTTGTGGCCCCAAGTAGTGGCATGGCCGGGTGGCAGGCATTGAACTGAATGTTTCCACTCGCCTCCACCGCTGCTGCCCTTGCCACCCACCTTCATTCCTTCTTGCACCAGGCACAATGGGGAACTTAGATGTGACCTTGTTCACATGGCATGGCACAGCTGGAGACAACACGTGTTTGTCATCAAGCTGGAGGTTTCTTCATGGCTTTAGGATGTAGATCTTGAGGTGAGCTAAGGCCGCTTATTAGAATAAGTTCTGCATCAGGGAGCATGCAGCAATCTTCTCATAGATTCCGGCTGGACAAAAGATCTCATTGACTGCTTCTACCTGGGCAAAAATGAAAAATGCCTTGGCTGCAAAGCCCTCAGTGTCTGCAGATAGAAGTCTTGCCTCCTCACTTATAAACACCGCCCCCCAAAAATGAATACAACTATTATACAGAGTTTCTTTATTGTAAATAATTGCATGGCCATGCTTAGCTAACAGAGGTTGTAAGAAAGCGGGAAATAACACTCGATATTGGATTCCCCCACAGCAACACCTGCGTAAATGGATGGAAGTGGTAGTTATTACACACAAAGGAGGACAGAGGAGTGATGGAAATGTAAGTTGATTCTGTTCTTTTTCTGGGGCATGAAAAGCCAAAGCAAATGGGATGAAATGTTGGGGAGATTGTAAACGCTAGCTGCTTCCTTTCAGCGAACTACATACCTGCTTAATGATTGTCTTTGTGTGTGGTTTTTTTTTTTGTGTGTGTGTATAATAGACAAATTCTTGATGCTTTTACAGAATTGATATGGATGATGCTTGTTGTTCACCTACTCTATGGTAGCCACGCTCAATCTTGTGGGATGCTAGCTGCTGAACTTTAAGTGTGGAGGAAGACCTTAAGAGTGCACCCTGTTGTAGGGTGAATTGAGCCTGTGCTTTATATGAAAACTGTTGGTTGCACCCCTAGTGATTTCAGTGGCAATCCATCCCAGTTCATTGTATTCAGCAAGAAGCACAAACACTGTCATTAACAGAAATCCATCCTTAAGAAAAACACCTTGACCTGGTAGAGATTTCCTCCCACTCCAAATCAATGTTACTGGATGTTCCACGTCTCTTGCAAATGAGTAGCATGTACCATTCTCCCATTCTCCTTTTCTGCAGGCTAAATCTGTGTGTGTGTGTGTGTGTGTGTGTGTGTGTGTATATACAATACATTAAATCATTGTTGGAAATGAAAGCAAGACTGCTATTGGAATGAGATTGTGAAGAAAGCTGGGGAAACAATGCTTAAAAGGCCGAGGCTTGTTCAGTGTTGTGCCATCAGTTTTCTTACTTGTGTTGGATGTTAGGGTTACTCAGGTTACAATCCCTAGTGAGTACTAGCTTACTGGTACTTGAAAGTTTTCATTGTTAATTTCTTGATTTCCCGTGTGTGTGTGTTTGTTTAATTCACCCAGGAGCTTCATTGGCACAACTCGGTGAATGAGAAGGAGTTGGGCCAACCCGCCCCCTTTTAAGGGTGGGTTTTTGCAGCCTCTTTTGTCTAGTAGTAGTTGTGCAGTAGCAGCAACTCGCTCTGAACTATGTGTGCTCTTTCATGTAAACGAAAAAGTTCTGTTGCAGACTCTTAAATGTTTGAATATACATATTTATCTATAATTCATTCTTTAAAAGGGGGGAAAGAGGGAAGAAGCTTGACAAGGCAGTGTCCGAATACGGTTTCAGTCTGAGTGTGAACATTTGGCCGTTGTTAAAAGCATTGTATATGGTGTTGTGGGAATACAGGCGTGGTAAAACACCATTAGTTAATAAACACTTAGAAAGGATGCACCACCTTTTGAAGCATTGCCGCATTATGCGCTAGGCTTGCAATCTGCTCAGTCCCTTCGAGACTCCTGTGCTTCAACTGCGAAGTATGGCACAGTCTATTAAGCACTGTTCCACTTTAGCAAAATCCTTCCCCCCCACCACCCAAATATACCTGCAAGGCTTTAGGAAGACAGGAGCTTGGTAATTTGCCCCAACAGAGTTCAAAGGGTGCAGCTGGATGAGGCTAAAGGCCCATATATTCTAGGATCCTGTTTCTCATGGTGGCCAGCCAGTTGCTTCCAGAGAGCCCACAAAGAGGATACGAAGGCAGTAGCCCTCCTACATTATTCCTCCCTAGCAATTGATATTTCCAAATCTGTTTCCTCTGAACCTGGTATCCTGTATAGCTAGCATGGTTGATACCTGCTTTTCTGGTGGTGGCACTTGCCTGCAAACTGGCATGTTTTGATTTGGCTGTTCACTTTGTGCCACGGGTGGCCCACATCGTCCCCTGCAGATGTTGCCAACTCACCATTTGTGACCATTGCTAGATCTTGCTTGGGCTGATGGGAGTTGTAGTCCAAAACATCTAGAGGGTGCCATGTTGGCTACACTTGGACATGCCTAACATACATGATCTAATCATGTTGTAAAGGGCCACCACAGGTAAGTATTCTTTTTCCTGTAGTTGGCGGCATAAATGCTTGCCTGAGAGTGGCTTCCTGCTGCCTCAAGATGGCCGTAATCTGAGAAACGTTAGCAATGGTATTTTAACTCATGTAGGCTACATAGACTGTGCTATTCCTTTATATCTGGCAGTGTGCAACCACTTAAAAACACAAATTCTTCCATACATCGCAGTAGGTGCAACTGCTGCTAACAGCCAGGCTTTAACAGATGCACTTGCCATGATGAGGGTGACACAACCCTCTGGGGAGTGTGATACGCAGCCAGCCGCCTAGGGTGGAACAGGAAGCACTCTTAACCAACCTTCTGACTCTGGAGCAGGAAAGGCAGAGGAGGGAAACTGGATGCTCCTGCTTGGTCCTTTGTCCAGTGGTGTCCAGGCAACCCTTCTCCTGCCAGATGTCCTCCTGTTGGGAAAGGCCAATGGTGGGAAAGAAGGGTTGGGCAGTGCTGCTCAGGGCACTTCTTACCAGCGTTGCCCAGTCGGCTACTCTTCTAAACAGGAAAACCCAGCAGTGTGTGTTTGTGTCGGGTGACATTACCTGGGGTGACTTTGAGAAGCTTTGCCCAACCTGGTGTGCTTCCCCCCATTTCTGTTTGGTAGGGGAAAAGGGGATGCTGGTGCCTACAGCCTTGACCAGCAAGACCACTCAAAAATCGCAGATCCCCGTTAACAGCTGGGGCTTGAATCCTGTAAGCACTTGCCACCGGAGTTAGTCTGGCCCAACAGCAGTCTCGGCTACTGTTCAAATGTGGAGGTGTGTGGCAGAACTGTTCTAGGCATTATCACTTTCATCGCTCATGGTGAATCCCTTCCTAACAGCTATTGGGAATCAACTGTGGCTATCATAGTAAGTTCCTTCTGCTGCCACTAGTGTTGACTCTGGGGGAGGAGTAACCATTCGGAGGGGGGGGGACTGGGGGACTGGGCACTGGACATGGGGCGCTCCCCTTGCTCCCATCCCATGAGGTGAAACGCAAGTATATTTTAAGTGCTGCTCCGCCGTGTCCCTCCTGTTTTTGTGTGCAAAATACGGCTCCATGCTGTGGACAGCGAAGAAGTGACTCGGGGTTGCTTCATTATCGTGAGAAGTCTAGCAGGCGCTTTCCCTAGCCTTTCGCTTTCAGCCTTTCCACTAGCTCTTCAAGTGGAGCATCCCTCTGGGAGTTCCCCCAAAGTCTCAACATCTGAAGCAAAGCCACCCTGTTTGCAAAGCAATAGAAATACTGCGCTTTCAGGAAAACGTAACTTGAAATTTTAAGAATGCTGTTCTCTCTCTCTCCCCCCCCGTGTGTGTTTTTGTGTGTTGGGGCAGACTTTACCCAAATCCTTAATCTCCTTTCATACCAATTAAAAACAACAACAACAAGGTTCTTTATTGCTTTAATATGTATCTGCCTGCAAGAGGTTTGCATTCCCCGTGCTAATTAAGCCGTGCTTCATGGCTTCATGGATTATAAAGCTGGCACTGCTGTATTGGATACTGTTGACAGCATGATCATATGCATGCAGCCATTGTGTTTAGCTGCAGGCATGCATTAAGAGTGTCTCCTTCAAATCGGCTAAAAATGGATTGTTTGTTATTTGTCACTTTTTCTCCAAGGAGCTCAAGGCAGATCCCCATTCTCCCTATATTGTTCTCACAGCGATCCTCTGATATAGATTAGGCTTGTGGCTGTGCTTGAGCAGTCACACCTGAGTTTCATAAGATGTGATGTGAACAAGCTTTGTTCTATGCTATGGCTTCCTTCCTTCCTTCCTTTGTGCAAGCCAGGGATTGACCACCTTACTAGAGTCTTCTGCTATACTGAAACCAAGAAACTATGGTTAATGGTTTCCAAACAGGAGAAGGTATTTAGTGAATTGTACCATGACTTCATAGGGACGCGGGTGGCGCTGTGGTCTAAACCACAGAGCCTAGGGCTTGTCGATCAGAAGGTCGGCGGTTCGAATCCCCGCGAGGGGGTGAGCTCCCATTGCTCAGTCCCTGCTTCTGCCAACCTAGCAGTTCGAAAGCACATCAAGTGCAAGTAGATAAATAGGTACTGCTCTGGTGGGAAGGTAAACGGCGTTTCCGTGTGCTGCTCTGGTTCGCCAGAAGCGGCTTAGTCATGCTGGCCACATGACCCAGAAGCTCCCACAGCCAATAAAGCGAGATGAGGCCCCAGAGTTGGCCACAACTGGACTTAATGGTCGGGGGTCCCTTTACCTTTACCTTAACCTTTACCTTTACCATGGCTTCATATCTTGGCTTACTGGGAAGTCTTTAACTATGATTTCCTGGTTTGGATGTAACAAGAAACTAAAGTTAACTAAAGACTTCCTGGCTTATGCAAAGAGAAGAATGAAGCAACTGTATGTAGCAATCTTATCTTGTCTAATTCACCCAATATAGCATCTTCCAAAGTTAGTCAGTGACTAATGTGCATTTTGAGAGTCCCCTCCTCTTCAGGCTGTTTGATAAGCTGCCCTACAAATCTCAGAAGATCCTGCTTCCATCCTCTAACTATTCACAGGCATTTTATGACCTTGCCATGACTTCATGTTGAGAAGTGGTAAAAACGTGTGCCTGTTCTCTCCCCGGTGGAAATGCTACTAAGCGCTGCTGTTAATTATTATGACGCACATCAGTTTTACTAGGTTAGCCCCAAAACACCTCTTAAAGTTTCATTTTAATTTTCATTAAAATGGTTTGTGAGAGTAATCAAACAGCAAAATACAATAATACAGTATGATGTAAAACTATGGTTCTACTGCTCAGTTGCTCACACATTTTCCACCTGCTCAAACACACCCATAGCTCAGTCAGTCTGCATCAACACCCATTTGCTCACACTTCCACTCAAAACACACATTTCCTCACTCTCAACAATTACCTTTGCTCAGTACTCCTCTGGGTACATATGTTATATAGAAATCCCATACTACGACCTTTTTTTTGCCAAGGGTATTGTTTGTGATTCCGGTTTGTTCTGTTCTACTCTATTGAGCGTTGAAAGGTGGTTTGTTTTTCTGTTGTCTCTGTGGACATTGCCTGTCTCCCAAGATAATCTGAATGCCGCCTTTACTGTCTTGTTCATCCCTTAATATCCCTCCTCTTCTTCCTTGTGTGCAAGCTTTAAATATATATATAGATATATATATGGGAAGTTGTATGTATTCAGTGTGTGTACAAACAGCCAAAACAAAAAAAAGATGCTTTTCCTCCCCATCCTCAGGAGAGTATTTCCGAGTGCGGGAGATGTTCCTTGTCTCCATTCTGTCAGTTTGAGGTGAGAATCTAACCCTACTAAAGTCAGTTTCTGACTCTGCTCTGAAGCATAGCATATACACTTTTCTTTTGCATTTACGTTTTTGTGGTTGTCGTTGTTGTTCACGCTGTGAATTTTTGTTTTGTTTTGTTTCGGTTCAGCCTGCCATGGAAGGGGTAGAGGTGAGAACTTTCAGTGGAGGTGCCAGGAGGTTCTTTGTTTGGGTTTCGTTCCGTTCCTTTGTCTCTTTCTTTCTCTCCTTCTCCTCCTCTCTCTCTCTCTCTCTCTCTCTGTTTATGGTTTGTTTTGCTATGGTTTGTTAGCTGTATTTGTTATGTACTGGGCGAAGTGCATTGTGCCTTGAGTGCAGTGCTGTGACTTGTCCTCTGTTGTTTGTCTGTGGCGGAGTTGTATCAGTAGCATTTGCTGTGACCTGTGGAAGGACTTATAAAGCATGTTTTCTTTTTTAAAAATGAATAAATTATGAAGTTTTTGGTGCAGTTTCCCTCCCTCCCTGTACATACGTTGAGCGGAAGCCTTCTTGAGTTGCTAACATCTAAAAGGAACAGATTTCAAAGCAAAAACTGAGGCCCCACTCCTAATTCGAATGTCTGGCGGCTGTGCAGGCCTCTCTGTTCAAGTGGGGAGACTTGTGCTTCATTCAGTTCAGGAAATGCAACCACCTTGCTAGACCTAATGTACTGTGTGTATGCATGCACAGTTTCTTGCCCCTTTTCCTTCTATGGTGTTTGTCATAACCCTACATAAGAAACTACCCAAAAGGTCAACAGGAGGTTTGCTGCGTTGGGGTCTGTGGAAGAGCTCGGAGGTCAGTGGCTGATGACCTGTGGGACTGGTGAGGCAGAATGCAGGGAGTCCGAACCATAGGTGGAACAGAGCCAATGGGAAGTAGATCCAGATAATTCTAGTTTTGTCCCCATCCTCCTCCCTGCTAACTTCAGCAAGGTCAACATGGAGGCTAAGGAAGAGGAAGCTGGCCGGAATTCCGTGATCTCCTGGACTGTTTGTAACTTAGAAGGCAGATAGGTTGAGGCTGGATGAAGGCAGACTGAAGTTTGTGTGGCAGTGCCCTGCTTGCCCCAATGGACCGGCCTCTGCTGTAGGAGGATAGAGTTGAATTTTGAAGTTGCTAGCCCATATGAATTGAACTCTGACGCAGGCCAAACAGAACTCTTCCTTTATAGTTTTGTACAAGCCAGCTTTTAGCAGCAGCTTTTGCCTTTTGGAGAGACTCACACAGTTAGTGTGCCCAACATTGGACATTCACAAACCTCCATACCACTGTTGTCATACCATTTTTTAAAAAAAAATAAAACCCCAGAGTTTTAAAGTTTCACTATTGAAGCAAACTGAACCATCTAGCCACCCGTTGTCCCCCTCCCCCAGAACAAAACAGCTATCTTACATGCCCTGGGTAAGTAGTTGTTGTTTTAACTCCTTGCTTTGGTTTGCCAGCCATGCTAACACCTAGAAAGGGGAATAGAGTTCCCATTAGGATCCGTTGTGTGTTGCATTCGAACGCTGCCTTAAAGTAAATGGATGCTTGCTAATGTTTCCATTTTGTCTGTAGGAAATGAAGATTTGCTCAGCAATTATAAACCTATTTCATCTGATCCCAGCTGCTCCTCAGACACTCGTTAAACCCTTACTGGAAGTTGTGATGAAAACAGAACGGGCTATGTTGATAGAGGTAAAATGGCACTTAATTTCCTTAATTGCTTCTGCTCTTCCATTTGTAATACTTGCTTTAATTGTGTTTTGAATTGTTTCAACTCCCCTGTGGAATCCATTTGATTTAAAACATTGATTTGTGGACACCCCTCTTGTACTCTACTCCATTTTTAAAAGAGTTTGGAACTAGTTCTAATGGATTTTCAAGGTCCAAATGAGAATTTAACTGTGTGTGTGTGTCTCTGTGTGTGTGTGTGTGTGTGCGCGCACACACACACACACACGTACATACATACATACATACAGGAGGGAGATCGAACTTGTGGTCAGATTAGAATTACATGTAGAAATACAATGTTCCACTGTAGCTATATAGAAACGTTTTGCTTAGTTTGCCCTTGAGAGAAAGGGCCAGATAATGTGACATTTCAAACATTTCCCCACTGAAAACACTGAAGGTTCAGATGTGCTGGAGAGAAAACCATAATTCTAGGCTTGGGCGTTGCTGGCATGTTTGCAGTCCTTAGAAAAACATAACCCAAGAGTGCAACCCTAGCTGCCTTGAACTTGTCCACATGCTAAATGAAGCTTCTTTTTCTCTGGGATTTGTTTTCGCAGGCTGGCAGTCCGTTCAGGGAACCATTAATAAAGTTTCTGACGCGTCATCCATCACAGACGGTTGAGTTGTTCATGATGGAAGCAACCTTAAATGATCCACAGTGGAGCAGGATGTTCATGGTAACTCATGGTGTTTTGCTTTGTTTGATTGACTTTCAATGCTGGTGGATGATCAAGGTGCTTGCAAGTGTAAGATCTTTCTCCGCTGTCACCTAGCAGCAGCCATTGGGCTGCAGCAGAGGAAAAGAAGGGAAGCTGGGCTATTCCATCGTTTTTTGTTGGCATCCATCTGTCTTGAGAAACAATGGAGTGCACCTCCAGGGGTGAGGTCAGGCTGCTGTATTAGCAGCACCGAAGTGACCTTCTCAGGGAGCAAGCTTGGGCTGTGTGTATGGAGGTCCTGGGCTGCCCAGACCCCCCTCTTGGCCTCTCTGATGTGGTCCAAAGGAAAGCAGAGCAATGTACCAGCTTGGCTGCAGGAGTTGCCGGAAGAAGGAAGTCACTATCCCAACCATCTTAGGTTCTCCACTCCAGATATGTGCATAGTTTACTCCTTAGGCTTTTATTCTCCTGAAGATATCCCGCAAGGCACTAGAGGTTTAGGATCAGAGTTTTCCTTCTCCTAGACGCACTACCTTCCCAGGTTGTTGAGCCCCATGCAACAGCAGCCAAACTCCAGGAAAATGTTTTGATTGGTCGGCTATTTCATTGATTCTGCTGATACTCTATTTTGCTTTGTAGCTCACTTGTGTGCTCCTTACTTTACAGCTTTGCCAAAACACTGCCTATGGAAGCCACAGATGTCTGTGGCATCTCCCCAGTAACCATTCTACCCTACTTTGCCTTGTCTCCTCCTTGGCCTCCTACAGTGCTAAGGCAGAAACTTCATCATTGGCTGTCACAGTGCACCCATATAAGAGCAAGACAGTTGCTGGGGAGCTGCCCTGTCCTGGCTCTTCCTCTGCAGCTAGTCTGGACTGTCCACCTTCTCTCTCGCCTGCTGGGCAACAGTCTGTTGTTTTGTCATCACGCTGCCGTTCTCACGGCTGCCTATTGGAGGCTATGCAAACTGCAGTGTGAAAACATCCTTAAAATTTTATTATATAGTAAGAAATATAATTACCAGCATGAAGAAAGGAGGGAGCTGCATAAAGGAGGAGACGTAGGGAAGGGAGTGTACAGGTGAAGATTTAGAACAGTTCTTTCATCTTTATTTGCTAAATTAGCATTTTGTTGTATCAGGACTTGGACTTGATCAGGACCTGAAGTCTGCCCACTGCTCTAGCTCAGTCTTCCTAATTTGGTGCCCTCTAGATATTGTTGGACTCTGGCTTCCATCAGCCACAGCTAGCATAGCTAGTGTTTTAATGATGGCAGTTGTAGCCCATTGTCTCCTGAAGGGCACCAAGTTTGAGAAGACTGATCTAAATAATGTATGATATTTAAGTAAGCAATTTTAAGCGTAAGATTGCTCAGATATAGCTGACACTGCACCCATGTATAAAACTGCACAATGTATGTTGCTGGCAGACTTCTGAAACAATTCCTTGCCTTCATCAAGATTTTTCTTTTATCATTTCAAAACCAGAGCTTTTTAAAACATAAAGATGCGAAGCCACTGCGTGATGTTCTGGCAGCTAATCCAAATCGCTTCATCACATTATTGATACCCGTTGGTACTCAAGCAGCTGTTCGCCCTGGCTCTCCCAGCACCAGCACAATGCGCCTTGATCTCCAGTTTCAGGCTATCAAGGTATGGCATTCCACCTACCTAATTGCACTGAATAGTTCACACCTGCACCTTCTGTTTTGGTTTGAGATTGGTGGAATCTGTCCAAGAACAATTCCTCCTTGGTGTATTCCAATGGTAGTTCTCCCCCCCCCCCCCTCTGTTTGTCCCATCAGTCTATTCCTAATCCTTTGTTGTTGTATTTACTGCAAGGAGTGCCCGGTGCTGCCCAGGAACTTTTAGAAACCAGAAATTAATGTAATTTTTTTTAAAAAAAAGATAATGTAATTTGTGTGTTTGGACCCGTCATGAAAAAAATTGAGTGAAGTCACAGGTGTGCCATTTTTTTGGTCCACCATCTTGGTTCAAAATGACACCTGGCCCCCAAATGACTATGAAGACATCCTCCTCCAGAACTCTCATGCTGAGTTTGGTGATGATATGTTGAGAGGGAGCTGAACATGTGCCAGAAGCCACCAAAGTCACATTTTGGTCCACCATCTTGAATTAAAATTGTGCCTGGCATCCAGACATTGACGAAGTCCGCTGCTGCCTCCTCAGGAACCCTCATGCCGGGTTTGGCAATGATATCTCAAGAAGCATCTGAATACATAGAAAACAAATAGACAAACCGCTTTCCAAAGTATATAGTAGATTGGCAGCACTGTGTGTGTGTGTGTGTGTGTGTGTGTGTGTGTGTATGTGTATCTGACCTCCTTTTGAAATTCTTCTAAACTGGATACTCTCCTGTATTGCTCCCTCCCTCTCCCCCACTTTCCTCCTTTGATCCCATTTCCCTTATGGTTTGAAGAGATGAGAGCAGTTCTTAATGTCTTTCTCCAGAACTACTGGAAAGGAAACATTAAATGGACATAACTAATAACCCGCTTAGGGCTATTTAAGTACCGCGTACATGTCCTTGCTTTTGTTTTGACAGATCATAAGTATTATAGTGAAGAATGATGAGTGCTGGCTGGCGAACCAGCATTCCTTGGTGAGCCAGCTCAGGCGAGTGTGGGTCAGCGAAGCTTTTCAGGAAAGGCACCGCAAGGAGAACATGGCAGCCACAAACTGGAAGGAACCAAAGCTGCTGGCGTACTGCTTATTGAATTACTGCAAGTATGTCGATCTGCGAATGCAGAACGTTTCATGGCCAATGGAGAACCTTTCATGGTCAAGAGCACCACATTCCCTTCTGGACAACCTTCCAAAGGCCACATGGCAGTGGTGGGCGGGCCAGAGGCAAAAGTGGGTGGAGCAATCGATGCAAATGTTACAAGCGGCTCATTTCTATAGATGCTCATCCTTCCCCTCTCTGCTGCAACCTAGACAAGCAAGAAGGGCACGAAGCAGGGCTAGCAAAAGCTTTGTCCCGGGAGTGTTCTGAGAGAGAGAGCTGGAAGGCTGTGCTTGGCCCCCAGGCCTGCAGTTACTGATTTAGGCTAATAGCAATTCTCCAATTCTCCCAAGTGCCAGTCCTTATGCAGCCAAAATGGTGCCATCAGTGTTCCCTGGACCACTGGCCAAGCTGTCTGGGGCCAATGAGGGTTGGAATCCAACATCTGGAAGGCCACAGGTTCCTCATCCTTCCCCTAATGTATGCTCTGGTTAAACAGAGGCCTCTTGGGTAGTTGGGAAGCTAAGCTGACTTCACTTTAGCTCAGGTGTGGGGAAACCTTTTGCCCTCGAGAAGTTGTTGAGCTGCAGCTCCTATCAACTCTGACCATGCTTGCTGGGTCTGATGGGAGTTGAGGGCCAAGGTTCCCTACACCTGAGTGAACAAGTGATGGGGAAATACTTCTTGCTGGTGAGAAAGGAGAAAGCTAGCTGGTTGAATCTAGCTTTCTTTGTAAGGTGTCCACTGGAAATTTGGGCGCTTCAGTGTTATACAGAGCACGTCTTTTTCAGAACTCCTTTCTTAGCTTGATGTTGCTTAGCCTTGTATATTTTACTTCTTCCTTAGGCGAAATTATGGTGACATAGAGCTGCTCTTCCAGCTTCTCCGGGCTTTTACCGGCCGTTTCCTCTGCAACATGACTTTCTTAAAAGAATACATGGAAGAGGAGATTCCCAAAAATTACACCATTGCCCAAAAACGGGCACTCTTCTTCCGCTTTGTTGACTTCAGTGATCCCAACTTTGGTGATGAGCTTAAAGCCAAGGTAAAGCAAATCATTTAAATGAAAACGGGTTGGTATTTTTAGGTTCTGTTTCCGTGGGCAATGCAAGTTGCTTGCTTAAATGTCAACAAGGGTTTGATAATTGGCAGAACTGCTTCTGTGAAAATGCCAAGCCTAAAGAAGAGCAATAATGGGTGAAGTCAACAATTATTCAACTTCCATTTGATTTCCCCGATTCTTGAATATTGACATACCTGTTTGCCGGCAGCCTTTCTATTTTTTGGCGGAAGAAGCTTAATTTCCGGAGGGATCCACAGTGACTCTTGGTCCTAATCAGTCATAGCCCTGCCTGCTAAGTTTGCAATTATCTGGCACTTTAGAAGAGGACATGGAAGCTTCCTGCTTGCATTGTTATGCATTAAAAAAACCTTATCACTGAAATTTTAAAATAATTTAAAATTAATTGCCCTGGTTGTTAGTGTAGTATATCTTGCTGTAAGCATAGTTGCTGTGTTTCTGTATATTTACTCTGAAGCAGAGGCAACAGCTTGTTCAGTGCCAAAGACCACAATAAAAGCATAGAAAGCATAAGAGATCTGCAGCTGGTTTGCTAATTTGGTGGCACATAATTAACCTCTCTTGCACATAATTTGAACGAAGAAAGTGGATATCAAGGAGTTAAGCCTTAGTTGGCAGAAGCCTGGTACACTTGGAGTGTTTTCTCCATAATAGTTGAGGTTTTTAATTATCGGTTAGCATCAGTCATCAATTGCTTTTAAAAGCACTATTGTAACTTAGAATTGTGGGGGGTGGGAGAGGTGGGCAGGGGAGAAGAGACCTTGATGGTTACATTTTATTGATTTTTTAATTCATTTTATTGTGAACCACTTTAATCTTTTTAGGGAGGAAGACCGGGACAGAAATCATTCAAAATAAACAAATAAATGATTTCTCTCCCCCCCCTGATCTGCAGGTTCTGCAACACATTCTGAATCCGGCTTTCTTGCACAGCTTTGAAAAGGGAGAAGGCGAACAGCTTCTGGGGCCCCCCAACCCAGAAGGAGATAACCCCGAAAGCATCACCAGTGTATTCATAACAAAGGTAGTTCAGCCTAAGGAGGGGAAAAAAGCAAACAAACCCAACCTGGGCGTTGGGGTGGTGGTCAAGTTGAGATCAGTGAGGACTGTCATTTCTTTCCAAGGCAAGGTCCTAGCTTGATCAGGAAGCCTTTGTGGCATTTCCTGGTGCGAAGATTCTCTGTGGCCAGCCTTGGGTGGCTGGAGACATTCCAATACCTGGAAAACCTTTGCTGCCTTGAGAAATCCTCCAGCCCTTTGCGGGATTTAAGTGATGGAACAGCCATGTGCAAAGCTGCAGGTTCCCAGTTCTAGCCTTGGTAGCTCCTGGTGAATTGAGCCCCTTGCGCTTTGTTTGGCGATGCATCCTGAAATTCCTTTCCTTTTCCTGTTTTGGGGTCAGGTACTTGATCCAGAAAAGCAAGCTGACATGCTCGATTCGCTCAGGATTTACCTCTTGCAGTTTGCCACTCTTCTCGTGGAGCATGCGCCGCACCACATTCACGACAACAACAAGAACCGGAACAGCAAGCTGCGGCGCCTCATGACCTTTGCCTGGCCCTGCCTGCTCTCGAAGGCATGCGTGGACCCAGCCTGCAAATACAGCGGACACTTGCTCCTAGCACACATCATCGCCAAGTTCGCCATTCACAAGAAGATAGTCTTACAGGTAATATGTGTGTGTAGATTCATATTTAAAACGTGTCCACAATCTTTCTGCCTGTCCGTCCCCCCCCCCATTCTTTGAAACTGGACATTGGTTAAATAGCCATGTTAAGTGGACATCATAAGAGTGTGGTGTCAGGCCAAAGGTCCAGTTAGCCCAGCATCCTGTTCTTACAATGGCCACTCAGATCCCCGTGCGAAACCCTCAGGCAGGAGCTGAGCACAAGAGCATCTCACCTCCTGTGGTTTCTAAAACTAGCATTCAGAAGCACTGCCACCTCAACTATGGATTGTGGCCATGGATAACCTTGTCCTCCATGAATTTGTCACACCCTGTTTTGAATTCATCCAAGTTGGTGGCCATATATGTACATATGTACCAAATACATTACAGTGGTACCTCAGGTTACATACGCTTCAGGTTACATACGCTTCAGGTTACAGACTCCGCTAACTCAGAAATATTACTTCGGGTTAAGAACTTTGCTTCAGGATGAGAACAGAAATCGTGCTCTGGCGGCACGGCAGCAGAAGGAGGCCCCATTAGCTAAAGTGGTGCTTCAGGTTAAGAACAGTTTCATTTAGTAGTAATGCTAAGCTACACTGCTCTGTGAGCTGACATTTTAGGGTTAACAATGTGTATTATTAAGTATAAATCAAAAGTGCAAATATGAAAGTGGAACCCATGTGGTAGATTGTAAGTCAGAGGTGGGTTTTGGATCCAGACCAGTTAAAGATCACTGTGTATAATGGATAATTTGGCGCTTTTTGTAAAACTACCAGGCAGACAATATAATGGAGAAACAGTCATTTTATTCCCTAAAGAGGGCTGCCTTCAGATGTCTTCTAAAAGTTATGTAATTCTTTATCTCCCTGACATCTGAAGGGAGGACGTTGCACAGGGAGGGCGCCACTACCAAGAAGGCCTTACTTGGTCTAGATAGGCTTAGTTGGAATCCAACATGGCAGCAGCAACATTGGCATACTTCACCTGGTGTAGCCTCTCGACTCAGCTGTGGGTCCAGACCCCCGGTTGAAAACCTTTATTTCCTTTTCTGGATTTTATTTTATATAGTTGTGTGTGTTTTCCTCCTCTTCAGGTGTTTCACAGCCTCCTGAAGGCTCATGCGATGGAGGCGCGAGCCATTGTCCGGCAAGCCATGGCTATTCTGACGCCAGCAGTGCCTGCTCGGATGGAAGATGGCCACCAGATGCTGACCCACTGGACAAGGAAAATCATAGTGGAAGAAGGTCACACCGTTCCCCAGCTGGTCCATATTTTGCATTTAATAGTCCAGCACTTCAAGGTATTTATCTTTATTATTTATTAAAATTCTCTACAGCCCTCCATCTGAAGATCACAGGGCGGTTTACAGCATAGAAACACAAAAATACCTACGAAAACAATACCCCCCACCAGCACAGTTTAAAAGGCCATGGGTGGCTTAATTAATCAAAGGCCCAGGAGAAGAGGAATGTTTTTTCCTGGTCCTTAAAGATATGAAAGGAAGATGCCAGGGCGAGCCTCCCTGTGGAGAGCATTACACCAAAGAAATCCTGCTCACCAGGGGACAAGGTTGAAAATCGCACCTATCCTGCCCCACCAGTTCTCTTTCCCCTCCGTCTGCCATCACTGGGCTCCTCCCCTCTGAGGGTTATAAGACATTGATTGACTGGGAGCTTGCACCTTTCATCCGGTCTGATTCTGGTTGAGCTCCTTCTGAGCAAGTGGCCAGTCTAAAAGCTTCTTCCTCACACATTATTCCATAAAATGGATTAACAGTGTAATGAATGGATACGATGCCGGCCATAATGTTCTCTCTCTGTCTCTTACTAGGCGTTAAGATGTGTGCCTCCCCACCCTGCCCCAATATGCCATAAAGTGGCCATGCAAAGGGTTGGCCTTGACCCAAATAACTTCATCAGTGGTGTTTGCGTGACATAAATTTTCAGTGCACACAGAAACCCTCTGAGATGTTCTTAAATGCCAGAGAACACAAATCAAATTTGGAGTGGCTTGTTTCAGCACAGAACACTTTGTAAGGGTACTTTGTGTTGATTTTCAGGCTGGATTGCCTCTGAGGGCCCAGGGGAGTAATTTTGGTGCAGGACGAGAACTGTTGCGCTCTTGGTCCAAGTTTCTGGTCATTTGGAGCTACTGCGAGAGCACTTTTGTCACTTTAGAATAATACCCCAAAGATTTGCACTCTTTGTGGGCTTAAGAGAGAATTGCAAACCTGAGATGAAAGTGGCCTGTAATCCATCGGCCAGAGGCACTTAAAATACAGTATACAAACTAGAAAGCTTGGCTTTTCTCTTCCTTGTAATGCTTTGACCCTGCTAGGTTTCAAAGGCACTGGCGGAATCTGTGTGTCCCTAGGCCTGCTTTGCACAGCTTGAATTGAGGAGGAAGAGTTAGATGGCTCCCAGCTTCATAACCTGTAAAGCATATTTATCAGCTCAGTTAGAAAAACCTGAGGCTCCTGGACTGAAAAACAACATTGCCCCACACCTGATGAATGCCTAGTTGCCAACGCTGTTTAGCGCAGGAGTGGGGAACTTTGTACACTCCAAGCACAACTTTGCCTACTGCGCAACCTACCTTCCAGGAGATACCAGGGCCAGAGGCAAAAGGGGGCAGAAGGATGGATGTCTCTCTTAGCTTTACACAATATGCTACATTAAAGCCATGCAAAATCCATGAACTCCTCCCACTGCCCGCAAGCAAGAAGCATTATCAAATTTCAAGGGCACATTCCGGCCATTCAGAAGGTGTGGTTCAGGGTTATTCAGAGATTTGCTTGGGTGGGCGTCCCAAGGCTTGGAAATGACTGAAATGTGTTTTCTCTTTTTTGTAACTTGGAAAATATCTGGTATTATTTCTGAGCGTATATCGGATTCCTGTATCTCCTGATGTCATTGGAAGCACGATGATGGGGTCCATTCCTAATTCCTCCACCCTCCCTGGAACATATAGATTACATATTTTTCTCAGCCCTTTTAATTTTGCTCCAGTGGCAGGAGAATGGAGGAAGGGAGAGAAAACTCTCTTCCTTCTTAATTCTGAAGGATAAATCATATTTGTAGAAGGTATGGACGTTATATAGGGAGATAACCATTGTGACATGCTCCGTGTGGGGCTGCCTTTGAAAAGTGTTTAGAAACGTGAATGGGCTCAAAGAGCCGCAGACAGATCGTGGACTAGGGCTGGTTCTAGGGAACATATGACTACCTTGTTACGGCATCTCTACTACTGGTCTGTTTCTGAGCACAATTCAAAGTGCTGGTTATGTCCTAGAAAGCCCTATGCACACTGCTTAGGTCCAAGCTGTCCGACTGGGTTCTGAGATCTTTGGGGGAGGCCTTTCTCTCGGTCCTGCCACCCTCACAGGCATGCTTGGTAGGGATGCAGGAGAGGGCCTTCTCGGTGGCTGCTCCCAGACTTTGGCATTCCCTACCTAGAGAAATTAGATTGGCTCCCTCCTTGCTGTCTTGCTGGCAGGTTATGTCCTCCTTATTCTAGGAGGCCTTTGCAAACTGACTGCTTTTAATGAAACGACTGATGCCATGCTGTTTTCATTGTAATTATGTGTGTTTAATTGTGTTTAATGATTGTTTTTTCCCCTATGTTTTTACCTGTTCTTAATTTATCTGCAAGCCGCTTTGAGTCCCTGTCAGGTAAAAGGCAGGGTATAAATATATATGTTTATATCAATAATTGTGGGGGAAATTTCCACAGGTTTACTATCCAGTGAGGCACCATTTAGTGCAGCACATGGTGAGTGCCATGCAGAGACTGGGCTTCACTCCCAGTGTTACTATCGAGCAAAGGAAACTGGCTGTGGACCTGGCAGAAGTGGTCATCAAATGGGAATTGCAAAGAATCAAAGATCAACAGGTAAGAGGACTTCAGCTGTTTCGTTGTCTGGTATGGAATCCTTGGCCTTTCTATAGAAATCCCATATTGAGTTCAATTTCTTTGGCTCTTCTTTCTCCTCTCTCCCCACCTCCCCAAAAGCCGGATTCCGATATGGATCAGGGTGCCAGTAGCGAAGGAGCCAGTTCCGCCTCATCTGCTGTGAAGAGGGGGCTTTCGGTCGATTCAGGCCAAGAAGTGAAGCGGTTCAGGACTGCGACGGGGGCAATAAGTGCAGTAAGGGTCACTCTCCCCCCCCCCCCCCCGATTTCCTTGCAGACAAAATTTAACTATACCTGTACTTCTTTTCATATCTTCTTGGTGAACTGTGCATGTTTCAACAAGGACGCAGCAAATTGCCGTCCCTTTTTCACTTCAAATGTGCTATCAGATGTGCTGCTTTATTCTTCTTCTTCTTCTTCAGGTATTCGGACGCAGCCAATCGCTGCCTGGAGCTGATGCGCTCCTTTCAAAGCCAATTGACAAGCAACACACCGATACGGTCATCAACTTCCTCATTAGAATTGCTTGCCAGGTACTGTGCACTTCTCTTCAGCATGATTTGCTTGATTGGTGTGAAAAAGGCAGCATCGCTGTTCCATTCAAGGGAGATCTTCAGTGTTCCATTTGCTCTTCTCCTTCCTTGGACTTTTCATGGGCACTGTGGAGTAGGATTTCTTTGCGGGCTACGGAATGCATTGCTTTTCATCCCCACTGGGATGCCTAGCATAGGAAGGAGGTGATGAGAAGACTAGGCTGGGGAACTGTGTGTTAGCATTTCACTCCTCCGTTGCTGATGTGTGACTGTTACATCACATGTCTGTGTTTACTTTCTAGGCTTGGAAAGCCTGAGAACGGAAGCTAGCCTTATCTCTTCCGTTCTGTTGTGTTTTTGTACTTTTTACTTTGTGTTCTTTCTCGGAGCTGAAGTGAGAGGATGCCATGATCACTTTGTCCTGTATATACTGCTTTTAAAAAGCTTAGAATGAGCACACCAATCTTCACTTTGTTTCTGCTAATCTCATATTCTGACACTGTGATCTGTAATTAAACTGTAACCAGAGCAGCTGCAATTTAAAAAGAGTGCTTTCTCCGGTACCAGCCATCTTGTACCGTACAGTGAGGCCTTCTTGGTGGTGGTGCCACTGGGGGCTGCCCTGTGGGAGACGATTTATCCAAAAGGAGGTCCAGGGGGCTATTTCCTTCTATGCATCATAGGGGTTGCTCCCTGGCCAGGAGAAAACACAAAATGCATAAGAAGCATCCCAGGGCCCAGAAATGGAGGATATTTCACAAACCTTGGAGTAGGTTTGGGAGATCTCCTTCCACCTCCACCTCTAAGAGATCTTCTCCTACTTTGCCCCTTCTGTCCAAACAGACACATCCTTCCACCTCCTGTATCCTTTGGGCCACCACTGAAGCAGGTGTTGTGGGGTGAATCTGCTCTTCTTTTGGGCCCTGAAGTGCTTTTTATACATTTTGTGCCTTCTTCTAGTTGGGGAGCAACCCCTATAGCGCACAGAAGCAGGAATAATAGCTCGCTGGGCCTCCTTTCAGAGAAGTGTCCTCTGTTCGGATCCACAAACGATAATTCATAGTAACAATTGCCTTTTTGTTTGCATTTGCTATATGACGGGCTTGCCTGCAGGGAGAGTCTACTTCAGCATGCAAGTCTAGCTTGTCATCTTCTGGCCCTCTCTATACAGCAGGGATGGGCAGCCTAGGGCCCTGCAGTGGTTGGTTTCCAATGCCCATCAGTTCTAACCAGTATGGCCAGTGGGATGATGGGAGTTATAGTACAGCAACTTCTGTTGGGGGTGGTGGTATTGTTTTGTTTGTTACCATGGTATTTTTTGTGTTTATGTGTTTTTATATTGTAAATTGCCCTGTGGTCCTTAGAGGAAGTGTGGTATAGAAATTATTGTTGTTGCCGTTATAATATTGACAACAACAATAATAGTATTTGCTACTTAGTAATTATTCTTGTTAAATTTCTAGGTAAATGACAACTCAAACACGGCTGGCTCTCCAGGAGAACTGCTCTCTCGACGTTGTGTCAACCTTCTGAAGACAGCTTTACGACCAGACATGTGGCCAAAATCAGAGCTCAAACTGCAGTGGTTTGATAAGCTTCTAATGACTGTGGTAAGTTAATGTTTCAGCCTTAAACAACTTTGAGAGGCATCAGTAAGAAACAATATAATTAAATGCTTAATAAAGTACCCTGTATGTGTTACAAGTTGTCATGTTGCACCCAATGTATTGATTCATTTAAAAATATATATATATGAAGATCCTGAGAATGTGTTGAGGTAAACAGTGTGGTGCTTGCTGTAGAGAACTTGAAATGTCATGTTAGCCTATTTAATTGCCAATTTAATTTGATGTCATGACTTGGTAAATGTTCAGCTTAATGGAATTGATTTATAGTCTCAAATAATTACTCTTGTCTTTGTTCTTGACATCAGGATTAGGATAAAAAGTCAACCGCTGAGAATTGGAAATGAATGCTAGTTTTTGCATTGTAACACTGATGAGATGTTAGTATTTTACGCAAGTATTTTTTTCTTAATGTTGAGCTCCCGGAGAATTTTCCTCATCACTACTGTGAGGATAAGAGGAAGAAGATTCTACTACCCTTGTATTCCCTTTCCAACCATCTATCCTTATTGCTTACCCAGCCTTGCATTTAACAACTTCCTAGGCAATAAGGAAATAAAATACAGTACGAGTGAGCGAGTGCGATGCAACACTCTTTGTGTCCTCTAGTTTGGTGGAAGGAAAGTCATTCTTCCACCTCTGACCCTCCTCTGTTAGCACACTTCCTAGAATAAAATCATTATTATTTACCTCTGCTTAGTGACTAGTATCCCAGGTTTCTATGCTGGACACAGAAAAGATGGTTCCCCTCTTCTGTGTCCAACATGGCAATGCAGTAATCTAGCCTCTTAGCAGCCCAGTAACTTTGTGGCTTATTTACAAGGCTGCATTAATCTCGCTGCCATGCAGTTGTTGTCTGTTGCTGAGGTGGGGTGAAGGCTTGCTGGTTGCAAGTTCTCTGTGGACTGGGGAACAGTTAGCATATCTGTAGTAACTAAAAAACATAAATGGGGACATGCACAATGTATACTTTTCAGCAAGTGTGGAGGCTCTCAGCTGACAGTATAGTCTCTAGGTAGCCTTGCCCAACCTCCCAAAGAACCTCTTTAGGCATTCACAGTCGGTTTGGAAATTCACTTTGTCTGGTATAGTTTGGAAATAGGCTACTAGAAGGATCACTTGCTCCCATGTAAATTTGCCTACCGGTTAAGGACTATTTCTTTGGAGGCGAGGCACTTTAACATGCATCTGTCTTCTGAATTAAGGTTGGTGGAGATGCAGAAAATGGCTTTCTCTGTGGCACCACCTTCAAATTCTGGTTCAATTTCTTCCTTTCAATTTCTTTCAAAGTTCTTCCTTTCTGACATGTACAATGCCATTGTTGCTTTTTCAACTGGCTTTTGGCTTTTACTTCTGTTCAGATTATTCTGGCTTTTAAAAGTTGTTTTGGGGTTGTATCCAGTGCTAGCCCTCCTTGGAGTAGACCCACTGAAATTAATCAACATTTCTATCTCAGGTCCCTTAATTTTGATAGGTCTGCTCTGAGTAGGACTTAATTGGATGCACATTTATTTACTGCATTTTATAGGTTGGATCTTTGTTAGCCGCTGTTGAGCAGTATTGCCTAGAGAGGAGACAAGACGCTATAGATTTTGTGAAAGAACGAGTGAATGTGTCAAGAAAGGTGGCCTGGAGCCCTTGTGTTTCCTACAGGGATGTTGTTGCAGCTTTGTTCCCTTGGCTCTTTTTCTGTATCCTTGAGGCCAGCCTTGCCAGACACCTCTGTGGCAACAACAACCACCACAACAAAAACATTGACACTGCTGCTGCTTGTATGTGTGTAGAAAAGAGCTGGAAAATGGGAGAATTGGTTTGGGAACTAGGCTATGCGACTGTGGTGGGATGTGTGTGTCTGAAGCATGCGAAAGTAATCTGAAAATGTGGACAGCTGCAGGAGAGGGAAGCTGCTATCTTTAAACATCTATCCACACCAGTAATGTGTTCCATTAAACATGTTCTGCATCCAAATTGACCCTTAACAGCTGCCTAATGAATACCAGTGGTATGAGCAATAGCCTTACCCGTTGCTGTGTTTGGATGCTAATTGCCACATTTTACGTTATAAGCACCAGTCTGGAATATTTATTTTATTCATTAGCTGGTGTGTATAGCATAGAGCTTATACTATACATGTCTATTTAATGAATAAAATAAATATCTCTTGACTGCGGCTTGCATTGCAAAATGTGGCAATTAGGCTATAGATGAGTTCATAGTTTATTTTCAGACTGCATAGACATCCGAGTCCTGAAAACGCTACGAATCCGTTGACACAATGGTCTCTTTCACAGAGTACCAGCTATGGGTCTTGATATGCAAGGTAGGACTCCCTAGAGAGGTAAAAGGAGCAGCCAGAGAGAGAATAAGCTCTTCTACTTTGCTCTCATTAGCTACGTTTTAGGAAGGCGGAAGGCCCATTGAGAACTTGTCCAAGGTCCGGGATGGGAGTCTTGTTAAAATAATGTTGAAACTCGACAAACAAACAAACAAACAAACAAACAGCCAGTCACTGGCACCCCCCGCTGTTGCCCAACTTAGCCTTCCAAGGCCCAGAGCAAGTGTATAGTGGAACCTGGGTTTTCAAATATCTCAGCTGCCGAACATTTCGGAAGCCGAACGCCAAAAACCCGGAAGTGAATGCTTCCATTTTCAAACACGCCTCGGAAGTTGAATGCCTTCCAAGGCGCGTTTCTCAATTTTTTCCATTCACTTTGCCGACAGCCCTTTGATCCTCAGTTTTCGAACATTTCGGAAGTCGAACAGACTTCGGAATGGATTACAGATTCAAAAACTGAGGTTCCACTGTACTTGGCTGCCCCTCTCCCAGTCTGCATGGGACTGATTTTAGGTAAAAGCTAAGTGGTTCAAAAGTGGAGGCCTTGCTCTCCCACCTGTCCCCCTTTACTCAACAAATTGTAGTTGGGCATTGAAAACCTACGTTTTGGGGAGTCATTTGTGATATAAGGGATCTGTGCGGCATTCACCTTGGTACTTTTCATGTGTTTTCCTCCCTAATAATTTAACGGCATTTTATATCTTTATTACATTTTTGTCCCGCTCTTCCTCTAATGAGCGCTAAGAGTAATGTGGAAGATTATTCTCACAACAACCTTGTGAGGCAGGTGAGCAGGAGAATGACTAATGCAGGGTCACCAAATGAGCTTCATGACTGAGTGGATTATGGGCTGAGGTCTCCTCAGCTATACTCTATCACTCTTAAAAGGGTTGGGGAGCCTGAGGTCCTCCAGTTGTTGCTGGACTAAACTCTCATCAACTTTGACCACTAGCAGTTCTGGTTGGAACACAGGCGAGAGAGACCCTGCACTCTTCTCATCAAGTGGAGGGTAGTTGCCATTTCCCTCGCTTCTATTTTTGGGATGGTAGTGGTTGCTTGACGCTTGGAAGACAACCTGCAAATGTTTGTTCAGCAGTGAAATTGGGTCACTCAAACAAACAACAACTATATCACAGTTCTTTTCTTGGATATGTTTGTTTGACACTTTTTTTTTTTGTAAAGAAAGCAATTTTCATAGCAGGAGACGCATTCACATTTCCAGGTTGCAGTTGAGGTGGTTTTTTGAGCTACGATTCATTGTCCTGTGATGGATGCTTAACTTTTCAGCTTCTTCGTCTTACAGCAGCTGAACTGCTGGTTAACCTTTTCTTGCAGGTCACTGTGGCTGTGAGGTTTTTGTTCTGATTTTTTTGGTACAGTGGCTTTTGAGTTCAACCGTTTCCCCTATGGTGACTTTAGAAGAAAACCTACAGCTTTTTTACATGCTGTCAGGGGTTCAGGAGAAGAGTCGCAGGAGAGGCAGGAAACGGAGAGCGAGGGGGAGGAGTCTGAAGGAAATGTCAGCGACGACAGTAGTCCGAGGTCTCTGAGTCTCTCCAGTGACTCGGAGGATTCACAGAAAGGGGCCCCCATGGTCAGGGCAAGGGGGACACCTCGGGAAGAAGGGGCCAGAGGGGACTCAGAGAGTAACAGCTGGAAATCCGGACCAGCTTCCCCCCCAGAGTGCAGTAGGGGGGAGGAGTCCAAGGCATCGGGATCAGGGAGCGCGCAGGCAGAGGGAGAACGTGAGGCAGGAGTGGCCACACCCTCGTCAGGGAGCGAGGAAACGGTCATCAGGAAAGTTAAACGCGCGCGCGCGCCAAGTTCAAATGTACAGGAGGGCGGCAAGGTGAGCAGCCCGGGTAGGGAGCCAGGTCCTAAAGCCCGCCGAAGAGAGGGGGAGGAGTCAGAGGGGTCAAGCTCTGCGTCAGAAGAGTCCAGGAGGGAAGAGACACCGGGGGGTAGTAAGACCCAGAGGAAGAGAGAGAGAAGGAAGAGGTGGAGTAAGATTAGAGTGTTAAGCTGGTGCACAGGGGGCGGAGATCCAGATAGAGCTTCGCCGGTCTAAAGCTCAGACGTAGAGCTGGGACGCTGAGACTTGTAAATGGACACTATTCTTCAATAAAGACTTTGATACTGTACTACCGGCTAGCGTTGGTCCTTGGTGAGCTGGGACCCGGAGCCAGCTCTGACAGTAAGCTCTATCTCCCAAAATTTTAAAGTTTTGGCACCAAGAACCTCGCCACGTGAGTTGACGCAGCGAGGGCAGAGGAGGGGTGCTTCCAGCTCACAAAACTCAGGCAAGATGACGACGGAAGAGCAGATATCAGCCCTGCAAGAAGCTGTGACACGACTCAGCACGGAGGTAATTGCATCCAGAAAAAGAGAGGAGGAAATGAGTAGCGCCTACCGGGATCTCCAAGTAAGATTGGACGTGATTTCCAAACAGGGGCCACCTGGATCCAGAGCAGAGGGCATTGGATTGGGAAAGAGGGGAGGCAGCCTTGTATCCCATTTTGACGGGAGTTTACAGCAGTACCCCAACTTTAGAGCAGACCTGTTGTTTGCGCTGGATCTGCTTGACAAAGACTTTAGAGATGAAAGAGAGAAAGTGGGGTTTATCCTATCCCATTTGCATGGTGAAGCCAAAACGTGGCTGAGAAATTTATGGAGGGACAATGATCCGGCGCTCCAAGACGCGAAGGCTTTCATTAAAGCTATGGACTCGTGTTTTTTATCAAAGATAGACGTTGATATTGCCAGGAGAGACATACATGGACTTAAGCAAGGCAAAGCCAGCGTGCGTCAGTACCATACGCGTTTCTTCGGACTGGTTCATGCACTGGGATGGGACAAAGCTTCTGCGCCAGTGAGAGATCTCTTTTGGGAGGGCTTGAATGCAGAAGTAAAAGCTGAAATTGGAAGGGGGGAGAGGCCAAGGAGCACCCAGGAAGTGGTCCAGAGGGCTCTGGAGATCGGGGTGCATCTGGAGGAACGTCCTTACAACAGAGAAGAAGGACGTTGGGGAAGGGCACCAGCCAGAGCACCTCCCTTCTATCCCAAAGAAGCAGCGCGTGCGCAGTCCACGCCCTCACAGGGAGGGGGAGAGGAACCGATGGAACTCGGAGGTGCCAGGGCTCAGTCAGCTACCAGAGCCCTCACGCCGGGAGCAGTCAAACCGAAGCCTCCTAGAGGGAACAGGAAGTGCTACATCTGCGACAGTGCTCAACACATGGCGAAAGAGTGTCCCCAGAGGCTCCACAAGCATACTGCAGCATCGGCAACAGTGACAGAAGCAACGCAGCAGGGAAACGACAGAGTCTGGCTGGAGGAAGAGGTACTGGGGTCCAGCCAGACAAATCAATGAAACAATCCCCAGAGATTTTGCAGCCCACGGACCCCCTCCCACCCAAACCAGTGGTGCAGCTTACAGCGTCTCTCCAACTGCCCAACGGAAGCACTCTGGAAGTGCCGATCACCATTGACTCCGGCAGCAACGCCGACTTTATAGGACTGGATTTTATTCAGCAACACAATATACCACTGCTGCCAGCCACACTGCCCCTGAAGGTTGTCACAGTGGATGGCAGAGACTTGTTAGGGGGGCAGGTGGTGCAACAAACGCAACCAATGGTGATGCGGATTGGGAACCACCAAGAGGTCATCAGCTTCAACGTCACCAAACTGTCAGGCACGCCGGTAGTCTTGGGCATGAGTTGGCTGCACAGGCACAGTCCAGCATTGGCGTGGTACCAACGCCAACTGACCTTCGGTTCCTCCTATTGCGCGGAACATTGCATTCTTCATAGCCCGGAAGAAGGAGGGGAAGACACGCAGCTACAATTGAGCACGCTGCAAGCAGTGCCACGCAAGTACGCAGCGTTTTTGGAGGTTTTCTGCGAGAAGGAAGCGGACAAGCTGCCTCCCCACAGGCCCTATGACTGCCAGATTGACCTCCTGCCAGGGGCGACGCTGCCAGCCGGGAAACTGTATTCCATGTCTGAAGACGAGCTGCAGGAGCTCAAGGAGTTCATAGACCTCAACTTGAAGCGCGGTTTCATCCGGGAGTCGAAGGCAGCGGGGGGCAGTCCTGTATTCTTTGTGAAGAAAAAGGACACGCCCCAAAAAAGACTTGTAGTGGATTTCAGGCTCTTAAATTCAAAGACCAAGCCCACAGCCTTTCCAATGCCCAAAATAGATGACCTGCTTGCAACGGTGAGGAAAGGACGCGTTTTTACAAAGTTGGATCTGAGAGGGGCGTACAACCTGATTCGCATACGGGAGGGGGACGAGTGGAAGACTGCCATGTTCACGCCCCTGGGCACATATGAATACAGAGTTATGCCTTTCGGTTTACAAAATGGCGCCCACTGTTTTCAAGCGTTCATGCATCACGTCCTGGCGGGTCTTCTCTACAAGAAATGCGTCTGCTTCTTGGACGACATCCTGATATTCTCAGAATCTGAGGAGACCCACGAGGGGGACGTCAAGGAGGTTCTGCAGCGACTGCAGGAGCATCGGCTATACGCCAAGCTGGAGAAGTGCCAGTTCGACAGGAAGGAGGTGGATTTCCTGGGCTACAAGCTGTCGGACAAGGGGCTCGCCATGGACAGCGCCAAGGTTCGCGCGGTGTTGGATTGGAAGAGCCCGCGCAATCGGAAGGAGGTCCAGAGGTTTGTGGGGTTTGCCAACTTTTACCGCAAGTTCATCAAGGGGTTCGCGATGCAGACAGCGGCCATTACCGACACGCTCAGCTCAAAGAAGAAGAAGTTCATCTGGACGGAGCAAGCGGAGCAGTCCTTCCAGAACCTCAAGCGTCTCTTCTCGTCCGAAGGGCAGCTACTGCATGTGAATCCCGGCAAACCGCTGAGGGTTGAGACGGACGCCTCAGACAGAGCCGTGGGCGCCGTACTGTTGCAGGAGGACCCACAGGGGGACTGGCGCCCGTGTGCCTTCTACTCCAGGAAGCTCAGCAAGTCAGAGCAGAACTACACCATCTGGGACAGGGAGTTGCTGGCCATTCATGCAGCATTCAAGGCGTGGCGGCACTTCCTCATCGGGGCCAAACACACGGTGCAGGTTCGCACGGATCATAAGAACTTGGAGTACTGGCGCACGGCAAGGTTCCTGAACCAGCGGCACATCAGATGGGCGGAGTTCTTTGCGGATTTCGACTTCAGGATAGAATACATCCCAGGCGACAACAACATCATGGCAGATGCACTGTCCAGAAAGCCGCAATACCTCGAAGAAGCGGCGCCAGCAGCGGCCAAACACATTTTCGCCCAGAAAGCCTGGGCGTGCGCTTCTGCAACTGTGGACATAGAGGCGGTCCGTCGAGCACTGCAGGAGGACTCCTTCGCTCTAGCCAAGATGGAGGAGGTGCGCAAGGGCACGGTGAAAAACGACGAGTTCCAAATACGAGAAGGATTGCTCATCCGCAGAGGAGCACTCTATGTACCGGGAGATGAGCTCCGTGCGAAAGTGCTGCAACAGTTACACGACGCGCCAACCGCCGGGCACTTCGGCAAAGAGAAGACGGCGGAACTCGTTGCCAGAGATTTCTGGTGGCCCAAGATGAGGGGGGAAGTCGCGGAGTACGTCTCGAGGTGCGACACCTGCCAAAGGGCCAAGTCAGTACACAAACCTCCGGCGGGACTGCTCGAACCGCTGCAGACCCCGAGCGAACCGTGGGAGAGGGTGGCACTGGACTTTGTCACGGATTTACCCAGCTCGAGGGGTAAAACGGCAGTGCTAGTGGTGGTGGACATGTTCACTAAAATGGCCCACTTCATTCCGTGCGCGAAGGTGGCCACGGCAGAACAGACTGCCAAACTGTTCATAGACCACGTCTTCAGAGTGCATGGACTGCCACGGTCTATCTTGTCCGACAGGGGGCGCCAGTTCATTTCGAGCTTCTGGCAGAAGCTGATGGGTTTCCTGAACGTCAAGATCAACCTAGCGTCGGCGAGACACCCGCAGACCAACGGACAAGCGGAGCGCGTCAACGCCATCATGCAGCAGTACCTGAGATGCTATGCAAATCAACAGCCGACGACATGGGTGGACTACCTGCCGCTCGCTGAGTTCGCCTACAACAACACGAAGCACGTGTCCACAGGGGTGACGCCGTTCTTCGCCAACAACGGGAGGCATCCCAGAACCTTCCCGGGATTGGAGAGACTAGGGGAGGGGGAGCCACAGGCAGCGGAAGGCTTGGCGGCGGAATTGCAGGAAGTCCACGAGCAGCTTAGGAGGCAGTTAGAGCTTGCAAAGCACGCATACAAACTGCAGGCTGACAAGCACAGAAGGGTGGGGGAAGACATACAGGTGGGTGACTGGGTGTGGTTAGCGGCCCACGCAGTGCCGACCAGATCCTTAGCTAAGAAGAAACTCGGACATAAGCAGCTAGGACCTTACCTGGTTGAGGCACAGATCAATCCGGTGGCCTTCCGGTTGACACTTCCGGAAGGATCCAGAATGCACCCAGTATTCCATAGGTCGGTGCTCACGCCCTACAAAGCACCTCACCGATTTCAGGCGCAGGGCACGGCACCAGACCAGTATAGGGAGATCCCCCCAAGGAGGGAGTCGCCAAGTAGGGAACCCATCAACCAGGTCACAGAGATTTTGGACTCGAGATGGGGGGAAGAGGGAGTAGAATATTTTCTCGCAAGGGAAGGTACCCCGGCCAGCGCCAACAGTTGGGTGCCGGACTATGCCCTGGACGAGCCACTCCTCAAAGAGGAGTTTCATGCCTTGTTCCCACACAGGCCCATGCCAGCCGAGTATTTCGACGACTGGCTTTTCACACCCACGCTTTCTACCAGCACGTTCCAGGGATTCACCTCGGACGAAGAACCAGCATTAGAAACACGTTCACCGGAGGGCTCGCCCTCGGGGTTTGCCTCAGACCGCTCCTTTTGGTGGGACAATCGAGGTGAAGAGAGGTGGCTGAGGGGCCCTTGGCAGGCAACGGACCCAGAGGGGAACGAGGGGGAGAGGGACATGGACGTGATGGGGGAGGACGTGGGGTTTGAGCATGGCGGCACGGAGATGGAAGCAGAGGAGAACGAGGTCGGCGAAGACATGGAGGACGAGCCGGATTTCTCTAACTGGATGCACGCCACGGGGGACGAACTGTATCCACCATTCACCCCCACAACGACGGAGCACCCAGCACCCCCGCCGGAGGAAGGGGAGGGGGGAAGGGGGGGCTTCGAGGGGGGGATGGATGTCAGGGGTTCAGGAGAAGAGTCGCAGGAGAGGCAGGAAACGGAGAGCGAGGGGGAGGAGTCTGAAGGAAATGTCAGCGACGACAGTAGTCCGAGGTCTCTGAGTCTCTCCAGTGACTCGGAGGATTCACAGAAAGGGGCCCCCATGGTCAGGGCAAGGGGGACACCTCGGGAAGAAGGGGCCAGAGGGGACTCAGAGAGTAACAGCTGGAAATCCGGACCAGCTTCCCCCCCAGAGTGCAGTAGGGGGGAGGAGTCCAAGGCATCGGGATCAGGGAGCGCGCAGGCAGAGGGAGAACGTGAGGCAGGAGTGGCCACACCCTCGTCAGGGAGCGAGGAAACGGTCATCAGGAAAGTTAAACGCGCGCGCGCGCCAAGTTCAAATGTACAGGAGGGCGGCAAGGTGAGCAGCCCGGGTAGGGAGCCAGGTCCTAAAGCCCGCCGAAGAGAGGGGGAGGAGTCAGAGGGGTCAAGCTCTGCGTCAGAAGAGTCCAGGAGGGAAGAGACACCGGGGGGTAGTAAGACCCAGAGGAAGAGAGAGAGAAGGAAGAGGTGGAGTAAGATTAGAGTGTTAAGCTGGTGCACAGGGGGCGGAGATCCAGATAGAGCTTCGCCGGTCTAAAGCTCAGACGTAGAGCTGGGACGCTGAGACTTGTAAATGGACACTATTCTTCAATAAAGACTTTGATACTGTACTACCGGCTAGCGTTGGTCCTTGGTGAGCTGGGACCCGGAGCCAGCTCTGACACATGCCATCCTCTGATTGCTCTATAAGTCAACTGGAGAGCATTCCCATTAAAATTCAGTGCTTAGTAACGAATGTTAGTTGCGCTGGGGAAGATCAAACTGAATTACTTAACAGCTACTCTGCACATTGTCTTCCTTCTTACAAATGAAACAGTATTACACAGCGCCGTAAGAATTATCTTTGGCCTACCTTCCCCGCTCTGAATAATTGAATGCATATCTATTATTCTAGCACTTGTCAGAAGCTCTTGTGTCGCGCAACAAAGACAGCACACATTGGGAGCCAAATAAAAAGGGAGTCTTGCTTTCCTCTGCTCGAAGGGAGATCGTTTTGACTGGAGGCCTGTTTGGTATCAGGCAAATGGAATTGATTTGAAGAATGATCAGCAAGCTTGCTGAATAGAAGACGTCTGGGTTCAGTCATTCTATTGTTGGACACAGAGGACATAAAGATGCAGCGTGAATGTGCAGCAGCTATACAAATTTTCTTCACTCTCAGACTCAATGATACATTGCCCAGTGTGGGTTACTTGTACAGCCTGCTCCACTGTGGTTGACAAATGTGGACACTGAATTCTGTGTCTAAAGATGAGATGAGCAAAAACATCGGAAGCTGTTTTATACCAGGCCAGGCTCTTTGTCCCCCAAGATGAGGGACAACTGACTTACTTGCAGTACATGTGAAAAGGATCTAGGGGTCTTGGTGGACAACAAGCTTAACATGAGTCAACAGTATGATGCAGCAGCAGAAAAAGCTAAAGCTATTCTAAGGCTTCATCAACAGGAGTATAGTGTCCAGATCATGGGAAGCAGTAGTCATGCTCTGTTTTGCCTTGGTCAGACCCCACCTGGAGTCTTGTGTCTAGTTCTGGGCACCACGATTTAGGAAGGATATTGACAGACTGGAACATGTGCAGAGGAAGGCAACCAAGGTGATCAAAGGTCTGGAAACCAAGCCTTATGAGAAACAGTTGTGGGAGTTGAGTATCTTTAGCCTGGAAAAGAGGAGACTGAGAGGAGATACAATAGCTGTCTTCAAATATCTTAAGGGCTGTCACGTGGAAGATGGATCAATCTTGTTTTCTCCTGCTCCAGAGGGTCAGACTCGAACCAATGGCTTCAAGTTACAAGAAAGGCGATATGGACTAAATATTCAGAAAGAAACTTTCTGACACTGAGAGCTGTTAGACAGTGGAACGGACTCCCTTGGGAGGTTGTGGGCTGTCCTTCCTTAGAAGTTTTAAAGCAGAGGTTGGATGGCCATCTGCCATGGATGCTTTAGGTGAGGTTCCTGCATTGCAGGGGGCTTGGACTCGACAACTCTTGGGGGGTCCCTTCCCATTCTATGATTCCATCTAGCCCAGTATGTTCTGCTCTGATTGGCAGCTGTTCTCCAGGATCTTGGGTCCTTTCCATCACCTGCTACCTGATTCTTTCGCCTAGAAATACCAGAGAATGAACCTGGGTGCAAACTCTTGACTGAGCAATGGCCCCTCTGATAAAATCCCAATTGAATGGGGCCAATGTGCCAGT
Source organism: Podarcis tiliguerta (assembly GCF_965153285.1). NCBI lineage: Eukaryota > Metazoa > Chordata > Lepidosauria > Squamata > Lacertidae > Podarcis > Podarcis tiliguerta. Next base: position 42,644,643 of record NC_139547.1, on the reverse strand, counting down.
CTCCTTAAGGGCACATCAGAGGTACCATTTCATATATTGTTAAGGGGTGAAGAGATTTCACCCCTGTGTGGGGGGAGAGGACATAATTTCTCATCTGGGAGAAAGAAAAGCAGCAGAATATTTAGTATGGTTACTTCTTACATCTCACGTTATCATAGCAATGTCATCAACACGCGCTGAACAATTGCCACCCCCGCCGCTTTTTTAAGCGAAATGGATAGGTGCCGATTTAATAGTTGCTCAAATTACGGAGTTAGCCAGGAAGGGGCACCTGAAGAGCAATTGCTCGTAACCTGTGAAATAGTGGTCCTCTGCAAATTGTGCCTTAGCACACCCTGGTGTAAAGGTAGGGATTAGAAATGATTACGAATCATTTCACTCTGTCAAAGCAGGATCACTGAAACCCTCAGTTTGGAAAAAGTATTGCTATAAATTGTTCCATCAATGGTACTTAACACCAGCCCAGCTTAACGCGGCAGTCTTCCTTAATACATTTAAAAGTTGGAAAGGTGGAGCCCTTATGGCAGATCTTTTTACAGATGTGGTAAGAATGTCAGCTTCCATAGAATAATTGGAATATACATAGATCACAAGTAATTGAGTGTCCTCTGAATGTGGAGCCTTCATTTATTGTGTTATGGGCCACCCCAATCTCTGCCAAGGGATTCCAGGGGTTTTGGCACCTAACTAGGGGTTGTGTTGTGGCGCCCGCCCTATGGAATGCCCTCCCATCAGATAAACAACTATATAACTTTTAGAATACCTCTGAAAGCAGCCTTGTATAGAAAAGGTTTTTAATATTTGACGTTTGATTGTGTGTGCTTTTTAAAAACAATTCTGGAAGCTGGCCAGAGTGGCTGGGGCAACCCAGTAAGATGGGTAGTATAATAATAATAGTATGGTCTGAAGCTCAACATCAAAAAAACGAAGATCATGGCCGCTGGTCCCATCACCTCCTGGCAAATAGAAGGGGAGGAAATGGAGGCAGTGAGAGATTTTACTTTTTTGGGCTCCATGATCACTGCAGATGGTGACAGCAGCCACGAAATTAAGAGACGCCTGCTTCTTGGGAGGAAAGCAATGGCAAACCTAGACAGCATTTTAAAAAGTAGAGACATCACCTTGCCAACAAAGGTCCGTATAGTAAAAGCTATGGTTTTCCCAGTAGTGATGTATGGAAGTGAGAGCTGGACCATCAAGAAGGCTGATCGCCGAAGAATTGACGCTTTTGAATTATGGTGCTGGAGGAGACTCTTGAGAGTCCCATGGACTGCAAGAAGATCAAACCTCTCCATTCTTAAGGAAATCAGCCCTGAGTTCTCACTGGAAGGGCAGATCGTGAAGCTGAGGCTCCAATACTTTGGCCACCTCATGAGAAGAGAAGACTCCCTGGAAAAGACCCTGATGTTGGGAAAGATGGAGGGCACAAGGAGAAGGGGACGACAGAGGACGAGATGGTTAGACAGTGTTCTCGAAGCTACAGACATGAATCTGGCCAAACTGTGGGTGGCAGTGGAAGACAGGAGTGCCTGGCGTGCTCTGGTCCATGGGGTCATGAAGAGTCGGACACGACTGAACGACTAAACAACAACAACAACGTATCTGAACTCTTCAGTGGTGGGGGCTCAGAACATTAAACCCCCAAAGTGTATCTCATTGCTTCTCTCATAGCTTCAGCAAGCTTTGGTCCAAAGTGCAGCCGGTCATGGACCTGTCTTTTGGTGCAGCCTCTTCCAACCAGTGCACATTGAGTTCCATTTCCTCCATCTTCTTCCCAGAAGCCTTTGCAGAAAAGCAACACTTCCCCTTCTGCTTCCAGTATCCCCCTCCCCCATCACCCTGGCAACTTCCATTTCAAAGGCCTCTTGCTAAAGGCACTTTCTCCTGTGGTGACATCAAGCCCCTTGTAAACCTGGCGCTCTCCCTTTCTTGTCTGATGCTGAAAGTCTCATGTTTTGTCAGGGTAATGACTGTGTAATCACCTACCTTTGTCCTTTGATGGCGGTTCTCTAAGCCAAGCTCCTGAGGAAGCTGGCTTGACTTATTTTTTAAGGTAGAAGGTAAAGGGACCTCTGACCATTAGGTCCAGTCGCTGACAACTCTGGGGTTGTGGCGCTCATCTCAGCTTCCAGGTCATGTGGCCAGCATGACTAAGCCGCTTCTGGCAAACCAGAGCAGCGCACGGAAACGCCATTTACCTTCCCGCCGGAGTGGTACCTATTTATCTACTTGCACTTTTGTGCTTTTGAACTGGCAGGAGCAGGGACCAAGCAACGGGAGCTCACCCCCTCACAGGGATTCGAACCACTGACCCTCCGAACAGCTAGCCCTAGGCTCTGTGGGTCTCCAGCTTTTATTAAGGATTTTTTTATTATTAAGGATTACAACTCCCACCATCCCTAGTTAGCAGGACCAGTGGTCAGAGATGGTGGGAGTTGTAATCCTACAACAGCTAGAGTCCCAGGTTTGAGGAACACTGTCTTAACGCCTTGCTGCATTCGATGGTCAAACCCCACATTTACAAATTTCAGAGATTATGGGGAGAACCTGGCACCCAGGAATTTTAGGGGATCCTTGTCCCTTTCAAACCTGTAACAAAATTATTTAAGTTGACTTGCCCAGCATAGTGAAATCATCTACCTGTGAGGGTCTCCCCTGCCTCTCAAATCAGCTTGCACAGTTCAGGCCATGAAAAGTCACAAGCAGAGAGGAGTTGCAGAGAAAATAGCTCCAGATGGCTCATATAGGAGATTCCAGCTGCACACTGCAGTTGAAGACAAAATGTGGACAAGGTCACTCTTAAGCTACTGACCCAGATAAATTTTTATTTGATTCCTTTCTAAATTGTGTTAAATGGCCAGCTTCCATTCAAAGAGTATCGTCAAGGGGAACTTGACTTGGAGCCCAGTACTGACTATCCTATTTCCTTCTGTAACAATCTCTTGAAGTCCAAATGGAGGTGGTGGAGATAAAAATTAGGGCATGCATACATGCAGGAAAGAAAACAAACCTTTCTTGCCCAAGAAGTATACATATTTACATGTTTTAATTAAGACTGTTGCTGGAAAAATCTTTAAAGTCATGAATTTTAGCCAGGTATGTTAGTAAATTTGCAGAAGCAAGAAGTATACTGACCACGTGTGCCTATGTTGCAACTGGCATCTTAAATCAAGGGTTGCCTATGTGCTGCTGTCCAGATGTTGTTGTACTACAACTCCCATCAGCCCAATCCAGCATGGCCAATGATCAAGGATGATGGGAGTTGTAGCACAACTGCTGGAAGGCATCACACTGGCTACTCCTATAGAGGCATTCTGTCCTACATGGAGGAAAAAGCCAGGAAGGTCTCTTTAAATGGTGCTTTCTATCAGCAGTTACTAATACGTTTGTAAATTGAGAAAAGAGTAGTCTTTGCTTTTGCTTTAAATCTGATTCCTAACATCTTTTCAGTGATTTTTTTTTAATAAAAAAAAATCAAGTGAACAATATAACCCTACTTTTAATAGTGTATTATTCTTCAATATTAAGGACAAAAGAAAAGTTTTGGTTTTCCTATGTGGTTCAGTGGAACAGCTTCTTTTCAGAGAGTTCGATCGACCATAGAGAAAACATGTTGGTTAGTCGGAAGGGATGTGTAGGGAGTGTGATTACAAAGTGAGCTCTCCATCTCTGACCTCCAGGTGTCTCTCTACCTGGATGAAGACTGCAGTGCCTCAGACCATGTGACCACAACCGACAAATGTAAAGAGGTTGGAAATGGAGATCGTGGCGCAGTCCCACTCTCCTCCCTTCTATGTGTGTATTCTAAATGCGATTCTGACCAGGTTCAAAGAGCATATTCTGTTCAGGAATAGAGTGTATTTGTCCAAACACATCAGGGCTGAGCGGTAACGATTGATGCAAGAATTAAAACTCTCGCATTAAATCCTGAAGTCACTTTCTTGTGGATTTCTTGTATGTGGGGTTTGTGTGCATCTATGTGAGTATGGTAGAGACTGCTAATCTTTTACCTGTCCTTTGATGTCTTCTTCCAGGAACAGCCCAACCAGGCCAACTTTGCCAATATCTGTACTGGATTGGAGGTTCTCAGCTTCCTCCTTACCGTACTCCAGTCTCCAGCTATTCTGAGTAGCTTCAAACCTCTGCAGCGAGGGATTGCCTCTTGCATGACATGTGGAAACACCAAAGTTCTCAGAGCTGTCCACAGCCTCCTTTCTCGCTTAATGAGCAACTTTCCTACAGAACCAAGTATGTTGGGGAGGGGTAGCCCCCTGCTCCCTGCTTTATTTATTTAGAAAAAAAACCTTGTGTGATCAGGTGAAAAGGGTGAAACATCCCCAAATATGCGATCCTCTCATTTGTGCCGGTTTTTATGGACTGTTTTTTTTTATATTTGCACTTTCAACCCCAATTAAAAGAAAAAGTTGAAATAAGTAATCATGAGAAATACATCATTATCCAGTGGCATAAAAACTTAATAACCTGTGTCAGTTATTACTTTGGCTCAAGAAATGCATGTCATAAATTTAATGTCTTTTGCAATTACCATTTTTCTGCTTTGAAGGTGCAGTTTTTCAGTTGTTAAACATGGCTATTTTAATAAGACAAGAAAGGGAAATTGGGTGTAAAGCTAGACTTTAGCTAACGGGGGATGAGAGGGAAGAGGAAGTAAGAAGTCTTAAAATTGCAACTGGGAGAAATGCATAACAGTGGAGGACCCCCCCCCCCCCCGCTTGAGAGGTTGTAAACTCTTTACATTTCAGGTAGGAAATGTGAAGAGAAGTCCTCAGTCTGCTGCAGAAACTCACTAACAGAGAATTCCAAGCCCCACAAGAGAGCAATATCTTTATTAGGCCCACCAAAATTACACAAAGCAGTGGACAAGCTTTCAGGTTCTCCAGGAAGTCTTCAGCAGGCTTCCTCAACCTCGGCCCTCCAGATGTTTTGAGGCTACAATTCCCATCATCCCTGACCACTGGTACTGCTAGCTAAGGATCATGGGAGTTGTAGGCCAGAAACATCTGGAGGGCCGAGGTTGAGGAAACTTGGTCTTCAGCAAGCTTCATCAGGGATTGGAAACTTCAGGCCAGGGGTTGAATTTACTAGTAGCAGTGTAAAATCCAGGTATGGGCATTTCTATCCATGTGCTCACTGCTTGAATGAAAGTCAGCAGAAATAAATACATATGAATCTATCTTGTGTTCGGTTTATTGTTAACTGTGGCGTAGGTACTTCAAGTGTTGCCTCAAAGTATGAAGAACTGGAGTGTCTCTATGCAGCTGTTGGGAAAGTTATTTATGAAGGACTTACTAATTATGAAAAAGCTACAAATGCCAATCCTTCTCAACTCTTTGGTAAGTTCCTGGTGCGTTACCTTATTTGTTGTTGTTTAGTCGTGTCCAACTCTTCATGACCCCATGGACCAGAGCATGCCAGGCACTCCTGTCTTCCACTGCCTCCCGTAGTTTGGTCAAACTCATGCTGGTAGCTTCGAGAACACTGTCCAACCATCTCATCCTCTGTCATCCCCTTCTCCTTGTGCCCTCCATCTTTCCCAACATCAGGGTCTAGGGCTGGGCATTAGGCTGGTCAAAACAGATTCGGCCAATTGACTAATCATATATTGTTAAATATTTTTAAAGCTTGAGCATTATGAAAGCAGCAAAGAAGATATTCAGCTAAACTATTCTAGTATAAGTGATTTTGGCTGTGTAACAGAACTTCGCTTCCTCCTTTTCTTTCTGCGCATGCCCTAAATCTGCTCCAGAGAGTTAGGAAAAATTCAGGTGTGCTTGCGCTAGCAGAACACTGCCCATAATCTTTAAGAGATTTGATACTTACATTAATTACAATAACCAAATTTGATATCACTTGTAAAAACTGACAGATTTTGTTTTAAGCACGGGTTTTGTTAACATTCATGTTCTTACATTTTTAAAAATGTTGTCTTTTCCTGCAAGGAGCTCAGGGTAGTTTACCTAGTCCTCCTCCATTTTTATCATCACAGAAACAATCTGTGGTAGGTTAGATGGAATGTGTGTGTCACAAAATTGCCTGATGCGTTTCATGGCTGGGTGAGGATTTGAATGTGGATCTGGCCCTAGCATGGCACTCTGACCTCAGGGTTGGTAAATGCTGCCCTCCAGATGTTGCTGGACTCCAGATCCCATCAACTTCATCCAGTATGGCCATTGATCAGGGATCAGTGTTGTAGTCCAATGATACCTGGGAGTACCCTGCTCGTCTGCCCAGTAGGCAGCATTTTTGGCCACTGTTTTCCTGTTTGGAGATGCCTGCAGTTTCAGCAGATAGCCAGTGTTGGTTAGAGCGTGGTGTTGATAATGCCAAGGTCTCGGGTTTGATCCCCATATGGCTTGTCTGCATGTTCCTGCATTGCAGGCGGTTGGACTAGAGATTATACTTGAGGTACCTTCCAGCTATATAATTCTATGATTCTTAGATTCATTTTGCTTCTAGGGTTGTCTCTGGGTTCTACAAAGATGGGGGGCAAGTTGCCCTCACGTCTGCCTTTACGAACAAATGGCGCCATAATAAGATAAACTAAAAAAGGAAGAGATAAGCTGCCGTCTACACATTGAATATTGCAATCTGACACTTAATGGATCATAAGTGGCTATTGAAATGTGGCTAGAGCATTCATGATCCTCTAGCAGATGGCTCAAGAAAAATAACGAAAGCAGATGTTGTTTGTAAAATAGGCTTCTCCTTGGGAATCTGTGTTTTTTTCTGAATGAAGCCATCAAGTGTTAATGAATAAAATATTTATTTATTCTGTCCAGCTGCTTAATAGCTTCAAATATATTCATGTCAAAGACAGTTTAAGCTTTTTGACCTGCTTTATGTTCCTTTTGAACTGTTCAAACCTGCCCCCTCCAGAGCCTCTCCACCAAGGCAACCCCTGCTTTAAAAAATGAACTCTTTCCAATATGGTTATCTTGCCTTGGCGCGGCTGACAAGATCCATTTTCTCCCGTAGGAGTGTGGTCTCCTTTTTCAGCCCCCTCCCCAAAACATTTGGTCAAGAATTGCATCACTTCTATAAAGTATTTACAAAACCCATGATTGATAAGCCAGGACAATGGTTTGAGTGTAATGTACGGGTCTCTTGTAGTGAGGTCTCTGGCAACGATTGGCTGAGCTTCTCTCGCTGCCATTGGTTGAGCAGCTCTGATGCTTTACAGGGACAGGGCAGGCAGAAGGACCAAGAGGTAGATGGACCAAGAGCCTTGGGCAGGGATAGCCAACCTGATGCCCTCTAGGTTCTAGGACTACCACCACTCCCTTACCATCTGCCATGCTGGCCTTTGGAGTCTTACAACCTCTGAAGGGTACTAAGTTGTTTAATTTTGGCATCATGGAAGAGCAGACTTTAGAAGGCAGCTGGCCAGTAGATGCAGGATAGCTAGGAGAATGGAGCTGGAAAGGTTATAGTGGTTCCATAGCCCAGAGGAATGATGAGAAGAGGAGAAGACTAGGCTAGCTGGAGGAGCCACAAAGGAGGAGATCCTATAGGAGAATGAATGAGCAGAGAGAAGTGCTTCACGTGACCAAGAGCTACTAAAGTAATAAAGGCTAAAATCCACCCATTGGGTCAAAATAACCAACACGATCTTTAGCTTCATTCCTCTCCTTTGTTTCAAAAGCACTATTTAAGCTAATAAGCTTATATGTTGGCCGCAAGTTGCACACGATCGCCAGACCTATTCTGTTCCTTTGTTTTCCAAAACAATAGACTCGTTTCAGAGACAATGCTGAATGTATTCTGTTCATCCTTTGCATCCGCAATAAGCTTCTCCTCTTTCATTCACATATTAACTTTTTGATTAAACAAGCAGGGGGTGGGTTTCTCTTTTGTCCCTTGTCAAAGTGCCTGAGCGGGCAGCACGGATGTGTCGAAATGATTAAACAATTTGGCAAGTTGGGTCTATCCTCAGCTTGCCACAGAATTGCTTCTGTCAATAACGCGGGCCTGGAATTGCAACGGCTTGGAGAGCTGGCTGCTTTAAATGGCAAATGTCCTTCACTATCCTAGCCTGTGATCTGGGTAGACAGATGTAATTTCACTTTGGGAATTGCCTATTTGTCAGGTGTCAGGTTGTGCTGTAGAACACACTAACCGAGAAAGATACTTCTTATCATTTGTCCAGAACACTCCAAGGTTACAGAGCCTAGTGTTGTTGTCCCCACCCCACCCCAAGGTAGTACACAATGTTACTGAGGACACCTCTCTCCCCCCCCCCCCCGAAAAAAAATCCCAGCAAGTCCATAAGCAAAGTGCAGACCCTTATAAGATGCAAAATGACAAGCATGCTTTATTGAGAGGGAGGCAGGAGCCTGAGGTGTAGGGGGAAATAAGAAGAATAAGTTATTTAATCTCTTGGCTACCAAAATTGGAGTGTCTAAATCATTTGGGGGGGATTTCTGCAGAATTACTGAGTTATGGCTTGATAGCAAGAGCCTTGGAGATTAAGTGGCTGGGTTTTGACAGCGGAAGCGTTTGACCTGCCGCAGGTGTGAAGGCAGGAGGTGCCCTGTAGACAGCAGTCTGGCTGTTTTGCATTCAGCAGAGCCTCGTCAGTTGTCAAATGCAAGACCTACCCTGGGAAATGTTCAGAAGTCATTTGAACATTCACAGAGAGCGCTTGACTTGTTTCTACTGGTGATTTCTTGGTCCAACATTTTGGTATATACTGTAGCGAACAATCTGCCACCATTCATTGGGCTGGAGGATCTTGTTATATACCGGCCTACAGGTTGGGTTGTATCCAAACAAATTCTACTTCGAGCAGACTCCATGAAATTAATGGACCTGTGTTAGTCAGGGATGTTAATTTCAGCCAGTGCACTCCTGAGTAGGACCAGGATTGGTTACAATCAGATGACAATGACTTGACTAGGCATTCGGCTTAATAAATTGTCGTTAAAAGAGTAGGAATGGGCAGGTGAGATTTGAACTAGCCAGGGGAATCTGGAGCCATGGGAAAGATGGCATCTCATGAAGGGATGGGATGCTTGGATGGGAGCAGTCATCCAGTGCAAGGGAGGTCCAATCCCTATATTAGACTGCCTACAGACTAGGCAGTAGTTGTTGGGTTGAGTGGGAAGAAATAAATTTAGCGAGGATAGAGGAATATATGTTTTTATAGTGTAACACCAGTTGAGGTTGGGGTGTGGGTGTGGGTGAAGTCTGCTTTGATGTGAAGTAGACAGTGGAGGAGACCTTGGAAAAGAGCTGAACCCACATTGAGCCATTTGACTGTCCAGTCTGTAACTCTGTTAGAGAGGAGTCACTCATTGGAAGGAAAGATGGTTGCCAGAACTTACCCACCCTGTTAAAAGTTTATATCAGGCATAGGCAAACTTGGCCCTCCAGATGTTTTGGGACTGCAACTCCCATGATCCCTAGCTAACAGGACCGGTGGTCAGGGATGATGAGAGTTGTAGTCCCAAAACATCTGGAGGGCTGAGTTTGCCTATGTAAAAAGTAATGCTTGGTTGCCTTGTTCAAAGTAGGACAGTAACAAATGTTTCTCCCCTCTAATTATTATTATCTTCATTAATGTATGGGTTTTGTGTGTGTACGTGTTTCAGGTACTTTAATGATTTTGAAGTCTGCATGCAGCAACAATCCCAGCTACATAGACAGATTGATTTCGGTCTTCATGCGATCTCTCCAGAAGATGGTGAGGGAACACTTAAACCAACAGTCCCAGGCAGGGGCAGCAGAAGCAAACACAGGTAATAGCTTGCAACTCCCTGTTGGCAAGGCTAAGCCGAGTGTTACAGTAATGTTATTCCTGGATATAGGGATCGGACTGCGTTTTGAAGGCTTTCCGTTTCAAAGTGTGCCCAAAACTAGGGAAGATTCAGACATGGGTTTCAATAGAAAAACCCCCAATCGTCATGTACATGATCAAATAATGCGTGTGGCTCAATTCTGATTCTGTCTGCAGCTGGTACAAGTGAATTGGTCATGCTGAGCTTGGACTTGGTGAAAACCCGCCTTGCTGTGATGAGCATGGAAATGAGGAAAAACTTCATCCAAGCTATTCTGACATCCCTCATTGAGAAGTCAAACGATGCCAAAATCCTCCGCGCTGTGGTCAAAATTGTGGAAGAATGGGTGAAGAACAACTCTCCAATGGCTGCCAACCAGGTAATCTAATGAGAGCTTCCTGTAGAGAGAGCAGAAGAAACTTCCTACTGTAGCTTTGTCTTGTTAGATGTTAGCTCACCTAATTTGACAGTCACATGTTGTAGTAGTTGAAGTTCCAGATGAGGGTTCAAATACCACGCCAAACTCACTTGTTGTCTTCAGTCCAATTAACTTCACCAGCTTGTTGTGGGTGGGGAACCATGCATGCCCCAATTTTATTTCTTCTCCCCTCCCCCTCAGGGCAAGATGGCCTAGTGGTGGCAGTTAAAAGAAAACATTGAAAGTTGAATGAGCACAGTTCCTTACTGGGTGGGGTAGGGAGCCTTTGGCCCGCCAGATGTTGTTAGACTACAGCACCCATCATCCCTGACCATTGACCTGACTGGCAGAGAGTGATGGGAGTTGTGATCCAAGGCATCAGGAGAGCTACAGGTTCCCTGGCCCTTGTAATAGGGTTTGCTTTTAATTGCATTTTCCTATCGAAAGGACGTGTTCCAAAAATAAACATTGGCCCTGGGATAACATGTCATGCTTCTTTAATGCTGCGTTTTACAGTATTTATTTGAAAGAGGGATAGAGAGCATAATGGACCCCAGTAGCCACTGCTTGTGCTCTTCCTGTTTGGGTTTTCTCTGTTTAGGTCCAGGGAATGCTCCAGAGTGATGGCATCAAGGGATTACAAACACACACACACACACACACACACACACACACGCACGTGTGCTGTAACATTGCTCACATTCTCTTTCTTGTGTGTGTACAAGATGATTTTGTATCAAATATCACCCCCGTTTTTGTGTGACTCCACAAGCAAAGCAGTTCTGAGATTTTGTGGCTGTCAAGGACGGCTCAAAGCCAATCCTGCTGTAGAATTCTCCCTGTAACGATTTGGCTGACGTTTTACATTAATCCTGCAGTTGATAAGCAGGCAAGAACATAGTTATCCACACATTTTGCAGTATGTAAGCCCTGTGGTTTTTCACTCTTAAAAAAATTCAAACTCCCATAAAACCTCTAAATCTTGCTGTAGCTTTTGAACCATACTCTTTGCTGCTTTGTTCATATCCTTTGTTCTTTGCATTTTGGACTTAAATTGTAGTGGTTTTAATGTTTCACTCTTATTTATTGTGTTACTTATTTTACTTTTTTTTAAAAAAAAACCCTGTTTTGTTGTGTGCTTCCCTTTAAACTTTTTGCTGCAGGGCAAAATGTAAATAAGTGTGAAAGCAGCGTTTTATGTAGTCTGAAGGGACGCGGGTGGTGCTGTGGGTTAAACCACAGAGCCCAGGACTTGCTGATCAGAAGGTCAGCGGTTTGAATCCCCGCAACGGGGTGAGCTCCCGTTGCTCGGTCCCTGCTCCTGCCAACCTAGCAGTTCGAAAGCCCGTCAAAGTGCAAGTAGATAAATAGTTACCGCTCCGGCGGGAAGGTAAATGGCGTTTCTGTGCGCTGCTCTGGTTCGCCAGAAGCGGCTTGGTCATGTTGGCCACATGACCCGGAAACTGTACGCTGGCTCCAGGTAAAGCTGGGGGAAACTACCTGAAATCGTAGATAGCTGCTGACAGTCAGGGTAGACAATACTGATCTGAATCAGTGTAAGGTAGCTTCCTATGTTTATAAAGAGAGGAAAAGATATAATTGCAACTATGTCTGCATGCTAGGACCAACACCTGGAAATCACGTATAGTCCATAGTGTTATGAGGATGCCAGAGCTCCACAATTTCAAAGGCAAAGTGAAAAACTAATTGCTTTCTTCTTTTTCTTTTCAAACAGACACCTACGCTCCGAGAGAAGTCCATTTTGCTAGTAAAAATGATGACCTACATTGAAAAACGTTTTCCAGAAGACCTTGAATTAAATGCCCAGTTTTTAGACCTTGTTAACTATGTCTATAGGTAATTATAGCAATTAATCAACTGGTTCAGCTTACTGGTTCATAATTTGGGCCATGTATGACCTTAATAACATACCATCAATCTCTTAAAGCTAATCTAGATGAGTTTTTAGGTGGCAGGGACAGGTTAAAGTAACTATTCTTCAAAGTTTCATAAATTTTCCTTGTTCATACCTTCAAATCCTAGGTCAGTCTGCATTTTCTTTGCTAGGTGAAATCAATATATACCATGGCACACGGTGTTCCACAAATAATCAGGGATTGCAAGAGTTCAGAATTTTTTATTTTATAATAAAATATAATTAAATTGAGGGTGTTTTTTTGCAATTTGTTAAATCTCAAACTCTTCCCTATAAAGCATGTGAACATATTTATTATTGGATTTATATCCCGCCTTTTCTCCAAGGAGCTCTAGATCCATTTACATGCAAAGCATATCCTCTAGCAGCAAGCTATTACCAGCCCATATTCCTATATTCTTGTTTGTCCGTGTGTATATTACAGAAGTAAGACCTAGGCAGTTCTCCCTAGGGTGTGTCTTTGCCTCTGAGAGCATAGTCTCTGTAGGTCAGAGCTTTCCAAACTTTTCATGTTGGTGACACACTTCTTAGACATGCGTCATTTTGCCACACAGTACTTCAGTTTAGTCATGCTGGCCACATGACCCGGAAGCTGTACGCCGGCTCCCTTGGCCAGTAAAGCGAGATGAGTGCTGCAACCCCAGAGTCGGTCATGACTGGACCTAATGGTCAGGGGTCCCTTTACCTTTTTACTTCAGTTTTGCATCATTTCACGACACAGCAATTCAGTTCTACTAGCAAACCAGAGGTTAAGCTAACCCCTTTTCAGCCCCAAAAGGAGCGTTCGTGTGACACACCTACACACTGCAGCTGACACACCAATGTGTTGCAACGCATAGTTTGGAAAGCTCCTCTCTAGGTATTTGCAAGTTCTACTGTGATTGACCCGGCAAGTGCCGAGTACAAACTTTCATGTTTAAAACGGCACCGGGTCGTTCAGAGGCTTCTGAGCAGGTTCAGCTGAAACCCCTTTCAGATCTTTTTGCTTGGTGAGTTAAGGCCTGAGACAAGCCCTGAGACTTCACCTGTGGGGACATAGAGGTGGACAGGGCTTAGCCCTGTACCGCTTTAAACATTGCATGTTCAGGAGAATGGTTGAAGAAGGGCTTTGTCTACCTGCAGTGTTGGAAATAGGGCTGAGAAGTATTCTGGGATTCCCCCAGCGCCTTCCAATGTATGTCGGCAACACAGAAGCAAAGCGCACACTCCAGAAAAAGATGGATCCTCCTACCGTCTGATTTCCTTCATGCAAACTCATCTTGTGATTCATACCCCTCTACCTTTTGGCACAATGCCCGCCCCTCTCTGCTTTGCAAGTTCTGTATTTTTAAATGCTGCTTTTTTCCTAGGGACGAAAACCTTTCGGGCAGCGAGCTTACCGCTAAACTTGAACCAGCCTTCCTTTCGGGACTCCGTTGTGCTCAGCCGCTCATCAGAGCCAAATTTTTCGAGGTTTTTGACAACTCCATGAAGCGCCGTGTCTATGAGCGCCTGCTTTATATCACCTGTTCTCAAAACTGGGAAGCCATGGGAAGCCACTTTTGGATCAAGCAGTGCATTGAGGTAGGAGTGTGTGTGATGTGAATGTTTGTAGCATTATAAATGCATGTGGTCTGCCTAACATCTTGAATATCGTTAGAATGAAATTTACGCATTTTCAGTAGGAAATAATACATACCCTACTAAAGTCCCAAAGTGATTTACAATCAAAGAATACAATAAAAACCACAAAATTATAATCAGAATTTAAAATTATAGTATCGTATCACTGGTGCTGCCCAAAGGCCTGGGAAAACAAAAACAAAAGTGTATTTGCCTTGTACTGAAACAGTGTTGTTGTTTTTTGTAATTCACTTTGATTTTTTTCTTGTAATCAAACCGTATATAAATTTTATGAAAAGAAAAAACAAAAAGACAAATACATCCTATTGGTTTCCTATCCATGAACTGCTAAGATGCTGTATGAACTTCAGTAAATGTTGATAAGTTGCAGAATGTGCGTAGGGCAGCACAAATGAAAGTGGGCAGTCACCTGCTAGTCATTTGTCATTGTTCATGAGTGTAACCTGAAAATCTTTGAGATTATGTAGATGCACGTAGGATCGTCCTTGTTCTCTTGCGATAGTTGACAACCTCCACCTTCCATATATTCACTGTAATATATGCATCTGTGTTGAACAATGAAGGATAAATCAAGTTAATAAGGCGAAAGCTCAAAAGCTAAGAGGAATACAAAGCACTTACTGATTGAAGATGAAATAATGTGGATTCAATACATAACCTAAATGCTTGCTGTGTGAATACTAAACAATTACTTAAACACTAAACAAGAGAACTGAATGGGAAGCAATTACTTTAATGTAGCAAGCTACCCCCTACCCCTCAAAATAATTAGTGCTCATAACCGCAGGGGGGTTAGGCGGGGAATAGCCAGGCACGTAAAAGAATTATGTGCTTTAGCTTTTCATTCCAGCTGCTGTTCAGCTACTTTTTGGGGGGAAAGAAAAAAAGAAGTATGGTTGCGTTTTAGGTGCAAGAGAGAACTGATCTAGGCATCCTGACTATATCCTCCTTTCGTTGGTTCAGTCATTTTTATATTCTGCCCTTCCTCTCATAGGGAGCACAGGGTAGTTTACAATAAAAATAATCCAAGGACAATTTTAAAGAGGCCTTAACATCCCTTAAGGCCAGGGTTTTCCTTCTCCTAGAACCTCCTTAAACCTAGAACCTCCTTAAACCTCCGCTGCCTTGTGGGTATACTCATTGGTGAGAGAGGCTTTGAGAATAACCCTTGAGAAATAATCTTTTATCTGCTGCCTTGTGGGACAACTCTGGGAAAAGTAAAGGCCAGTGAATAAACCCTATACAAATCCAGAGTGGAATCCCTAACACAGTTGGACGGCGCCTTGTACGCCTCCTCCTGGCAACTCCTGCAGCCAAGCTGGTGCCAAATGTACTGTTCTGCTTCCCTTTGGAGCACATCAGAGAGGCCGAGAGAAGGGTCTTGTTGTTTGGGCAGCCCAGGGCTTCCCCATATACTAGCCTTCAGTCAGAAGGGCAGCCAAAACTTTGCTTTTTAATCGTGCCTTTGAGCTGCCCTAGATATTTTGAGTGCCATGTTACCGACTATTGCTTTCTACTGCCATCTTGTGCTCTTTTGTACTGATCTCCTTAAGGAGGAAGAACAGGATATAAATGATTTCAAACAACCAAAAATAAACAGCTGCCTAAGCGAGTGAATTAAAAAATGGAAGCAGATGCTTCCAATCCCCTCCTCGCAGCTGCACCAGGGGAGGAGAGGGTCACAAACATCATTTTTAGCATTGCATCTGAACTAGTCCAGTAAGTTTCACTGCTCCCCAATGGAATCTGCTTCCAGGAATAGGCAGGATTCATGCGACAAGTTCTACTGATAGCAAGAACATAAGAGCCCTGCTCAAATCAGGCCAAAGGCCCATCCAGTCCAGCATTCTGTTCTCAAAGTGGCAAACTAGATACCTGTGGAATGCTTGCAAGCAGGGCCTAAGTATAACAGCCCCCTCCCCACTTGTGATTTCCAGCAGATGTTATTCATTGACCTAATGCCTCCAGTAGCATAGCTTTGCCCTCCATGAATTTATCTAATAGTCTTTTGAAGCCATTCTGGTCAGTGGCTGTCGCTCCCTCTAGTGAGAACAAGTTCCATACTTTAACCAATGCACTTTGTGACGTCCCTTTTTTTTGGTCCTAAACGTTCCCTGAACTCAAGCAATCTAGCCAAGGAATGTAAAACTCCCCTCCTGGATATGGGTTGCCTAGACTGGCATGGAATGTCCTGGGACAGGCAAACACCTGATTGGTTCTTAGCCAGGACTTGCAAACCCTGGGCAAGATGGGAAATGCAGTTCATCATTCCTGCAGATGTGTCACTAAACCGTGATTAAAGCCAACAAAGGAAAGGGAGACTTTGGCCCAGAGGGAATGGGAGGTTGCCTGTAGCCTCCTCCCAGTCATCTTGGCCATGAGAAGAGTTCTGCACAAGGGCGCTTACTTGCAAGTGGTAATAAAATAAACATGCAGGAGTTATTTGGTATGTTAGTCTCAAAAACCAAATAGTTTCATTACTGCTCTTAAAACATATTTAGCTCTTGCTGGCTGTATGCGAAAGAAACACCACAATTGGGACCAGCTGCCAAGGTGCCATGCTGCCATCCATCACAAATGTCATCAACCTAGCTGACAGCCACGACCGGGCAGCATTTGCTATGGTGACCCACGTCAAGCAGGAGCCTCGCGAAAGAGAAAACAGTGAATCTAAGGAAGAGGTAACTCGGTTTTCATATTGCAATATGCCTTTTTTTTGCCTTCGTTTAAAAATATTCCATTTCACATGTGAGCCAGTCTCATTCCAAGTTTATTTTGCTCAGTACTGCTCAGACTGGCAGTCACTCTAATAGTCTTGGGCAGGAATCTTTTTTGAGCCCTGGTCATTTTCATTAGGGATTGAATCTGGGACCTTCTGCATGCAAAACAGGTTTTTTACCCTCTGAGCTATTACCCCCTCCCCTGAAGGAACAGCCCTTTCCCACCAAGAGCAAAAGTCATGACCCCATCAGCCCTACACCAATTCCTATCTACTCTGACTGATCTCTGCTCTCCAAGGTCTCAGGCAATTACTTTTTCCCCAGCCCTGGCACTCGAGATCCTTTTACCCAGTAATGACGACAATTGAACCGGGGGATCTACTGCTTGTAAAGCTTCTGCTTATCGCTTAGCTATGGGCCTTCCCAAAATAAATGTCAAAATATTTATTTCAAAGAAAGAAGGAGGGGGGCTCCTCCTCCTCCTTTCTTTGAAACTAAACAAGTTGGCTTCAAAGCTCATGCTTTGATTGACGTGTTCGTTACAGGCCATGATTGCTGGTTCATAGGACTAAGCAAGCCAATGTTCTTGGAAAGCAAAACATCTCTGCAGAAGCCCCGCTCCACCTCTGCCAGCTGTGCAGGAGGAGGAAAGGGAAGTTTGCTGTGTAATTTTAGGTCTGTGGCTTTCCAAAGGTCATTAGATTCAAAGTCTTATCAGCCCCAGCCAACATTGCCAGTGGATAGGGATGGTAGGAGCTGTTCTCCTGTAGCATCAGTTGGACCACAGGTTAGCCAGCCTTGCTCTCAACCATGATTTAAAGTTTACATTCCTGCCCAAATTGCCCTCTTTGAAATTCACTTCAAAAGAGGTTTTGTCCTGCAGCATCATTGCTCAGCCAGCACAGGTCTGAAGTCATGCATTTGTTCCACATGTTGAGATCTTTGCACTTTAGTGTCTCTTTATATCATCTCAGACCTCATGTCCTTTTTCTTTTTTCTTCTTTTTAGGATGTGGAGATAGACATTGAGTTGGCTCCAGGTGATCAGACTAGTACACCCAAAACCAAAGAGCTTTCTGAAAAGGACATTGGCAACCAGTTGCACATGCTAACCAACCGGCATGATAAATTTCTTGACTCTCTTCGAGAAGTGAAGGTTGGTCCTTTGCTAGATGCCTTGGGTTGTTCCTTAGGAATGGCGGTGTATACCCATTTAAAATTAGTTAATAACCATGCATAGGATTATGTAGTGTTTGTCATAGTATTGCTGCAGCTATGCCATAGCTGTGCTGCGGAATAAGACTATGAGGGATGACTTGCTGGTCTTTATACAGCTATGGCTATACATAGAGTCATGGCCTGTGGGGGGCGGGGAGGCAGGCGAAGGAAGCTCCTTCATCATTCAATATGCCTAACCGTATTGATTTTATTTCAAGACTGGAGCCCTGCTAAGTGCCTTTGTGCAGCTGTGCCATATTTCCACGCCCTTAGCTGAAAGGACTTGGATCCAGCTGTTCTCCAGATTGTGGAAAATCCTATCGGATAGACAGCAACATGTGAGTGTGAATTTTTTATTATTACAACAAAGCACATTTTGAGAAAAGGTGTGAAAAAAATCTGAAACATTTTAAAATTACTGTTTTTTTGGGTCGCCTCTCATGCTGTATATTGCAACTGCAGAAAGCATGTAAAACTTTGGAGGAATTAAGTGCAGTTGGTGAAAGGGAGAGATTCAAACTTTCTTGGGAATAATCACTAGTTCAGCATTTCCCAAACTTGGGCCAGGACATGTATTTTATAGATGTAGGCAACTAAGAAAACTTTCTTCAGTAATAGTTGATGATCTCCAATTTTACTTGGTTTTGTTGTATTTAGCAAACTGCTTGTTTTTCCCACAATACAGGCACTTTTATAAATAGTATTTCTGAGACTAGAAGTACACATTTCAGCAACTTTGCTATTTGAGATCATTGCATGTGAACTGTCCCAATATATTGATGTTTCTGTGTTGAAATGACTTGATTGCTTTAACACGAAGATTCAGCAGTTTTTCCTACCCACCATTCTCTCCTCCCTCAGGCCCTTGCAGGAGAAATCAGCCCATTCTTGTGTAGCGGGAGCCATCAAGTGCAGCGGGACTGCCAGCCTAGTGCACTGAACTGTTTTGTGGAGGCCATGTCTCAGTGTGTCCCTCCCATTCCAATCAGGCCCTGTGTGCTGAAGTACCTGGGTAAAACACACAACCTCTGGTTCCGTTCGACTCTGATGCTGGAGCACCAAGCCTTCGAGAAAGGACTGAGTCTCCAGATTAAGCCTAAGCACTGCACTGAGTTTTATGAGCAGGAAAGCATAACTCCGCCTCAACAGGTAGGGAGCAACGTTTGCAGGTTGCAGGGTTCAAAAGCGATAGTAGTCAAATTCGCTATTTCTTTTACATTTCACCGGTTTCCCATACCTCAGGATCTGCAGCCCAGAGTGGCTTCAGATCTTGGCTAAGAGAAACCTTGGTTGCTTCAGCTGTGATTAAAGCTAGTGGATTGTTTTAACTGTATTTGTGTGCTGGGAGGGAAGAATTTGTGTTAAGAAATGAGGAAAACCCTGTTCCCAAGCTTGGCTTTATAAGTTTGTGAACCAAGGTTAGCAGTACGTCTTTCCTGGCCCTTGGTGGCTGATTTTTTCCTGCACACTCCATTGTTCAAAGTTGAAACAGCAGATCTCTCTTCCACAGACACCCGGGGGGGGGGGGTAAAATAGAATATTTTTCAGTATGTACTTGAGCTTGGCAGGATGTGAAGGAGAGAGAAAGAGAGGGGCAGAGTAGGCTGGCCATGCCCACCACTGTCATGTGACTTCTGGAAGTTTGGCTAAGGGTGTATGTATATGACCCACAAGGTAAAAACGTCAACTGCCCTTTGGTGTAAGCGATGGTTTTCTGTGGGAATGCTGGCAGTCTTCTGCAAAGGTGGATCCTGGCCTGCCAGCCTCCAGCATTTCCTCGACATGGCTCTCCCAGCAAAGCTCGTTCCTGACCGGGTGCGGTAGCGTATCTTCAGTCAGCTGATAAAATGTTCTTAGCCTTGATGGAATCAGGCACTCATCATATTGTGAACTGCAGAAGTATAGGCCTATTCCAGAAGTTCCTTTAACGGAGTAAGCCCAAGACACTAGAGCTGCCTGTGTTTGTTTGGCCAGCTGCCTGATTATTCCAGTTCCCGGCTCATAGCTTTATTGCAGAAAATGTCTGCTTCATAATGGGTCAGTCATAAACTTTGCGCCGTAGCAGCAACATTTATTATATTGTTATTGTTGTTCTTTTTGCTTTTCCTCTCCCTCTAAGGAAATACTCGATTCTCTTGCGGAGCTGTACTGTCTATTACAAGAGGAGGACATGTGGGCTGGATTGTGGCAGAAACGCTGTAAATTTCCGGAGACGGCAACTGCTATTGCTTACGAGCAACACGGCTTCTTTGAGCAGGTAGTATATTAGATTAAAAATTGACCATATAAATATGGCAAGCACACAGAGTGCAGGTGCGTGATTGTACTGGAAGCATTATATAATGTCCCTGTATTGAAGAACAGGGGCTGCCGACAACCTTGATATAGCATGTCTTACAAGCGGAGCTACAGTCAGGCAGCGCATGAGTGAATTTAATTGAAGGGCTTTTTCATGCCTCTTCAGACAAGCATTCCCCTGAACTTGACCTTTCTGATCTAATTGTTTTAGTTGTTCAACTTTTAATTGTTATGCTTTTTAACAGGCTTGCTTCAACACATGTTCCAATAGTAGATGTTTTTAACCTTTTGATGGAGTTTGTTTTATTGTGTATTTTAAAGACATGTGGATATTTTATACTTGTAAACCACTTGGAAGCCCATTTTGTGCATGTAAGTGGTATAATCACTATGCGCTGTAGAGGGAAGTGAGGGGCAGATGGGGCTTGTCAACCTGGGAACATAGCCCACCTAGGAGAAGGAAAACTGACTGTAAACAACCTCTGCCTTGTGGGACATCTTCGGGAGAAGAAAAGGCTAAGGGGAAAACCTTACACAAATCCCGAGTGGAGTCCCCAAGGCACAAAAATGCTCAGCTAAATGTAGTATGAGAGACATGATTGTCCTGGCTGTGACAAGCAAATAATAATAATAATAATAATAATAATAATAATAATAATAATAATAAAAAAAGATTACATTGATGCCCCACCCTTCTTCTCAAACACATTTGTGATCAAGCAATGCCATTAAAAGGGATGCGGGTGGCGCTGTGGGTTAAACCACAGCATAGTCTCTGTAGGTCAGAGCTTTCCAAACTTTTCATGTTGGTGACACACTTCTTAGACATGCATCAGTTTGCCACACAGTACTTCAGTTTTTTGGGACGCGGGTGGCGCTGTGGGTTAAACCACAGAGCCTAGGGCTTGCCGATCAGAAGGTCGGCTGTTCGAATCCCTGTGACAGCGTGAGCTCCCGTTGCTTGGTCCCAGCTCCTGCCAACCTAGCAGTTCAAAAGCACATCAAAATGCAAGTAGATAAATAGGTACCGCTCCGGCGGGAAGGTAAATGGCGTTTCCGTGCGCTGCTCTGGTTCGCCAGAAGCGGCTTAGTCATGCTGGCCACATGACACCGGAAGCTGTACGCCGGCTCCCTTGGCCAGTAAAGTGAGATGAGCGCTGCAACCCCAGAGTCGGCCACGACTGGACCTAACGGTCAGGGGTCCCTTTACCTTTACCTAATGCCGTTAAAAATAAAATGCAAATATATTTTAAGCGCCGGGGGTGGGGAGCGCAATTAAAACAAATTCAGAAAGAGGTGTCACCAAATCACGTGCTTGGATAGCCTGATGAAATAAAGGGGTTTTCAACAGGCATCTAAAACAGTAGTACAGTGAAGGTACTTGCAATTAATGCAGATGGGTGATATGCACATTCCCCCCCCCCCAACCATATCCAGGAGCGAGGGCCATACATGCACATCAGTGGCACCAGTCCTCTGCTTGAGGAAAGAGAAGCTTTACTGAATGCAACTGTGGATCTTATTGACTACAGTCTGTTGCACAGCCTTAATTCTGGCTTTTCAGATCAGGAAATAGTGATGCGGCATCTGTGTGCCGCCTCCTGTAGGATCCCGTGAGAAAATAAGCTTCGTCAATTTCTTCCAGGCACAGGAAACCTATGAGAAAGCCATGGAGAAAGCGAAGAAAGAACATGAAAGAAGCAATGCTTCCCCTGCCATTTTCCCAGAGTATCAGCTCTGGGAGGACCACTGGATTCGGTATGTTAATTGAATTTGTTCTACTGCTCGGTTTTGATGTATCTTAAAAGATTTGATGTGAGGCTGAACATAAAATTCAGAAGATATTGAGGAATGGGCAAATTTTGTTGAATCTCCTGTTGTTTAACTGATGCCTCAAGCCCATCAGTGGCACCGTTTGCTATTGGTTGAACAAATCTCATCATACTTATTCCAGATCAAAACTGCTATACAGGAAAAAAAACACCTTGCTTTTTTTAAAAAAAACAACCTTTCATTGGCCATAGTTAAAACCTCTTTTTAACCATGCATTTTAGCAAATGTTTTGGCAATAAAAACTAAAAAAACAATTTGGAAGCTTAAAAATTCGGCCCCAAACCAGGAAAACCTGCCTGGGTTGTGTGTGCTCAGATGTGCAAGTATGGTTCAGCCAGGAACATCTGGGTACAACTACCGTATTTTTCCATGTATTAGGCAAGGTTTTTTGACTCAAAAATCATGTCAAAAAACAGGGTCGTCCTAAACACAGATAGTGGCGGGGGGGGGGGGGGAGCTGTGTGTGCCTGCCAGCTGCTTGGCGGGTGCACAACTCCCCCCCATGCTGCTGTGGGAGGTGTGTGCTCTAGGGAGTGTTTCCCGCAGCAGCGTGGAGGGGAAGCCGCCAGCCAGCTGGTTGGCGGCCTGCGCTCTAGGGAGCTTCCTGCCCACAGTGGCATGGGGGAGTGGCTGCCCACTTTGCCAGCCCCCAACAACGGTCTTGCTGGGGTAGTGGCACATGTGCAATTCCCCCTTTAAAAAGCTCAGAAACTTTGGGCCATTTCCCCTAATTTTCTTTAAATTTAGTCCCCCAAAATAGGTCCCGTTGCTCGGTCCCTGCTCCTGCCAACCTAGCAGTTCGAAAGCATGTCAAAGTGCAAGTAGATAAATAGGTACCACTCTGGCGGGAAGGTAAACAGCGTTTCCGTGCACTGCTCTGGTTCGCCAGAAGCAGCTTAGTCATGCTGGCCACATGACCCGGAAGCTGTACGCCGGCTCCCTCGGCCAATAAAACGAGATGAGCACAGCAACCCAAGAGTCGGTCACGACTGGACCTAATGGTCAGGGGTCCCTTTACCTTTACCTTCTTCCTTTGTAACAGTTGTATGCTTGACTTTGCATTTCGGTTGTGTTTTACATATTTATTGTAAGCCGCCCAGGGGAGTTTGGATGGGCAGCATTTAAATGTCACAAATATGTTCGTAAAATAAACTCCCTCTATTAACTACTTGAAATGGGCAAAGGTACTCTTAACCAGTGAGATCAACATTGTGTTTCCTTTTTCAAGGTGCTCCAAAGAGTTGAACCAGTGGGAAGCTCTGACAGAGTACGGCCAATCGAAGGGTCATATAAACCCCTACCTAGTCCTGGAATGTGCGTGGCGCATCTCCAACTGGACCGCCATGAAGGAGGCGCTGGTGCAGGTGGGTGTCCTTCCCCTTTGTCCCGGAGGATCCGGTTTAATCCACGATTGTACAAAGTGCAACTGTAGGAAGGTGGGCCTGCAGCTCCTATCAATGGAAGCTGCACCCTATGGGGTGGCGGTGTGCTTCCTTGTGATGGAGTGAGCAGCCAGCGAAGCTCGTGCTCTGCGTGCAGGTTTCCCAGATTTTTGTCCTAATTATTTCTTCAAGGGAAGAAGATGCTGATTGAGCATCTGCAAATGTAACACGGACAACTGGCTTCTGCTTCCAATCATTCTTGCCCTGTGTCTGGGGAGCTTTTTTAGCAGACGAGAGGAAAAGGGAGGCAAGTGAAGTGCACAGGTATGCACACTGCAGTCCCCTGGTTCTCAAGAAACATCTGTCAGTAGGACAAGATGAAGAGAGTCAGGCTACTTTCCCTGGCTGCAGTGAAGACAAATACCTAAGGAGGAGCTAGCTGCACTCCTGCCTTCACAATCTTGTTTATAGGAAGGTGCGACCTCCCAGCTCCATTCCAAGTACACTGGAGCTAAAAGTGAATACTGCTAAGAGTTTTTGTTGTTGTTGTTTAGTCGTGTCCAACTCTTCATGAGCTCATGGACCAGAGCACGTCTGGCACTCCTGTCTTCCACTGCCTCCCACCGTTTCGTCAAACTCATGCTGGTAGCTTCGAGAACACTGTCCAGCCATCTTGTCCTCTGCTGTCCCCTTCTTGTGCCCTCCATCTTTCCCAACGTCAGGGTCTTTTCCAGGGAGTCTTCTCTTCTCAAGAGGTGGCCAAAGTATTGGAGCCTCAGCTTCAGGATCTGTCCTTCCAGTGAGCACCCAGGGCTGATTTTCTTCAGATTGGATTGGTTTGATCTTCTTGCAGTCCATGGGACTCTCAAGAGTCTCCTCCAGCACCATAATTCAAAAGCATCAATCCTTCGGCGATCAGCCTTCTTTATGGTCCAGCTCTCACTTCCATACATCACTACTGGGAAAACCATGGCTTTAAGTATATGGACCTTTGTTGGCAAGGTGATGTCTGTGCTATGAGTTATGGGCAGCCTATTTAGTTTGGTATGGCTCTTTGCCTTACTTCGTGTTTGAGCCACCTCACACCAGGTGACCTCCGGCAAATCCATTCTCTTCTCTGTTTATTCTCTCACTCACAGGAAACCAGTGAAGACTATTTCTTCTCTTCCTTGGATGATTGTGCTCCTCTTTGTTCTCTGTGAAAACAGGGATGGCGAACCTGTGGCCTTCAAGATGGTGTTGGACTGCAGCTCCCTTAGCCTCAGCCAACATCACCAGGGATAATGGGAGTTGACCACGGGTTCCCCATCTCTGATGTCAAACCTAAATAAAAAACTACAGGTTATGAGCTTGTTCTGATGTAAAATTGTTTTTTTTTAATCATTTACCTGTGGTTGAGCAGTTTAGAGTGGGCTTTGAGATCACTTCCCCACCCCCTTCAGGAACACCAATTCCCTTACTAAGTAGCTACGTTAGCATTTATATGAACTGATTTAACCAGGGTTCCTGCTTAAGCAATAATCTGAAATAGTCTCACGTTGTGATTTCAGATACCAGGTTACAGGTCCGGTTGAGGCTTCTGTACATCAATATTGCCCTTGGCTTCAGGTAGCAAAATGTCTTGGGCTGGTGCTGGTTCAGTTGGTACCCTGGTTAGCTCTAAAGTCACTGCTTATGCGCCTGATAACTTAGGCACAGTGGGAGAAATGCATGTTTCAGGAAGGTGACAATGGTGGGAAGGAGCATGTGATTGGTCAGCCAGTGCCCTATAGGAATAGCTGCCAAAATATCCACATGTAAGTAATACTGAGAAGAGAGCAGAGTCATTGTCTCTTTCATGACAGGGCATGGTTCTTTCAATAGTTCTGAGCTTTCATTTGTTTCATTTTGGCTCCAGAATTTGTGCAATAAGCTAAGTGCAGCATGGTCTGATGTACTTCTTCCTCCTTCTGAGTCTCTCTGTTTACTTTCTTAAAGCCAGCATTGGGAACGAAGGCATAAAACACTCCTGATGGCTAATTGAGATGTATTTCAGTTCGGGTGGCATAATTTCAAATAAAAAATGCGTTAGCGATGGATCATCCACTGCTTTATTCAAAGGCAAGATGCCCTGCGTTAGTCCTTAATGGCACTGCCTTGCAGAACTTGCACGGCATAGCTCAGCAACCGAAAGGACAAGAAATCAATAAAACATGTTTTGAGGCTTTAGTTAGCAAATGGCAGAAGTGGAATGGCTCGGACTGCTCATCGTTCAAAGTTCTTAGTCAAAATAATTGCAGCCTGGGCCTCCAGCAATTAATATTGCAGCTGGGCATGTTAAAATAGTGCAGGTGATGCACCTGTTTTTTTTAGTTTAAAATCACGCCTTAACATTTTTTCTGTTAATGAGTTTATTTTTCATTTTAATTCAGAGGGGTAAAAATAAACATAATATGGATGCAACAGAAGACATGTGAGAAAAACTGCAGTTAGGAGGAATGGTTCCAATACTGCGCTTGACTCTTAGTTGAGCATGTGTTTCACTGGCCCCAATTCAAATATTATGGTTAAACCATGTCTTGTTCATTGGCATTGTGCCTTGAGCTTGTGTGCTACCTTCCTCATTTTCTGTTTTGCAATAAATATAGATTGTTGGGATGTCCAAATCAGGCAAACTGTGATGATGAACAGGCTGATACAGACATAATACGTAAGCCATGGTTCTTGCTAATCATACTTCAGACTCCAAAGCATGGTTTATTTTCCTGATGCACAGGCAAATTAGAGTTTGTATGATTTCCCTCTGCCTCTTCCTTCCCTGAAAGTCCCTAGATGCTAAACCATGGTTCATCAGATTGCCTTAGTTTAGGCATCAGAGCAGAGCATGACTTGATTTTACACCCGAATTACATCGCAGCCTTGGGATTTCTTCTTAATAAGTCAAGGTGCAGAATAGGTTAAATGCCTAAATGTATTTTGAGCTGCAATTTTGTTTCCTCTATTGGAGTAAAGAGAGTTGGAGGATGTAGTTGTTCTACTGTAGTAGCTGAAAAACAACAGTTTTCAAATAGGTGAGCTTTGCCCTTTATGACACACCATGTAGTTACCATATTTTTCGTCCCATAAGACGCTCCGTCCCATAGGACACACCTAATTTTTTTTTGGGGGGGGGGGGGAAATAAAGGAAATTTTCCCCCCTTTATTTCCCCCCCAAAACCAGATCGGGGAACAGCGGGATGGGGGCGCTGCGCCTCCCCGCTGTCCCCCGAGCTTGTGGGGCTGACCGATGTCTGTCCGGCGCACGGGGCGCTCTGCTTCAGGGCGCCCCACGCGCTGGGCGGCAGGCTGCTATCCGCAGCGTGGGGAGCCCCGCAGGAACTCCCGCAGGGCTCCCAGGCTGCGGATGTCTGCCCGGCGCGCGAAGCGCTCTGCTTCAGGCACCTTGTGCGCCGGGCAGCAGGCTGCTATCTGCAGCGTGGGGAGCCCTGCGGGAACTCCTGCAGGGCTCCCCAGGCTGTGGATGTCTGCCCGGTGCGCGGGGCGCTCTGCTTCAGGGCGCCCCGCGCGCTGGGCAGGAGGCTGCTATCGCTCTCCAAGCTTCAGCAAAAGCCTGTATTCGCCCCATAGGACGCACACAGATTTCCCCTTCATTTTTGGAGGGGAAAAAGTGCGTCCTATAAGGTGAAAAATACGGTACATCCCGTCTCCTTTGCCATCTCTACTGAGCAATGTGGATTTGTATTCTGATCATCCTTGTCCTTTCATAGGAACCACTTGAGAATATATGAGCTAGAACCACATACGTGTGTGTGTGTGTGTGTACCTGATGAGTTAGTCCTTCATAAAACCGGGGCTGCTGTAGAGCATTCAAAATCTAGTAGATTGCTTCAGGGCGCTCTGTTTTTCATGTCTAAAATATCTTGAGTGTGTGTTCGGGTTGAGTGAAATTCATGCTGTATTAAACATTTATAAAGCTAAGTGGCTGCGAAGAAGGGAGGACTGGTTTCAATATATAGCTCCTTCTTGTCTCACTGGTTAATCCATAATTCAGGCATGTGGGGGGATATTTGAGAACTTTTCTACCTTGATGCGATTTATTTCTTTAAAGAAATAAAAAAAGGCTCAGTAAAGCTTACTCAAGTATCAGCATCAGCCACATAGTAACTTGTCTCTGATTGAAGCTTTCCCAAGAATCCCAGCATGAATCCCAGTGAAGTTCATATTTAAGTCAAACGACAGCTCCTTGCTCAGAATTCTGTGTTCTGTCTTAATCTGGTGTGCTGAACTCAGCTGTACTCTCCCCCACCCTTTTTGTTTGCATAATCTTTCAGTTCTTTGCTGGGTTTTAATGCAAAGCTACGGGGTGTGTGTAACTAGGAAGGTTAGTGGTTACAGCATGAGAAAAGAGATGAGCTGTGTATGAGCACTCCTAGACGGGAGCTTTCAAATGTAGCGAGAGACCAGTCAAAATCTAACCTGAATGTGAACTGTATTCTGCAGCATTGTACCCTTTGAGCTTCCCAACTACATCATCATCATCATCATCATCACCATCATATTTTTTTATTTATACCCCGCCCATCTGGCTGGGTTTCCCCAGCCACTCTGGGCAGCTCCCAACGGAACAATAAAAACACAATAAAAGATCAAACATTTAAAACTTCCCTAAACAGGGCTGCTTTCAGATATCTTCTAAAAATCAGATAATTGTTTATTTCCTTGATATCTGATAGGAGGACATTCCACAGGGCAGGCGCCACTACCAAGAAGGCCCTCTTACTGGTTCCTTGTAACCTCACTTCTCACAGTGAGGAAACTGCCAGAAGGCCCTCGGCACTGGACTTAAATGTCTGGGCTGAACGATGGGGGTGGCGATGCTCCTTCAGGTATACTGGGCGGAGGCTATTTAGGGCTTTAAAGGTCAGCACTAACACTTTGAATTGTGCTCAGAAATGTACTGGAAGCCAATGTAGGTCTTTCAGGACCGGTGTCGGCAGCCACTCCCAGTCACCAGTTTAGCTTCCGCATTCTGGATTAGTTGCAGTTTCCAGGTCACCTTCGAAGGTAGCCCCATGTAGAGCACATTGCAGTAGTCCAAGCGGGAGATAACCAGAGCATGCACCACTCTGGTGAGACAGTGCGCAAGCAGGTAGTGTCTCAGCCTGTGTACCAGATGGAGCTGGTAGACCGCTGCCCTGGACACAGAATTGACCTGCGCCTCCATGGACAGCTATGAGTCCAAAATGGCGTAGTTGCATTGTACAGTGGTGCCCCGCAAGACGAATGCCTCGCAAGACGGAAAACCCGCTAAACGAAAGGGTTTTCCGTTTTGGAGGTGCTTCGCAGGATGAATTTCTCTATGGGCTTGCTTCGCAAGACGAAAATGTCTTGCGATTTTTTTTCACTCCCCACCCCCTTTTTCTAAGGCACTAAGCTGCTAATAGCCTTTTAGCAGCTAATCCGCTAATCCCTTAAGCCTTTAATAGCCGCTAATAGCCGCTAAACCGCTAATAGCTCTAATCCACTAATAGGGTTGCTTCCCAAGACGAAAAAACCGCTAGACGAAGAGACTCGCGGAACGGATTCTTTTCGTCTTGCGAGGCACCACTGTATCTTGGAGTGGTGGGTGCTGGAGTTGCCACATGACCTCAGCACTATAGTTCATCATCCTCCCAGCCTGCCACACGCTGCCATTTCTGATGGTTTATGCTTCTTGACATGTGTGGGAGCAGGCAAAGGCTAGAGTTTACCCCGAGATGGAAATGCAGTAAATAAACAAATTCAAGGGCTGTGTAGAGTGAATCCGTTCCTTTCAAATCAATAGCAACATTTTCATGGAATTTGAGATTTGGATTATCTGGAGACATCAGTACTAGGGTGGATGCTAGTGGAAAATATGACTCTGTGGGGGCATCCTCATGCCCAGGAAAGCCGTTTTGCTTCCTGTGAAATATTAGCAAGAAGCTTTGCTCTCAGTGTCCAAGTGCTTCTATATATTGTTTCATAACTGTGGATTATGTTTGAGGTAAAGGTCCAGAATACTCTGTACTTTTAGCATTGGTTAAGGCCCTGAAGGACAATTTGGGAAATATACACAGACACACATAATATCGAGGAATTTAGCATAGGAATGAAACGGGCTATGTATTATCTCACTCAGCTGTGAAATAGGGAGTTGAAATAAACATGTCTTGATAAAGATTGCTTCCAGGATGAAGGAGTCCTTTTATCTTTGAAGGGGTGTCCACAACTTGAGTGCAGCCATAGGAAACATAAAGTTTTCTGCATTATTAAGAAAGGAGGTCTGGCGCTCTGAGGACAGATACCTGCTGCAGTCCTCTCTCCTGAAAACTCTACTCAGCTGTTGGGTATTCACTTTCAATAAAGTTTTAACAGAACCACGATCATGGAAGCCCAATCCCTTCAATAATTATGGAATCATTTCATAATAATGATCATCATCATATTTTGGTCCTGTTTCCACGTCCCCCCTCCCCCTGCAGCTGTGCAATACTGAATAGATTGCAGGGTAGAATTGAAGCCTTGAATTGCAGCCAAGTGAATTGATCATGTCTGACAGCTTCGCGTTGTGAAGGCTTGCAGGCTGAATCGACGTGACAGCCACCAGCAACTGCGGACATGCCATAGCTGGAGCTTGGATTGAAAGAGAGATTTTCAGTAATGAGGCCTATACTAATGAAGTAAAGAGAAAATAAGTGAAGCTGTAAATTGAGCTGCTCTGGATTTATTTTTTTTAAGCCAGAAAACATGTTTTTCATAAATACAAGGATGTTGAGGCCTAATTGCCTCCATGCTGCTTCTACATTTATGCTTACTGTCCACTTTCCACTGGAGGTAAATGGCGCTGGTGTTGCTTAATGCGACAATTTTGAGCCACCTATATAAACTCAGTGCAAAGAACTGGAGATCTTGACAATGGAAAACTGTGTTAAGTTCTATAACAGGTGTGTCTCTGGACCTCAAATTGAGACTCATACAAGCAAAAATAATATTTAGAACATACTGGACTCCATTATGCTGGTCATTGACAAATTTAACAATACTTGGAATTCATTTTTATAAATGCCGTATTAGGTTACGGTCTGGTTAACCGCAGTAACAACTTTTTGTAATGTCTACAAGTTTTTTTGTTTGGTTTTGTTTTCTGTATGGGTGCTATTTCTTCTTCTTTGCATCTTATCTTACTCTGTGCACTTGTAATTATGTACTTTTTATCTTTCAGTAAAGAATATAAAATAAGAAACTCCCACCTGCTCCCACCAACATGGTAAATCATTGGGCATGATGGGAGCAATGTAGTATGGAGGGCCACAGGTTTCCCTCCCTTATTTTAATGTCCACCAATTTTTTAAGCTAAGACACATTTTGTTTTAATGCATGTGTGTCTGCCAACAGACCTTGGTTTGTTTGGAGTTCACCGAGTCAGGACATGAAACCATAAGTTGATAACTAGTTTGCAGTCACAGTTTTCTAAATGTGGTTAACTGTTACGAATCTTGCAAACCATTGTCAAGCAACAGTTTGGACCCCTGCATCACAAGGGCAGCATCATGGAGACAGGTGTGAACTTAGGAACTTGAATCCTGGGCAGATGGACAACGAAAGTGGGCGAGCAATTTTGCAACCCGTGGTGTGAGTTTTTAACCACGGTTAGCAGAAAGCACGGTTTTGCGTTGTGTCTGAAAACCCAGCCGCTCTTTTTTTTCCCTTTGCAGTGTTTTCGCCTACAAAAAGCATTGTAATGTCTTGTTTTGCCCCAAGGTGGAGTTGAGTTGCCCCAAAGAGATGGCATGGAAAGTCAACATGTATCGTGGATACCTGGCAATCTGCCATCCCGAGGAACAACAGCTCAACTACATAGAGCGTCTGGTTGAAATGGCCAGTGGCCTGGCTATCCGGGAATGGCGAAGACTTCCTCAGGTGGTTTCACACGTTCACACGCCCCTTCTTCAGGTGAGCCAGAGATTGCTATGAGTTGTCAGACCCTCCTTTTGGGTGGGGGGTATTGTTTTGCTGATTTGTTTTTAATCATAGGCTTGTTTTTATCCTGTATTTTATTCTGCAAACTGCCCTGAGAACTTATGATGAAGTACCGTATTTTTTGCTCTATAAGACTCACTTTTTCCCTCCTAAAAATTAAGGGGAAATGTGTGTGCGTCTTATGGAGTGAATGAAGGCTGCGCAGCTATCCCAGAAGCCAGAACAGTAAGAGGGATTGCTGCTTTCACTGCGCAGCGATCCCTCTTGTTGTTCTGGCTTCTGAGATTCAGAATATTTTTTTCTTGTTTTCCTCCTCCAAAAACTAGGTGCGTCTTATGGTCTGGTGCATCTTATAGAGCAAAAAATACGGTATATAAAACTAATAAGTAAATCTAGGACTCTCCTAAGCACAGAGAACTTTTTTGTCGTTGCCGCAAGAGGTGCTTCTGAGAAAGCTGGTCTTTAAAATCAACAGGCAGGCTCTCTACGGAAGTTTGTTCCTAGGTTTCCTGTAAGGAACCGTGCAAAGAGCAAGGTGTATACACACGCATGCACACTCATCTTGATATGCCATGCCTGTTTTTACCCCCATGGCACTCAGCGAACAAAAAATATTGCAGGACATGTTATTCTATTTGTTTATTAGTTCTGTTACCTGTCCTTTACTGTAAGGCCCCAGGGTGGGTTGCAGCAATAAAATATACAATTATTAAACAATTGCAATCATAAAATAAGCAAAGTTTTGAAACAGTTCCATACATAAAACCATTTAAAATAACCTCACGAATGCAATACAATATCTATCTATATAAATAGTTCAAATAGAGATGGAGACTGGGATAATACTGGAGGTTGTCTATGCATCCTTGCATCCCTTTTGTGGCATTTTCTGCCTTTTTGTTTTAATGACTTGATAACAAACTTCAGCCTTTCCACATATTAAGATGAGAGCATGTCTGAAAGAGTTAAGATGAATAATAGGCAAAGTGCTGCATCGACCTCTTTCAGTAAGTAGGAGCTACCATTTCAGTTTGCCACACGCGCACGGCTGTAAGAATTAATAGTGATAAATACATTCTCAACACTTCCATGTGCATTGCGTGGCGTGTCGAAAACCTTCGTATACATTCTCATTGTCAAATTGCTAAAATAGGCAGTGAATGACAAAGTTGCCAGCATGGCAATGAAGCTACTCAGCAGTAATTACTTTTCCCTGCATCAGATAGTGAGTGATTAAATACCTGCTAGAAAATTAAATTTGCATGATGAATGGGAGTAGGATGAAGGTTAAGCTATTGTGAGCGCTGAAATTCTGGTGATTGTGTGTGTATGCCTCTGTGTTTGCAGGTGCTGGTGGTGTTTCTCTCCTTAATTTATTCTGTTCCCAGAGATTTGTGTGTACGTGTAGACAGATTTTTTTGGGGGGTGGGAGGCAGTTATCTTAGTTGATTAATAGCTAAGACAAGTGTTCATCTCTCAAGAAGCTGCTTTGTAAATGGTTACATCTCTACAAAGGATTTGAATTCCAGTAAAGTTTATAGGCCTGCCCAGAGCTTATCTAACTCTGTGCCACTTTTTGGTGGCTATCAAAAGTGCTGCTGCATTGCATTTGTCCTGCATAAGGTGAGTACATATTGGATTTGCAGAATATGTTTGAAGGAAGGGCTGTTTGAAGTAAGCCAGAGTGGGGTGACCAGGTGTCGCCAACCCTTTTGGATCCATAGGTACATTTGAAAACTTGAGAGTGTGCTATGGGCACCATCATAACAGGTTGGTTCTCTTACCCCCCCCCCCCCCAGTCACACAGAAAAAGTTTATGCACTCCTTTCCATCCTCTTTTCCAAGGCGTCTGCATAAGTCATATCCAGTAGAATTAAAAAGGGTCCTCTTGGATTTGCATGATTTCACACACACACACCTCAAATAACCCCTAAAACAAATTAAAGTTTACAGTGGCAGACTGAAAAATATGTATCAGATGCTTACTAGCACCACAGAAACATTGATCTAAGGCAGCTGGAGGGCACCACGTCCGCTGCCTGTATCCTAGGCTGTCCTATTTTACACATGCTGTTGCATCTAGTGCATCTGTAAGCTCTCACCCATTTGTAAGCTGAGTTGTCCCAGAGTAGAAAGGAACAGTGATCAGTCTAGAAGCCAAGAACCCGGTTCTGAGTCCCTGTGATGGTCAGTTTAGCTTCCTGGCCTTTGCAGTACTATTTCCTGGAGAAAATAAAATAATTTTATCAGCTTCTTCTTAGCTATGAACAAAACTTTCATAGACCCGCCATTTTACTCTTCTCCAAAGCAATTCAGAGACATGTCACCGTCTGTATAATGCCATATGGCCAGTGAGTGGCACTTCAAAAACAGCATGTTATATGCCGTTGGAGACAACAGCTGTTTGGTGTTGGTGTTGGGTTAGCAAGACCCCTGCCATGATCTTAAAGCAGTTTTTCTGTCCCAGGGAATGTGTGTTGTTTTGCATTAATGGTTATTCATGGCCCTGTTTGTTTCCTTAGAAGAGGGTGGATAATGAACCTTGATAATCTGATCAACAGCATTAAAAGAAATCAACCAACTATATTGTGACGTTGATTTCAACATTCTTCATTGTAATGTGCGAATGGTCTTCAGTGGGCAAAACAAATCACTCAGCTGTTGGTGCTGCATGTGGTTAAGACAGTTCCCCTCCCTTCCCCCCCCTTCCTGATGAGGAACCAATGACACATGTGCTATAACTTTTACAACCTTCATCCTCCTAGGCAGCACAGCAAATAATTGAACTTCAGGAAGCAGCTCAAATAAATGCAGGGTTACAGCCGGCCAATCTTGGGAGGAATAACAGCCTGCATGACATGAAGACTGTTGTGAAAACTTGGAGGAACAGGTTGCCAATTGTGTCGGACGACTTGTCCCACTGGAGCAGCATTTTCATGTGGAGGCAACATCATTACCAAGGTAAAAACACCCCAGTCCCATTATATCCTATTTCGGGGAAGATACTCTCCCCTTTCCACCCCTCGCATAAAAGGTATGAATTTTTCGCAAATAAGGAATTGTGATCTAATTCTTGGTTGGCAAGGTGATTTTATTATTCCAGCCTTTTAGAAAACTATTTCCTAAAACTGTTGCATCTGAGACCTGTTCCTGGGACAGAAATAAAATGCAAAAAATTGAGGGCGAGTTTAAATTTCCATTTTCATAAGCAGGTCTGGGGAGAAAAATCTCCAGGCACCAAAACAGTTGATGCTGGTTGATTTAAACTCCAGGCTCTTTATAAGGCTGGGGCTTAGGTGTATGAAATGTTTTTCCACTCTGTTGATGAGGCACAATCATGTATATTTGACAATGTGCATCAATCTGGGCATTGAAGCATTCAGAGCCAAGACTGGGTAGGTGGGTGAGTGAGTTCATATGTATTTTTATCCAGCTTTTTAATCAAAATATTTTCTGAGCAGCTTACCAATAGATCAAGTCACATAGTACAATACAGACAACAACAAAACTCAATAAAAACAACAAGACAAAGCAAGTGGAACTAGCATAGCACAGGCCAGCAAGATAAGGAAAGCCTGGGTACATAAAACGATAGTCACCTGGTGACTGAGAGCTGATGGATTTGGTGCCAGGCACATTTCCACTGATGCAGGACATCTGAAAAAGTCATTTTCCTGGTGTTCCTGGTATTTAATTGCTGGTGGCTAGGAGCACCCAAAGAAGGGTCTAGAATAATTAAGATAATCTGACAAGTTTGCATGGGAAGACAGGTCCTTCAGATGCCCAGTTCCCAAGCAGCATGAGGTTTTACATGCTTAAAACCAGCACCTGGGATTGTGTTCAGAAATTCCCCAGGATCAGTAACATAGCTGCTGTTTTGGGACCAGCTTAACTTTCTGAGTAGCATTTAGATGTCCGACTCTGGCGGAAGGAATACATTAGCTGCTCTTGCTGTGATACGAGTTGCTTCCAAGACATGAAGGATTGGATCACTGGTGCCGGGAGAAAGCAACTGCTTGTGGAACTCATTTTGTGTTATAGGTGTAGTGAGATACGAACAAGCCAAATCTCTTCCCAGGCTGACAAGTCCCACCCCCTCCTATGATGTGGCTGAGAGGAGGTGTTTCAAAGCTTCTGCTTTCGTTTAAACAGGCCCATGTCAGATATTTCCAGCTGTGGGGAAGGGGGAGCATGTGAGCCTTGGAGGAACCTGGGTTCATTCATGTCCTTCCAGGGATGTCCAAACTTTTCTCAAAGAGGGCCAGATTTGATAAAGTGGGCATGCATGAGGGCCAACCAAATGACACAAGACAGGGGCTGGATTAAACTGACCAGGCTGGATTAGGCTGGACTTTGGACATGCCTGTTCCAAGCCATAGTTTGCTTGATTTCTCAATGAGCCATAAGGCATTGAAGAGATGGCTTTGTGGACTGAGGCGATCCACTGATCTTGCCGAACCGTCCGCAAGATCCCACCTTAAGGATACAAACGTAATGAATCAAAAATGAACATGTGTCAATTCATTTAACATAATTTTAAAAGTTTTGCTCTCTCGGGTTTTCTCAGCCATTGTCAGTGCATATGAGAACAGCACTCAGCACGATCCTAGCTCCAATAATGCCATGCTGGGTGTCCACGCTTCAGCCTCTGCCATTATCCAGTATGGGAAGATCGCTCGGAAGCAAGGGCTGGTCAACGTGGCTCTGGACATCTTGAGTCGCATTCACACTATCCCAACGGTGCCAATTGTGGATTGCTTCCAGAAGATCCGACAGCAAGTCAAATGCTACCTCCAGCTGGCTGGAGTCATGGGCAAAAACGAGTGCATGCAGGTATAGCAACGGCACATGTTACTATGGGGCGTCATAACGCAGTGGAAGGTTGATGGTGATAGGACTCTGGTTATGTAGGCCCTGTTAAATGGGATCAAGGAGTTTAGTGTGTGTTCTGTTTTGGATGGGCTTCCCTTGAAAGATTAGGTTGCCACTTGCAGGAGTGTGTGTGTGAGTGAGAGGGGCGGGGAGGAGAGAGAGATAGAGATGCTGGAGCAGGGGTAGTCAACTGAAGCTTGCCAGGCAGGAACTCCTCCCTTCTTCTGAAAAGATGCACCTGGCCATTTAGGGCCCTCCTACTCTTAAGTGGGACGCGGGTGGCACTGTGGGTAAAACCTCAGCGCCTAGGACTTGCCGATTGTCAGGTTGGTGGTTCGAATCCCCGCGGCGGGGTGCGCTCCCGTCGTTCGGTCCCAGCGCCTGCCAACCTAGCAGTTCGAAAGCACGTCAAAATGCAAGTAGATAAATAGGGACCGCTTACTAGCGGGAAGGTAAATGGCGTTTCCGTGTGCTGCGCTGGCTCGCCAGATGCAGCTTGTCACGCTGGCCACGTGACCCGGAAGTGTCTTCGGACAGCGCTGGCCCCCGGCCTCTTAAGCAAGATGGGCGCGCAACCCCAGAGTCGGACACGACTGGCCCGTACGGGCAGGGGTACCTTTACCTTTACCTTACTCTTAAGTCATTTCATGATTTTTCTCCTTTCCCCCACCCAATGCCCACATTTCCTTCCTGCTCGACCCCCTTGCCCCTTGACAGTGCAAAAGGGTAAAATATCAGTGCACAAATTGCAACAGCGCTAGTATGGATATTATTGCCAGTTCTGGGTTCCTGATTCAGAACAAGAAAAATGGTTACATTTAGGTATGGACGGCGTGACACTTCACCATTTGGAAGCTCATGAAATATCCTTTTAAAAGTTTCGAGACTTCGTTTTCTTCTTCTTCATATGTTTCAATTTGCCCGTGATATATATTTTACAGTTCTTGCTGTGTAAAAAATCTATTGAACAGGGCCTTGAGGTTATTGAATCAACAAATCTGAAGTATTTTACCAAGGAGATGACTGCAGAGTTCTACGCGCTGAAGGGGATGTTTTTGGCTCAGATTAACAAGTACGTATGACTTGGGTTAGGTGTTGAGCACACATCTGGGAATGTATATGCCAGAACACAGTGATTCAGAGGCTAAGTAAAAAGCCACAGTTGAAAAAGTCACAGCTTCAGTGTGGGTGGGAGTAATTACGCTCATTATCTGTACCCCACACTGCATGGAAGAAAGATTGACTGCAGCTGCCCACCTGTGTGCTGAGTTTTCCAGTGGTGACATAATTATTTTTTAAGAGTAAGCCCGGATAGTGAGGGATCATTTTTCTTATTATTTGTTTTAGTTCATAAAATGTATACACCGCTTGATCATTTAAAAAAACCCCTCAAAGCGGTGTACAAAAAGATAACAGTAAAGTCAAGAAAAATTCCACAAACCTACTTTAAAACATATCAAAAGTTAAAACACCTAAGCAATAAAATCACCTCAACTTTCTAAGCATCTAGGTGGCAGGTGTTTTTAGCAAGGAGCTGAAAAGAGTACAGTGAAGGCTCCTGCTTGATCTCAGTAGGCAGGGATTTCCATAGTGTACACATTAAATGATTGAGTTCTTACAAATGTGGAACGTGTATTATGTGGCACCTGTAGCGGTGTCTATGGAAGCAGGCTCATGTGGGATGAGATGATAAATGGTAAATGGGGGTTCTCTGCCCTCTCTCTTTGGCAGCCCCCACCAGGCCTGTAATCTGATAGAGATGGAAGAGATCGCCACTGGAAGGTAAAGTGAGGTGGTTACTTTT
This sequence comes from Podarcis tiliguerta, assembly GCF_965153285.1. Taxonomy (NCBI): domain Eukaryota; kingdom Metazoa; phylum Chordata; class Lepidosauria; order Squamata; family Lacertidae; genus Podarcis; species Podarcis tiliguerta. Next base: position 42,606,763 of record NC_139547.1, on the reverse strand, counting down.
GAGAGAGGGCCTTAGGACCATCCTTTTGCACAGGAAACCCCAGGACCAATCAACCTCTTTAAACCTATTCCAAACAACACAGTCCTAGATATATGTTCAGTTTGAAGCAAGTCTCATTGAATTCAGTGCGTCTTACTCCCATACTCCCCAAACCCCACATTTCTCTTAAGGTTTAGCCCGAAATGACCCACCCCAGATAGCAAAGGCAAAGAAAAGGGATAAAAACTCACTCAGAGACATGACCCTTCAGGAGGCTTTTCACACTCCTCTCTATTGGCAATTGTTTCCCCAATGCCATTAACCAATGGCACTTGGCGTCACCACGGCAACCAGAGGAGCAGGACCCAGCTAGTGTCCATTATTTTCATTTCAACATGAAGGGGGGAGGGCAAAGAGAGGGAAGGAGGGGAGGGGAAAGTGAAAGCGTCTCTGAAATTCCAATATAAAACTGAAAGCCTATACAACATTGGCAAAGCTTGTGACAACGATTTAGTGGTCCATATAGTAGAGAGACATCACCTTGCCAACAAAGGTCCATATAGTTAAAGCCATGGTTTTCGCAGTAGTGATGCATGGAAGTGAGAGCTGGACCATAAAGAAGGCCGGTCGACGAAGAATTGATGCTTTTGAATTATGGTGCTGGAGGAGACTCTTGAGAGTCCCATGGACTGCAGGAAGATCAAACCGATCCATTCTTAAGGAAATCAGCCCAAAGTGCTCACTGAAAGGACAGATCCTGAAGCTGAGGCTCCAATACTTTGGCCACCTCATGAGAAGAGAAGACTCCCTGGAAAAGACCCTGATGTTGGGAAAGATGGAGGGCACCAGGAGAAGGGGACGGCAGAGGATGAGATGGTTGGACAGTGTTCTCAAAGCTACCAGCATGAGTTTGACTAAACTGCAGGAGGCAGTGGAAGACAGGAGTGCCTGGCGTGCTCTGGTCCATGGGGTCACGAAGAGTCGGACACGACTAAACAACAACAACAATAGTAGAGAGAGATAGACTACCAGTCTTCAGCTGATGGATCGGGGCCCACAAGAGGCCCACAGTCTGACCCAAGATGGGCCACACCAGTTGTACAACTCTTGCTTTTCAAAACTATTCCAAACGGGGGAGAAGGAGAGGGTAGGTTTAGGGTACCTCTACATCTGTTCAGCAGTAGTTTGACTGTCAGCCGTTCCGCGCAAACAGATTTTCAGATTCCCTCCAGATTGAACTTGATGCACTGCGCCACTTCGCATGCTGAGAATGCAGGAGAAGCTGTTCGTTGGCACTCTGCTGTAGCCACTTCAGAGGCGGAAAATCAATGTGCTTTTGAAATGTATACCGCCTAGCTTCACAATCGCTTACGGCAGAAGGAATCACTGTCCTCTCTCCGGAGGAAATCTAGAGAGAATTTTAAATAGGGGAAAGGTAATTAATTTAGCAAGGAAGCACAATGTGCTCCTTTTGAACAGCCGCAAGTGCGCCTTTAGAAGCTTTCTCCATCAAGACGGCCGGGCTGAATAATTTACACTGCTTATCCGCCATCAAGGACTTTCAAGTGCCAACGTTACCTATCCTCTTGTCAAAAACGTGGTTCCTGTACAGTGTCGGAACTTGCACTCCCAATTTCATGTTTTCAAGCTACGTGCCAAAAATCGTTCTTTATTACCCTTTCCCAGCTATCGACTGAATTGGGACCCAAAGGTCACTTGCCCAGTCCCTCTTCTTCCCACTTGGCCTGCAAGGCAAAAGGAATAAAAGAGAGTCATCAGGGGTGTCAGTGATAGATAACCTGAGAAGCGAGGGAGAAAGGAAGTCTAAAGACAAATCCTGCTGTTAGCAGTAGAAAGCCGTAATAAGGCAAGCCATTTATCAGCCTTTTCCTTCAGTAATAAGTTGCCGCGCCGCACAGCCTAGGACACGAAAAGCTGTTAGCAAAAAATAAAGTGGCTGAGTAATACCCAGGCTAATTAGCTGTTTAATAAGCTATTTGACAGATAAGGTTATTTTCCATTTGCCATGTTTTTCTCCTGGTCCCATCAATTTTTTTATTGCCGCAGGCTGTTACTCCAGGTTATGTGGTCCAAACTTAAGTAAAACTGAGAGCAGCTTCTGACACTTGTGCTGATGCAAAGGAACAGGAAGTGCTGACACCTTGTGCTTCCTGTTTCTTTGCATTGTCATAATGTCTGAAATAGGTTTCTTGTGTCTTCCCCAGAAGGGAGCTGTGGATTTGTGCAGTTTCTCAGCGGAGGGGGGAGTTGCAATGTTGGGCTTTAGGCTGAGGAATAGGAGGAATGAATTCATCCAGCAGACACATAATTTGGGTGGGGAATTGGCACTGGCTTCCTCTCGCCTCTAGGATATAAAGTACAGCTACTTTCCCCATGTTATTATAAAGCAGCCTTTGCCAACCCGGTGCCCTCCAGTTGTTTGGACTATAGCTGCTATTCACTGGCTGGAGCTGATGGCAGCTGTCATCCAAAACATCCGGTGGGGAGCAGGTTGATGAAACCTGTTACAAAGCAACACAGGGATATTTTTATTTTTACTATGGAAAACTCCAGACGTTTCTAAGAACCGGCTTGATTGTTTTATTTACGGATTCTGCTGTTGCATTCCATTCTCTCTTTGTTGTTCCTTGCGCTTGTTAAAGTTCATCAAATATCCTGCCCCATCATGTTTCCCCCAGGTCCGAGGAAGCAAACAAAGCCTTCTCTGCAGCTGTGCAGATGCACGACGTTCTAGTGAAGGCCTGGGCGATGTGGGGAGACTACTTGGAAAATATATTTGTGAAGGAGCGTCAGCTGCATCTCGGGGTCTCGGCCATCACTTGCTACCTGCATGCCTGTCGCCATCAGAATGAGAGCAAGTCCAGGAAGTATTTGGCAAAGGTGAGGCCCTTTCCATCTGGCCTACGGGGCGAGGCCCAGACTCACCAGCCCTACTACGTTAAATATCTATTCTGCAGTTGACCTCCTTTGTAATGTCTCATTTTGAAATCTTTAAAATAATATTTTAGTTTTCTGTTGTGTTGCTTTGACTATACAGTGGTACCTCGGGTTACATACGCTTCAGGTTACAGACTGCAAACGCAAAAATAGTACCTCGGGTTAAGAACTTTGCTTCAGGATGAGAACAGAAATCGTGCTCCGGCGGCGCAGCAGCAGCAGGAGGCCCCATTAGCTAAAGTGGTGCTTCAGGTTAAGAACAGTTTCAGGTTAAGAACGGACCTCCGGAACAAATTAAGTACTTAACCCGAGGTACCACTGTATGCTCTATATTTGACTTACTTCAGATTGTTTTAGTGATTTAATATGCTGTAAACTACTTTGAGATTTTTCTTAAAAAGATAAAGCGGTATAGAAATTTTAAAAATAAAATAAATACTGCGAATGCAGAGGTGTTTGTGTATGTGGCTTATAAGAGGAGCTCCGGCGTTTCTGCCTGACATACAGATTATACCGTTGGGAATGGGCTGTTGTGACAAGGATGCTGATACGGCGCACAATTCATATGTTTTAAACACAGACTGAGGGCTTCAGCAGATGTTGGTGAACGTAAGCACTAAATGGCAGACACGTTGTCGGAGGAAGTCAACATGCACACTAGCTGTGTGGACAGTGGCCTTTTGCATTCTAGCACAGCTCACCAGAGTTTAGGGAAACGAAAGACTGGGTGTTGTCTTGCCTTCTTTTTTAGAGGATAGTCTTCCTTGAAGACGGGTGCACAACAGGTGTTGTCAGCTTTCCTGATCCTTTCCCAAGGCCATCTATCATGGCAAAGAAATGGTCTCCACAACCAGTTGGGAATTAGCCAGAGCTGGCTTAGGTTGGGGGATGGAGAGGTGAAACTATCCGTAGCCATCGACTATCTGCTTTCAAGGAAAGCGGGGGAAATTCAGTTGACTCAGATATTATCCTCTGATACATAATAAACTACCCAGATGCTCCTGAGGCCACATTCCCCCTCCTCCATTACTATATTCCTACTTTAAGAACCCTGGATGTACACATCCAAATGACTGCAAACCTGGAACAGATTCAGATTCAGTTTGCGTGGTTCCCTGGTTCCCAGTGCTTTTATTTTTATTTGAGGTCACTTCAGTGCTGCTTAATGCAGCGGTTGGACTTCACCTCCAGGGACGTTCTCCATTGTCTCCAGAGACAGTCGGATGCCAACATCAACAGCAGTTTGTGTGTATATGAAGTTCAAACATGTGGTGTGCTCCAGTTTGAGGAAAGCTGGGTTATTGGGGGAAAGAGAGGCTATATCAATTAGGAAAAGCTGGAGTAAGCAGCTGCTAAAGCAGGCCAATAAAAGGGTGTCTTTCTTTCTCAGTTCCCTCTAGAGCAGGGGTGGGCAGTGGGGTGGTCTCCAGATGTTGGACTCAGTTGTGGATAATGGGGGTCCGACGGTGTATAGAAGGCACGGTGTTGACTGCGGGACTGGGAAAGGGGCCAAGTGGAAGTTGGGTTAGTTAGACAAAGAGCCTTGCTTTCTCCCTGCCATATATTAAAATATAGCAGTTGAATTTCTTGACATATCCAAACTAGCTGTATATCACAATCGTCATTGTGGCCCCGGTTTCAAAAAATCTAAAGCGCACCCCAGAACATACCCAGTTCTATCTGCTGAAATGGAAGTTAGATAATGGATTATAGCTTCTAGCACCTGAGCTTCAGTTGAACTTCGGTTTAAGCCAAAAGGTTCTAAAATGGATTTCTCCCCTAATCTTTGACAAATGACTACTATTGTGCCCTGTATTTAAGAGAGAGAGAGAGAGAGAGAGAGAGAGATTTGTTTGGGCAAGTTGCCAAACTAATTCAAATGTGAGTTCCTAAATGGCTCTTGCAGTCTTTCAATACTGCTTTCGTTTTAAATGTAAAGTGTGCATAAACGTGACCTGCTAGTTATCTAAAAATAAAGAAAATGTACTGTTTTTACCAAACTAGATTTGCATTTGTGTATTAATGGGCATTTTGGGGTAAACACAGAACACTACACACTTTTAGCTGTGAAGCAGAACAGAGCTGATTTTAATCTTGCAGCTGTTGCACATTACATTTAATTCTGCCAGCTTACTTCTTTCCAAATATTACTATTTTGGGGATTTGACTTCATATTTTGCTTCTTTTTTGCATTTGTTAGTCACCTAATAACAATTCTCCAGCTTACAAAAGTATCTTACAGATCTGACATTTATTGTCTCCAGTATAGTTTGGAAGCTATCCCATTGTTTGTTTGTTTATTATTTTTATAGCCGAAGGTGGATTTCCCTGACAGCATTTGGCATAATAATCATGACCTCTTTAACCCTTTTTTTGGACCTGTTTTACATCTTTCTGGACTGGAGCAAGATACAAAGGGCTTATCTCACAATAGTATTCAAGTCATTCCAGTGAAGATAGTCAGATCACACTTTGTCTGATACCGGTTGCTCACTAGAGTGGTTTCCTGTTGAATGGAAAGGTCTTTCCCTTCATTTAGGACCTTGGAGCCTGTTTACCTGGCTGCTGAAATAAAGTTTTAAGTTATGGCAACTTAGAGGCATTGGACAGCTGAGATGCCTGCATTGCAGGGAGTTGGGACTAGACGAACCTTGGGGTGCCTTCCAACTATTACTGCATCTAGCGTTAGTCCTATTCAGAGTAGACCCATAGAAATTAATGGACATGACAAAGGTGAGGGGGGTGGCAGCATGCAAAAACCAGAACTTAGCCTTTGCCCAAACTCTCTTTCCATGTGGGGGATATTGAAATGTCATCTACCCATTCTCCTATGAAAGGACTTCATTTTCGCTCTTTTTGTTTAGGTCCTTTGGCTACTGAGCTTCGACGATGACAAGAACACGCTAGCAGATGCTGTTGACAAGTACTGCATTGGAGTCCCCCCTATCCAATGGCTGGCTTGGATTCCACAGCTGTTAACTTGTCTGGTTGGGTCAGAAGGGAAACTTCTGTTAAACCTTATTAGTCAGGTAGGAGAGTTTGCAATAACGCCTGATTCATTGTTTCTCATACTTTAGAAGTATAAGCTTTTTATCTATCCATTTTTTAAAGGTAAAACTGAAGGCAATATAATTGTGTTTTTAAAGGTCCCCCCCCCCCCGAAACTGTTACACTGTGTGTTGTGTATTTTCATATGTGGTGTTTAATGGGTTTAGTAAGGATAACATGGCATAGAATACCATGATTCCAGTAGGGATGCATATCTGTGAAAGGAATCACTACTTCAACTGCAGTCTTTAAATACGGATATTTTTAATTGCACATGAAGTCACTTGCAGATGATGAACCACACAAAATAGTGCTGAAATCTCAGATAAAACGGAAGATTACATGTAAGATTATTTATTTATTTTACTTGCTTACCGTTTTTTTCCGCTCCATAAGGCACACTTTTTTCCTCCTAAAAAGTAAGGGGAAATGTCTGTGCGTCTTATGGAGCGAATGTGTGGTCAATCGCTGGCTCCCTTTCTGGCCCCACCCCCATGCCCAGGCCTCCATTGTTGAATGTTCTGCAGATGGAGGCTGTTTGTTTCCCCAGCGACATGTGACTGGCTGATTAGATTATCTGTCTGGAAACTGTAGAAACGGCTCCTTTTCCTTTCCTAAAGAAGCTGCAGAACTGTGAGTTGAACCCCATAAAAACAGAATTTTTCCCCTTTGCAAAGTAAGCTCAACAACTTTGAGCTGATTCTCAAAAAAACGGGGCTTTTTCCCTTTGCAAGAGAAGCTGCACAACTTTGAGCTGATCCGCAAAAAACCGGGGCTTCCCCCTTTTCTTCCTCTAAAAACTAGATGCGTCTTATGGTCAAGTGCTTCTTATGGAGCAAAAAATACGGTAAAATATTTGTATATAGCAGTGTCCTTGAAACAAATACTGACGTGGTTTAAAGCAATCATAAATATATACATACAGTATGCACATTAAAAAAACCCTCCCATAAAAAAATCTAAAATTGAAGATCATGAGCTGATTACAGGATAAAGTTTTTCCTTTTTATTTATGATGTCCCATCTTTGGCAAAAGACTGAAAACGGTTTGCCCAGAATTGGCTTTGTTAAATCCCTTTTCTTTTTTCTTTTTTTGCGGGCAAAATGCAGATGCATGCTTTAAATCACCGTTAATTGCACCAAGACTTATTGTAACTAGGTATTGGAAATTCATGGAAGGAGCCTCTTTGATGAATTGGTATAACTAAGCTCTGGAAATTTAAGAAACTCTCCAATAAATTTAGAATGGCACAAGTTATAAAACAAAAGGGCTGCTTTACAATTGAGCAGCCTTCCTGCATTATGTACACAGGGAAGAATGACCATAAAAGCCTTCATATATGCATTTTTGGTTGCTTTGATTATTTTTTATGTTATCCTTACTTCGCCAAACCTTTATTAGGCATTGAGATATAGGTTACCATAAAACATCCATATATAAAAATATATGCAAATAAACAGCCATGTAAAAATACGTAATAACGGAGATTTTCATTGGCGTTTCTTCCTGCTAAATAGTGCCACTCACCACTCTGAGAGATACCTTTGATTAAAAACTCATCCACTCAGCTTCCAAATTATATTGCAGTTACTTCCGGGTTAATGTCAGTCAGATGGAATCTGATATTTTCATTTTGTCGTGATGTTAGACTATCCAAAAAAGGGGATAGCGTGTGTTTGCGTAGCTGGGGGGTGAACGAATTCCCATGCCCCACAAATAATCCAGAGATGCATTTTAAACAAAAGCACACATTCCACTCATGTAAAAACACGCTGATTCCCGGACCATCCGCGGGCCAGATTGAGAAGGTGATTGGCCCAGATCCGGCCCCCGGGCCTTAGTTTGCCTACCCATGGTGTAGGAGTAACAGACACCCACATACTCACTGCAAAAAAGGAGGAGCAAAGTGTTTGGGAGCTCTTCAGACGTGTGCAGTCCTGCTCATTTGTCCAATCCTGGCAAGCTATAGTATGTCTTTCCATGCTGTGCAAATGGAGTCAAAGAGTGATTTGCTTTTGCAGACCGTAGTCTCTGGTGCAATGGTGTTGGTATAGCACAAGCTAGGCTTTTATTTATCAGGAGTCTTTAAATATGTGAAATACAGAAACGAAATCCTCGCCATGATCAGACTGTTCCAGCTGTCATTACTGTACATTTTATGCTGATCTCAAATGGGCCATTACAGGTGGGAGTTAATTCATTGCAAACGTTTTAAAGTGACATTTCAGTTCCTTTGGAAGCCGGTGCGGTATATTTTTTGATAAAAAGGATGGCAAGAGGAACCTCCTGCCATAGCTTATCGTCTGCCTTGCCTCATAGAATCTGGTCAGATATATTGTTCCTATCATTTAATAGATACCAAGACGTATAGATTTAAAGGCAAAAATGGCACATTAATGTGTGTTCGCCGTTTCCCCCCCTCCTCTCCCCGGAGGAGTCATGAAACCTCTGCTTGGTGAAAGTGGTATCCCTTTACATTAAGTGGCTATTTTTCACCCAGTAGAGCAGCAATTTTGTGAGATAGGGTTACGCTCTAATGGGCCCAGCTAACACATCGTGCTGGGTTCATTGGGAATTGTGGTCTTATTTAAAGACTAAATGCTGTCTTTCTGTGCCTCTCTCTTTTTATCTGCATCAGTAAGATCTTTTTAGTGCTCTGTATGCTATCTCATTATGCAGATGTCTGGCTTACAAAGTAATATGATAGAATCCTTGTCAGCTTCCCTTTATAACCCTTTCGGAGCGGCTTTTATATCAGATTGGGCGATGCCTCTATCAGGATCCGATCCCTACGTTTAGTTAGTTAGTTTTCTTACGTGTCCCTTTCACCTTAAAGGTCCCAGGGTGCGTTATAGCAATAAGATAGACAACTTATAAAACAGTTAAGGTCTATAAACCAAAAAAAGATCAAAAGCACTTGCGTATAGAGTGGTACCTCTGGTTATGAACTTAATTTGTTCCGGAGGTCCGTTCTTAACCTGAAACTGTTCTTAATCTGAGGTACCACTTTAGCTAATGGGGCCTTCTGCTGCTGCCGCGCCGTCGGAGCACAATTTCTGTTCTCATCCTGAGGTAAAGTTCTTAATCCAAGGTACTACTTCTGGGTTAGCGGAGTCTGTAACCGGAAGCATTTATAACCCAAGGTGTTTGTAACCCGAGGTACCACTGTATAAAGCAATTAAGATGGTTCCATATATGAAAATGCAAACATTTAAAAACAAGTGTCCACATATAGAAACCCTTTCAAATAGTTCCCTGGAATAATAGCAGCCTGGAATAAAGATCTCCCCTCAAGAGGATGATTTGCATAGATGAAGAACTTCAGTATATAATTAAGAACAAAAACCCTGAGTGAGAGAGAGAGAGAGAGGAAAAAAAGAAGCAGCACAAAATGTCTAATTGTGCAGAGTGGACCAGCACACCAGGTGGGCAAGGGGGTAAGATATGCTATTGCTGGTTTTAAATAACTCGTGCAATGATATATAGACCTTGGACACAATGGAGAATTATAAATTAGATGGACTTACGATAAGCAGTTTGAAAGGTTACCCCAAGAACCCACGGAGGGGAGGAGGGAAGCCTTGAGATTCAGAAGAATCTTGTGTAGTCTTTATTATTTTTGAATATGAGTATGAATGAATTTGCAAAATCAAATAAAAGTTGTATAAAAAGATATGCTATTGCTCCCCACCATGTTCAGGACTTTCATTGAAATATTGCCCAGACGGGCCCTTTATTTGCACTTTCACCTGCTGTATATATCATTATTTAAAAAAAATATTTTTGAGTAGTTATGCTTAGGCATCAATCGGTTGGCAGATCTGTTTGGATCACAGTATTTTTCATGAGGCCGTTGAGAATTCACATGTATTTTTTTTTTTTTTTTAATGGCAAAATAGGTTGGGCGAGTCTATCCCCAGGCAGTCTACTTTCCTATTCGGACCCTCTACTTGACACTGAAGATAGAACAGCGGGAGCGCTACAAAAGTGGTAAGCAGCAGGCATGATGTCCTTCGCCCTTTCTCAAGTTGGGCAATTTGCCTCAACTTCGCTTCTAGAGTTGGCTGAAAGGCAGCTTCTTTGTTCAGCCTCCTTATGCTTACAAAAATGGACCCCCGTTAAGTCATAGGGGGTATTTGGGGGGGGGGGTGTTAAACAAATATATACATACATATGTACTGATGATCGAGGAACACGGGTGGCGCTGTGGTCTAAACCGCTGAGCCTCTTGAGCTTGCCAATTGGAAGACGGCGGTTCAAATCCCTGCAACGGTGTGAGCTCCCGTTGCTCTGTCCCAGCTCCTGCCAACCTAGCAGTTCGAAACCACGCCAGTACAAGTAGATAAATGTGGCGGGAAGGTAAATGACATTTCTGTGCGCTCTAGCTTCCGTCACGGTGTTCCGTTGCGCCAGAAGCAGTTTAGTCATGCTGGCCACATGACCTGGAAAGCTGTCTGTGGACAAATTTCAGCTCCCTCGGCCTGAAAGCGAGATGAGCGCCGCAACCCCATAGTCGCCTTTGACTGGACTTAACCATCCGGGGTCCTTTACCTTTACTGATGATCACTTGAATTCAATATTTTGAAGTGTAATTGTATTGTGGATTGTTATTACTATGCAAGGATAGCATCTGAGGTCTGTAATCCCTCCTACCCCATTGTTAATTCATATCAGATCTCACAGATCCCAGATTCATTTTCCTTCCATTCAAAATGTCCTGGAGGTATAATAATGAAAGGCGCTCCAGATGCCTGTGGTTTTTTTATATATAAAAAACTGCACCAACATGAGAGCAGTGGCTGTGTTAAATTAGAGTGTAAGTATTTTGGGGTCATCTAGACCCCTGGTATTTAAGGTGCAGTGCACCAGGAGGCTACAGTACTATTGAATAGTGGCTCCCAAATGGTGGTCCACATACCCAAGGGGTCATAACAAAACTACCATACAGATATCAAAATTTTCAAAAGTAAGGGATACACGGCTTGGCTTTTGAAAAACAGGGGTCCGCAATACTTGGCTAATTGGGAACCACTGCTATAGAATGATTGACAAATGCACACCCCTACTGTAGGAGAACATGTGGATTGTGCAGTGGCATGAATTAGACTTAAAAACATTTCATAACTGACCCTTTAGGTCATTTCCCTAACTCACCCCTTTATATTGTAAACTGCCATGTGGTCCTCATATGAAGGGCTGTATAGTAATAATAACAGCAATAATAATATAGGAGCATGAAAATATCCTAAATGCATAACAGGGTTAAAACAAATTGCTTCTAAGTGTTAGAGTCTGATAAAAATGATCAGAAATGCATAGCTTGTTTTTAAAATTTAGGCTTTCTCCCCTTTTGCTAGGCAGCATTTGGTTGCTGTTTAAAACAGATTATGATATTGCAGTATTCTCTCTGGACAGTCTTTCTCGGAAATGACTTGTTTCCTTGTGGCTAATGGTGACTTTGGAGCCCAGACACGTCGTGGGATTTTATGAATGGAAAGGCTACTCTGAACGTCTATTCTAGAAATATGTTTTAGCAGTTCCTGGCACACCAAAACCAAGCAGTTGGAGGGGAAGAAAGTTGAGGACCATAAAGCTATTTCTGTTTTCCAGTGTGGGTCTTCTATGAAATATTTTCTTTTTGTCAGCTTTATTGAAGTGGAAACAGGAAGTATTTGTTTGCAGCAGAAATTCTTGTAAACGTTTTGTGTTAATAATGTGCCTGTCGACGTAGCGGGATTGCAATTTCTTTTCTAATTTACAGAGAAATTGCAACTTATTTTTAAGGTTCTGGGGTGCTTTGTAGTGCTAATGGTGTTTTCTGGGAATCTTTCCATCCCCTGTAAGATTCCGGACAGCAGCAGCCAAGTTCAGTCGGAAACCAGTCCCATTCGGCTTCGGACCCTGGGCCAATCAGAGCCACAGCTCCCATGTGGCGTTGCAGCCGAATTATGCACATGCAAAGAGAATTGCACCCCACCCTCCTCTCCTCTCTGGAAGGGATAGTGGATCAGATGGTCTGGTTCAGAGAAAACTGGCACGAAGAGGTATGTTTCTTCCATTTAGAACTGGAATTTTAAAAACATGTACAGTGGTGCCCCGCAAGACGAATGCCTTGCAAGATGGAAAACCCGTTGGACGAAAGGGTTTTCCGTTTTGGAGGTGCTTCGCAGGACGAATTTCTCTATGGGCTTGCTTCGCAAGACGAAAATGTCTTGCGATTCCTGGGGGGTTTTTTTCGCTCCCCACCCCCTTTTTCTAAGGCACTAAGCTGCTAATAGCCTTTTAGCAGCTAATCCGCTAATCCCTTAAGCCTTTAATAGCCGCTAATAGCAGCTAAACTGCTAATAGCGCTAATCCGCTAATAGGGTTGCTTCGCAAGACGAAAAAACCGCTAGACGAAGAGACTCACGGAACGGATTCTTTTCGTCTTGCGAGGCACCACTGTACAGGGGTCTCTCCACTTACGCCGGGGTTGTGTTCCCAGGAACCCCTTGAAAAACTGTTTAAAAAACAAGTAGCACTGACCAGACAGGTGGCAATGGTGGCTAATAATAATAATAATAATAATAATAATAATAATAATAATAAATTTATACCCCGCCCTCCCCAGCCAAGACCGGGCTCAGGGCGGCTAACAACCAATAATAAAAACAAGTTGATTAAAATACAATTTAAAAGATTAAGGTACAATATTAAAACAATTAGGGAGCAATCTCATCATAGGAGGAGAAAGGAAAAAGAAAAAGGGGGAGGGAATCAAACTGATTCTGAGCCAAAGGCCAGGTGGAACAACTCTGTCTTACAGGGCCTGCGGAAAGAGAGGAGATCCCGCAGGGCCCTGGTCTCCTGAGACAGAGCATTCCACCAGGCCGGAGCCAGTGTTGAGAAGGCCCTGGCTCTGGTTGAGGCTAATCTAACTTAATCTAATCTAATCTTAGTCTTCCTCATCGATGGAGGGTGATGTGCAAAAGCTGCTGGGATTGCAGTTGCAAAGGCTCCTGGGATTGCTAGCCATTTTCCTGCTCTTTTCGGGCAATTTTTGCTCTTTCTGCAGTTTGTAATGGATTTATGTAATTATTTCCTGGGTTCCATATCAGATTGGGTGATACGTGGTCACCTGCGAGCAAAATGCACGTAGGTGGGGGGAGGCCTGTATATCACCATCCTGCTTCCACCTGCTCCTGGTATTGAGATCATTTCAAGCTTTTGCACCTTGCACACTGATTCAGGGGGGGCTTGCATTTCTTGGGACTGACTTGGTGCTCTAGGCCTTTGTCAAGCCTAGGCTCAGATACAGCCAAAGTAGCTTGTTGGGCAGAAGGCAGGGAGCCCAATAGTAAGTATAAGACCAAACGGGAAGCAGAGCCAGTTAATTTTAGTTTTGTCTCCATCTCCACCCTCTTGAGTTATGCAAGTGGCAACACTGGGACTCAGCAGCAGCAGGAGCAACCTGACAGGTCGTGCTACCACCTAGACTGGGTTTTGTCAGTATATGGAAACATCACCGCTGCAGACACACAGATTGTTGACATCCCATGATGCGCCTATGTGTGGGAAAGAAGAGCTTCCCAGGACATTCACAGGCTGGATAAGTCTTTGTGAAGAGTGTAACTTGAAACCTTCTGTGTGCGCATGTTCAGGAAGTTTATCTGACTTGCTAGAAGAACTGAACTGAAAGGACGTGTTTTTCTCTCGTGCTGTAATGTCAGAAATAAACATCATGTAAATAGATTTCTGACTTATTTTCTTTCCCCTGCGGAAGCAGGAGGGAGGGGTTGTGCATTTTACCCACTCTTGGGAAAATGTCGCCTATCAAAATCTCCCTGGTCTGTCTGGATATCAGCCAGAGGAGGTTACCGGTAAGCAAGCTCCGAGAACAGTGAGAGGGGCCAGCCTCTGTGGAGGGGGCTTGCAAACTGACAGTTTTGAGTAGGAAGGCAGACATGTGGACTTAACAATTATAATAAAAAAATTTTATTTATACCTTGTCCACCTGGCTGGGTTTCTCTAGGGACTCTTGGAAGAATAAAGGCTGAGGTTGGTGGGGCGGTGCCCCGTTTGCCTTAATGGACAAGCCATCCCTGCCTCCCATTGACTTCTTCCTCCTTTACTTCCCATTTTTTATTTAAGTACAGTGGTGCCTTGCAAGACAAAAAGAATCCGTTCCGCGAGTCTTTTCGTCTTGCGGTTTTTTCGTCTTGCGAAGCAAGCCCATTAGCGGATTAGCGCTATTAGCGCTATTGGCAGTTTAAGGGCTATTAACGCCTGTTAAAGGCTTAAGGGATTAGCGGTTTAGCTGCTAAAATCGTTTTAGCAGTTTAGCGCTTCAGAAAAAGGGGTTTTGGAGTGGAAAAAAACCTCAAAAATTTTCATCAATTTTCGTCTTGCGAAGCAAGCCCATAGGGAAATTCGTCTTGCGAAGCGCCTCTGAAAACGGAAAACCCTTTCGTCTTGCGGGTTTTCCGTCTTGCGAGGCATTCGTCTTGCGGGGCACCACTGTATGTATATAGCACTTTGCAAGTAAAGCAGACCTTTCAAAGTTATTTACCAGATGCTGAAAAGCGACAGCAGTTTCCGTGAAGGATTCGTGCAACCAAAGGGTAAAATATAGAACATTTCATAAATAAATGTGTGTCTAAAATTGTTGTTTGGACTTCCTGACAAGCAAAAAGCAGTGCAGGAAAGTTGGCTATATGCAGACAGGTTTGCGTCCAAAAAGCTAGGAATTGCAACACGCTGGTAATATGTCACATGTGTATTGATTTATTTTAAAGGGTTTTTATCCCACTTTTCGGGCAAAAGGGCTCCTGAAGCATTTTTTACAGATAAACCAACAAAATAACCCCAAGTCAGTCCCTGATCTCAGGATTGCAGTCTAGAATACATGACAGAAAAGCAAAACCGGCTGGGGAGAGGAAGAGCAAAATTCTTAGCACTGCTTTCTGTAACTCCATCTCAGAATGTTGCTGTACGGCGCCAAATGTGTACTTCATTATTCCCGTTGAAAAAAGTGCTGTTTTTGTGTTTGATGGCGTTAGGTCCTTCGACAGCTTCAGCAAGGCCTGGCCAAGTGCTACTCTGTCGCCTTTGAGAAGAGTGGAGCGGTTTCAGATGCCAAAATCACCCCCCACACACTGAATTTTGTCAAGAAGTTGGTCAGCACCTTTGGTGTCGGTCTGGAGAACGTCTCCAATGTCTCCACCATGTTTTCCAGCGCTGCTTCAGAGTCGCTAGCGAGGAGAGCCCAGGCGACGGCTCAAGACCCTGTCTTCCAGAAACTGAAAGGGCAGTTCACAACAGGTGTGTGGTTTTTATACAGTTTGTGGTTAACTTTCACCCTACAGATTGTGTGACCCAGACACTGAATGCTTTCTGCTCTGACTCATCTGGGAATAGTACTTTGGAGGTTTTTTAAGCAGAGGTTGGATGATAATGATAATAATGATAATGATTATTTATTTATTTATTTATTTATACCCCATCCATCTGGCTGGGCTTCCCCAGCCACTCTGGGCGGCTTCAAACAAAATATTAAAATACAGTAATGCATCAAACATTAAAAGCTTCCCTAAACAGGGCTGCCTTCAGATGTCTTCTAAAAGTCTGGTAGTTGTTCTCTTTGACATCTGGTGGCCTGAGGGTGCTCCACAGGGCAGGTGCCACTACTGAGAAGGCCCTCTGCCTAGTTCCCTGTAACTTGGCTTCTCGCCAAGGGAGGGAACTGCCAGAAGACCCTCGGTGCTGGACCTCAGTGTCTGGGTAGAATGATGGGGGTGGAGACGCTCCTTCAGATATACTGGACCGATGGATGTCCATCAGTAAGGGATTCTTTAGTAGCTGTGATTGCTGCAGCTTGGACTAGATGACCCTTGAGATCCCTTCAGCTCTACAATGGCTACGATTCCTTTTCTATCCAAAATTTGCATCAGAAATAATGATGCTTGCTACTCCTTCAAGAAAAGGTTTTTCTTTTCCTCCCTTCTAAATCAAAGCAAACTTCAGATGTAATGGGAAACTGTGCTATGAGAATGAGCCACACTGAACTTCAGGAATGCAAGTAGCCTCCCTCGCTGAGACCCAGCCGAGGCTGGAGCAAGTTGTTGTTGTTGTTTAGTCGTTTAGTCGTGTCCGACTCTTCGTGACCCCATGGACCAGAGCACGCCAGGCACTCCTGTCTTCTACTGCCTCCCGCAGTTTGGTCAGATTCATGTTTGTAGCTTCGAGAACACTGTCTAACCATCTTGTCCTCTGTCGTCCTCTTCTCCTTGTGCCCTCCATCTTTCCCAACATCAGGGTCTTTTCCAGGGAGTCTTCTCTTCTCATGAGGTGGCCAAAGTATTGGAGCCTCAGCTTCAGGATCTGTCCTTCCAGTGAGCACTCAGGGCTGATTTCCTTCAGAATGGAGAGGTTTAATCTTCTTGCAGTCCATGGGACTCTCAAGTCCTGGAGGACAAGTGGCTTGATGGGGAGAGGAAGCAAAAGCGAAATGATTGCTGATTTAGAGCAAGAAGGGGACAGAGGGCACAGGTGGAGATGCTTTCCCAGCTCATCCAAACCAGGATCGGATAGGCTCTTGCAGATAATTGGTTCTTTGCCCCTAGGCAAGGAACCACAGTGAAGGAATCACTGCCTTTCCGGTGTTGCTGTCTCAATATCTTGTATTAATATTGTCTGCTATTTTAATTAAAGCACTTACCATAGAACCAACCCCATGGTGGGACCCTCTCTCATCTCATTCCCTTTTATATCTACAAGGAGATTGAAATCTTCTGTTTTCAAACTAGCCACAGTTCCCTGTGGCATCCAAACTTGGGGCACTATGGTTTGTTTAAACAATCATTAGTGAGAACAATTGCATTTGGCTTGTTCTCACTAAGCATTGTTTAAGCAACAACAGCTTCCAGAATTCAGACATCACAGGGACAGTGGAAGTAGGAGCTTTTGCAATCCATGTGAATATGAAAAATGAGGGAGAAAGGAAGTGTTTAGCCCAAAGTTGGCCACTTTCCATTACTGTTCTGGTAAACCAAGGTTTTCTCTTATGTCTGAACTCAGCCTATTTTCTCTGTTGCCCTTTGGAATAGTATATGAGCATTTAGAAAGAATTAGGGAGCAGCCTAGTGAGTGAAAGAGAGTTGGGTAATTTCCTTTATCTGCTATAAATGTCACAGAATTATGTTAAGAATCCTTTTGTGGTATTTAATTCAGTAAAATACCTAATTCATTAACTGAGTAGGAAAACAATTATATCAAACCATTTAGATAAGAAAACAAATCTCAAAGTAGTCCAGGTTTACACCTAAAATGCACAGTGTGCTTGTTGGAAGAGTTATATGTTTATTTTTCCTAAATTAGAAGCATCTGGGTAAGTGATGTGATTTAAACTTTGGGGTGTCTGGTACTCATGAAATTATTAATTTTTTTGCCATTTGAGTTTGATAATTTAAATCAGTTGCTATAATTGGCCTTTAAGGGGGCAATTTGGGAAGTATTTTGCTACTGTTATTCGTTTTCTGTTAACCAGCTTTGCTTTCTATTATTTATAAATCAGCACTACGTGAAAACTATTATTTGTAAGGCGCATCTGTTCTTTGCCATTATAGATTCTAGCCTTCCTCTGGCACAAGGTGCATTTTATGAAAGGGAAATTCTGCAAGCTGAATCTGGGCATTCCTTGCTCTGCACACTCATGAAATGCTAAGGAAATGGGAGTTGGAATTAAGCCCCATTGAGCTTGATGTGATTTATGTCTTGAGTAAGCATGCTTAGGACTGCAGAATAAATGCAGCTGAGTCTCTGAACTGACTACTTTGATCTCCCTGCCAGTGAAAAGGGCAGCAGGCAGAATGTTTTGTTTTGTTTTTCAATTTCCACCACCCTCTTTTACTGACAGCAAAGAGGCCAACCTTGAAGGATGTGTGTGCTTGCCAAGTCATTGGCCCTAGCCTAGAGCCACCTTTCCACCTCATTTCAAATGTGTTTGCTCTACTGGAGAATTTGTGGTCCTGGGAGATGCTGTGCAGGGGGTGCTCAAGAATAGGCTAGGATCTTTAGACTCTCATTCCCAAGGTCCGAAGCTCTGAAAGTTAGCCTTCCTTTTATGTGGCTGGAATGATTACAGTACCCCTATAACTTTTTTTAAAATGTTCATTTCCTCTTCTAGTAGAGTTATGGGATCTATATATTTCATGAACTAAGTACAATTTGTTCTCTCTCTCTCTCTCTCTCTCTCTCTCTCTCTCACACACACACACTCTCTCTCTCACACACACACACAAAGCAAACCTAAATGTGTAAATCAAAGTGTGTGTTTTTGAAATCTCTAGGTGGCATTTAAGTTGTGGAAGTGTGAGGATCAGCCCTGGTACTAAACATTTGCATTGACCATTGTTTATTTTCTTTACTGAATATATTTATATCCCTCCTGTCTCCCAAGTTGGGATTCAAGGCAGCTTACATTTAAATGCAACCTGAAGCAATAAAAACAAACTAGTTAAAAACAATACTTGAAACACATCAAAACACACTTAAAACCAGCAATTAAAATAGCTTGCCCTGACAGCAGCCCTGTGATCAGCATCGTCTGTCTGCTCCTTAGTTTTCAAAAGCCTCTCTGAATAGGAAGGTCTTAGCTAGCTGGCAGAAGGGGAGCAGAGAGGGAGCCAGTCTCACCTCTCTTGGGAGGGAGTTCCACCATACGGGAGCAGCCACAGAAAAGGCTCCGTCTTGCGTCACCAGCAGCCGTGCTTCTGATGTTGATGGGAGCAAGATAAGGTGCTCACTTGAGGGTCTTAGCACCTGGGCAGGTTCATATAGGGGGACACAATCCTTTCAGGTAGCCTGAGTCGAAGCCATATGCCAAAGCACTTGGAGCAATTTACAGTTTGAAATAGTAGCTTGCATTCTTATGAAAAATGGTAGGAAAGGAGACAGGGAAGGGGAAGATGGGGATGAGCAAATTCACGTCCCCTCTGTAATTCTATTGTTACACGATGGCCAGTTGGAATAGTCATTTAGGAGGTTGTTCCGGCAGGGAAAGGGCCAGGTGGCAGCTGGGCTCAGCTGAGCCAACGGAGGAGTCTTTGCTTTTCCACCTCCTCCTCCAAAGCTGTCAGGTGAAATGCTGCTACAGGAAATCAAGCCAAATGGTCACAAATGAGCCAGTAGAGAGGACCTTTCTGTCTCACCCCTTCTTTGCATCTAGGTGGGATGACAATCTGAAGTAAGTCAAATATAGAGCATACAGTGGTACCTCGTGTTAAGTACTTAATCGTTCTGGAGGTCCGTACTTAACCTGAAACTGTTCTTAACCTGAAGCACCACTTTAGCTATTGGGGCCTCCCGCTGCCACCGCACCGAGGAGCACGATTTCTGTTCTCATCCTGAAGCAAAGTTCTTAACCCGAGGTACTATTTCCGGGTTAGCAGAGTCTGTAACCTGAAGCGTATGTAACCCAAGGTACGACTGTATTTAAGTACAGACTCCGCTAACCCGGAAATAGTACCTCGGGTTAAGAACTTTGCTTCAGGATGAGAACAGAAATCGTGCGGCAGCAGTGGGAGGCCCCATTGGCTAAAGTATTACTTCAGGTTAAGAACAGTTTCAGGTTAAGAATGGACCTCCAGAATGAATTGAGTTCTTAACCTGAAGTACCACTGTAGTTTTATCCCACTTGTCCATCAAATATGCTCAAGATAACTTCAAAAATAAAGGTTGTTTTTTTTAAAAAAATCATAATAAAAAGGATTGTTCTGATGAAAATATTAAGCATGATAAACAACACCATCAAAACCTGCAGCATTAATAGGAAGGGATCTTTATATCTTTGATGAAAAACCTTACGGGAAGTGAAATAGTTTTCACGGGAAACCTAAAAGGTGAAAGGGTGAAGGCGTATCTGAGAAGGGTGTTCCGTAGATGGGGTGCCACCACAGAAAATGCCCTAGCCAAGTTACCACCCGCCCCTCAGAAACAGGAGGATATTCAGAGGAGGGTCTCTGATGGCAGCTTTGTGCAGAGGAAGGTGACTCTTTGAGATATCTGGTTGCCTTGAGCATTCAAGTTCAGTCAGGGTCATAGCATTGCATGGTGTCACAGCCACAATCTGATATAATGATGCAACTTGTCTGTATTTCTTGAGCAACAACCCACAGCAAACTGGTTTTGAAACTGAGGGAAATTCTAAGGTAATATGGGATGCTGGCATTCTGAATTCGCAACAGGGAAATTGAGATAGTTCCTCAGAACCTCGCTTTAATGAGCATGGGGAAAGTGGCCTTACGGGATTCTTGTGTGTCACATCCATGCCCTGCACATTAGAGAGCATGTTAAGCTCTGCATGAAGTAATCTTTGCAGCACAACAGTCGCATGACAGTAGATAATGGAAGCCTTGAACCATATGATCAAATTTAATGCGTGGCAGCTACTAGGGAAGAAGAGAGTTGCCAGCATATTGTGCTTCTTCTGGGTTTTCTGATAAGTCAAAGGGATGCAGCTGCAGTTGATACATATGTGTTGTTTCTCCATGCTTAGAAAGAATAGACAATTTTTCCTGTATGCGATGGTACTTCAAAAACTCATATCCGTATTAAAATTGGTATATAGATAAAAAGTGTTTGTTTGTTTTGTGTTTGTTTATTTCAGAGTAGGGGAAAATTGAAGAGGAAAAAGGTTCCCTTTTAGCATATAAACTAAACAGAAGGAGTTGAAGTATTTTCTCATTCTAAACCGAGGTCGTGTGTGTGTGTGTGTGTGTTCTCCTGAGTAGTTTACTCCTCCCGCTGACTCCAGATAGAGGCAGGGTCTTGTGAATCCAACAGAGTAGATGTGTGGAGTCTATGGCCTCCAGTGCTGCTGGATTGCCTCTCCCATCTTCCCTGACTGCTGGACATGCTGGCTGGGGCTGATGGGAGCTGGAGTCCAGCAACATCTGGGTGGTACCAGGTCTCCTGCTTTAAAGAGCGCCTTCTTCATTCTCTGCCTTTCTGCTCTGCAGAGTTAAAGCACTCTTGCAACTCCAGCTCCAGCTTTTTGTCAGTCACAGCACAGGCTGAGCAGCTCTGTTCTCTTGGAGGGCTGGTTCTACCATCTCCATGCTTGCAGCAAAAAGTGGCCAAACCTGGGTCAGCCGTAAGGTGAACAGCTGAACAGACGAGGCAGGAAAGCATGTGGAAAGGTGCTTTGCACTGCCTCTGTTGAAGCATAATGTTGAAGCATTTCTGCACCAAATTTGAAATTAAATTTTGCTCAACTCTTTTTTTAATGCGTTTGTTGATGTTTGTTTTTTCAGGTCTTCAAATGCCAAATGCAGAGTTTTGGCTTTTTTGACTAAGTTCCACTTTTTATTTTTGTGTGTGTGTGTGTGTGTGTGTGTATTCAAACAAAGGATGAGATTTTCCCTCGACTTCCAAGATAAAGTAATAGAAGCAATCAGGATACAAAAGGGATTTGCTGCTTTCTAGAAGAATGAAAACTTTTCTGATATCTTCTACAGATTTGGAACATTTTATTTTTCAATTATGATTAAGCATGAGTAGTCACAGGATTACAACAGCACTTTTAGTTAGCGCAAGATGAGATTACTTTAATCTGTTAAACTTGGAGGTTGAATTAAAGTTGAAGGGTGGAGGGGGAAATGGCTGCAATTAGATTGGTCAGTACGCTTGCCTTTTGGAGTTTGGGGGATTCAATTCATTTTGCAGAAAATAAGTTTTTGATTAATTTGCAGCAGTAATAGAATTTATGCTTCTGAATTAATGGCGAGTTAATTACCATACCAGTCCTTAGCCGAGAATGAATCACCAATTTGTGCTGTCTTGGTCTTGAGTGTAGTCTTGTTTTAACATGCTTTAAACTCTTTTTCTTGAGTTCATGGCCCTTTGGCCCTTTCAAGGGTTTAAAGCTTTCTGAAAGTCTCACAAGTTTTCTCTACTAGCATATACAATTACTATTGTCCAAGCCTTTAGGTTCCCAAGGCATGATGGATTCAATATCTTCTAAATATTCTTGTATTTTCTAGCTTCAGGCTTACTTGCAAAAACTCAATGTTTTTGTAACCTGGTTTCCTTTCCTTTAGCCCGGATTCAATACAACAGTTGAATAACAGCATCCAGTTAAATTTTGGGCTGTAGGCCCATTTAAGGACTGAGTTTGCCAAGAGGTGTTAAATCTAAAAGAGTTGTTAATCCTGACTCACTCAAGCCAGTTTTCCACACCCAAATCAATGTAACTGTTTGACCGTGATAGCAGCTCACCTTCCCTGAACAGAGAAATGGGCAGGTTCTCCTCTTCCCAATTGATCAAGGAAGAGCAACCACTGGGGTGAATAAGAGAGAGAACCAATTCAGCAGTGTTCTCCTTCTCAAAACAATTACATATTATTACCGAGGATAGGAAAACAGTGGTGATTGTGGGCTCCTTTCTTGGGTAGACTTGACAGGCAAAGGAAGACATGGGAGCTTCAAGAGGGATCTCCCTCCATCATCATTTCAGGGACGTAGAGAGTAATACAGGAATATGCTTTGAGGAAAAGCATGAGATTTACCAGTCAGTGTAATATCTTTTTCTCCCCTCATCTTTCTCTGGTCCATATGTCCTAAATAGATACCTGGTCAATAAATGATAAAAGATGATTCCAGAGCTTTTACCAAGTTTGCCTGTATCATTAGGCAAGGTGCTTCATGTAGCAGATGTTTGGATAGAGCAGCGAATTGTCAATTATTTAGGTAGTGACTTTTTATTTTCATCATAATAATAATAATAATAATAATAATAATAAATTTTATTTATACCCCGCCCTCCCCAGCCAAAGCTGGGCTCAGGGCGGCTAACAACAATCAAAACAATCCAACATTCTAAAAACTTTTCACCATAAAATAAATCAAAACAAATTGATGGCAACCAGCAAGCAAGACCCTGTGCAGATTGCCAGAGGAGGGGGTTAGGCTGCGCCCTGACCAAAGGCCTGGTGGAACAGCTCTGTCTTACAGGCCCTGCGGAAAGATGTCAAGTCCCGCAGGGCCCTAGTCTCTTGTGACAGAGCGTTCCACCAACATCATCACAAACATACACCTTTTTTTTTTTATTTCCTGCCCTGAGCCATATTTGCTAACTTGTGTTAGTCAAGGTTCTGTAAAGAACTTTTTACATTTGAGTTAACGGTCTGTAACGCATGGTTATTAGGCTTCCTATGCCACTTTAGAAGACACTTTAGAAGACAGGAGTGCCTAGCATGCTCTGGTCCATGGGGTCACGAAGAGTCGGACACGACTAAACAATAACATCCCACTTTATCCTATCCTTCAGTATTCTTATTCCTTCTGTCCAATAAAAGAATCTCAGTCCGTATTATTGCAATTTCCAAAGGAATTTCCGTGTGGAGTCCAGAATTCTAAAAGTGGACCTCCATCCTCTCGTTCAGTCTCTGGTGCTTAAACTAACGTAGTTAGTAAGTGTTGGGTTTTAGTTAGGATCGGTATCGCAAAGAGATTTCCTTTCTGCCTAATTAAGCTGTCTGCAAAGCAGGGGAGCCGGTGCAGAATGCCACATAGCTAGTAATTCTTTGGATGTACTTAGACAGGCTCTGTATGGAGCCCCTGTGACACGAAGAAAGAAAGCTAATTAATCGAGTGCTCTCTGTCATTCCCATCTGCTACCAAGAAGCAAAACAACGAAGGAGAAAGGGAAGTCTAAAATAGGTATTTTCAACAAACTGGAGTGATTCCTACGGTGAAGTGAATGGCTTGGTGTGTTTTATTTTAATTAACACTGCTGAATATTTTTGCTTCAGCTATTTGCATATCATTAGCAAGAATATTGTACTTGCCGTTTGGTGACATTTCCCTGCACTTTGGGGAGCCGATGAGCGGCAAACAATGCCGTATTTCATGTTTCTCTTTCTCACCCAGCGATTTGCTCAGATTGTGCACTAGAGGGTAGGCTTGGAATTATAATGAGATTTTTTACAAGTACGTTCACAGTAGATGCAAGAGGTGCTGGACTGGCTGCATAGAAATTAAAAGACAGCTGCCAAGAAGGGTGGCAGTCCTTTTTCATCTTCTTGCTAACACCTTTATGACCTGGAAAGCACTTTTTACAAATAAAGTTCCATACAGTAAATACATTGCAAAGTGAATATTAATTGTCCTACTGACAACTAGCCTCATGGCAAAAAACAGGCTTGTCTTCTCTTGGTATGATGCATCTCTCATTGGTCTTGGGATGTTGGTCCAGTAAGAGAGGTTAAGTTGTCATCCTTTGAGCACAGGATAATTGTCAGGGAACTGCCATCGGAACTGGAGGCGGAGAGGAGGCTTCAGAGGGATGGCGGAGAGGGTCCCAGCAGGGAGAGAGGTAGCCCATCTGCGGGGGAAGGAAATCAGCGTAACACCAGTGGAGAAGGGGGGCAGATGGGGGAATCGGAGAGGTGGCTCCAGGACTCTTCGCCGGAGACCAGCAGAGAGGGCACGAGTACTCCGCTGCCCACACCCACTTTGCGCAGAAGACTTCCGCGCAGGCAAAGTAGGAAGAGACTGGGCGTCAAACAGCTTCTATGCTGGAAGAGGTTCAAGAAACGCCCACTGACGGATTCTGCCAGCGACTGAGGCAGCCACGAACTTAAGGCTGTCCAGACAGAAAGGGTTCAACCAGGCAACCTAGCCAGGAGTAACGGCAACTTACGCACAAGCAACCCCAGAACCATTACAATAATGAAAGAACATTTCACAAGGCTTCACTTGTTTGCAATGTGTTTTAAAGGCTCCTTCCGGATTCAGGTGCCAGTGTGCCTCTGGTTTATGGTCCGATCCAGCACGGCTCTCTGTAACGTTCATAAGTGTGACTTGCAACTGGTACAAAAATACAAAATAAGTTGGGAAGAGGGGGTGTGAATGGCAGGGGGAGAGCCCTCCTTGAAAATGTAAAAAGAGAGAGCGACTGACTCCTAAGACTCAAAGGAGCAATGCATCCAGCTTTAAGCAATTTTGATAGGTTGACACCTTCACAACCTGGACACCAGAGAGTTTAAAGCATGTGGACAAGGCAGCTGGGACTCCCCCTGCCACCCACACTTGTCACTTCTCTCGTCAAGCACCCCCCTCACCTGTCCTGGTGAGGACATGCAGAACACCAGGTGTACCCAATAGCATGTGAAGGAGGAGGCAGGTGGCAGCAGGACTGGGCTGGAAGAGTCTTGTATGTGTCCCATTTAAGTGAGAGTTACAAAGAGTTTTGGTTTCTTTTTGCACTACTGAGGAGCATTTCAAACCAGTACAGTGGTACCTCGGGTTACAGACGCTTCAGGTTACAGACCCCGCTAACCCAGAAATAGTACCTCGGGTTAAGAACTTTGCTTCAGGGTGAGAACAGAAATCGTGCTCCGGTAGTGCGGCAGCAGCGGGAGGCCCCATTAGCTAAAGTGGTGCTTCAGGTTAAGAACAGTTTCAGGTTAAGAACAGACCTCCAGAATGAATTAAGTACTTAACATGAGGTACCACTGTACTTGATGCTACTTGGGTCAGGGTCCTTGCATTCAAAGCAAGTTAGCCTTTAAATTGTGCCTCGGGTAGCTTTTCAGAGTTTGGTCTGCAGGAATGACTTTTTCCATATTTGCCTTAAGCGGCTAAAGCTACCTGCCTTCGTAATTCCCTGCTTGTACACTTGGAAACAGTTGGCTTTCGTTGTTTTAAAAGAGTACATGTAAGCCATGTTTGCTTTTTTACTTTAATGATACTTGATTTACTTTAATGATACTTGATTTCTAAGTCACACTTCTTGGCTGAAGAGTGGGGAAAATAAATAAATAAATAAGAGCAAGTGGAGCTTTGTAGTTCCTCTCCTCCCCCCCCCCCAAAAAAAATTAGGCATGCTTATTTCACCGTATAAGTTCTACATTTAAAGGCCTCCATCTTATTGATAGGCATCTGAAGGCAGCCTTGTTTAGGTAAGCTTTTAATGTTTGATGTATTACTGTATTTTAATGTTTCTTTGAAAGCTGCCCAGAGTGGCTGGGGAAGCCCAGCCAGATGGGCGGGGTATAAATAAATTATTATTATTATTATTATTATTATTATTATTATTATTATTATTACTTTGCCTAATTGGGCCCTGCATTTAAATATTCTGTTTGCCTGTGTTAGCCTTCCCCAATTTGTTGCCCTCCATATTTTGCTGTAATACAAGTCCCATCGTATGTCTGGGGTTCATGGGAATTGTAGTTGAACGACATCTGGAGGCTACTGGACTAGGTTAGGAGGCTCAAATGTAGCTGCCATCCAGCGCTGTGCTAGTTTAAAAGAAGACCCTTTTGCTTGGGTGCAGCCCTCAGTTCTTTGACGCCAGTTTTTTATATCCCAATTCCTCCTTGCTATTGAACTCAGTGGACCGTGCTTGCTTTTGCTCGCTTCTGTCTAATAGATATTTTAAAGGTTGTTTTGAAGATTTAAATTGAAACGTGTTCATTGACATCAGTCTATGCACATTCCGCACCCCCCGGTCATATGCAAAGATTCCTGCGCAGATTTATAGGGAGTATGTAAATTGCTCTACTTTAATTTTAGGAAAGTACTTGAAAATGGCAGGCATCATTGTTCCATGTCAAGTGTGATAGAACAGTTTTTTATTGAAACTGCTAGGGAATTTTTGAGCACAGTTGAGCATTAAATCGGTCTTAAAGTTTTGAGCCCTGTAGTGCTGTTCAATATGTGTTATCTACAGATAACCACCTCTAATTTTTTTTCATGTTTAGCATATGAAAGCCGGTATGTCTTAGCACTACCTTTCTAATGAGCTAGCATGACTTGGGATGTACTTTAAATTTGAGGGAAGGGACTGGCTTTTTTTAATAGCGAATGCCAATGGAACCTGCAACAAAATGTTGCCGTCCTTACAGAACTCCCTGTTCAAGATTCCAGTCACTCCATTCCATTGCTCCTCCCTTCTTCTGCCCTCAGACCCCCAACTGATCAGCATTCCATTGTCATTGAGCATGCTCAGTCCTCATTGGGCTGTTTGTGTTTTTTTGCCCTCCCTCTGTGTGGGTTTTTTCCTTCACCAATTTCTTGTAGCTCTGAGAACCTCAGCATTCGTCAAAACCAGTTGATCGTTCTTTGTGGATAGTGCTGTTTTGGCTACATAAGAATTCACACTCAGAGAATAAAGATTGTTGTTGTTAAATATCAGGAGCAGCCGACACGGTGTCCTACGGATATTGTTGGACTCCATCTCCTATCAGCCAGCATGGATAGTGTTCAGGATTGATGGGAGTCATAGTCCAGTAACAACTTGAGGGCTCCCTGTTGCCTCCACCTGGTATATATTTTGATATGGACTTAGTGGTTTGCCACAGTTTCTGGATCCATCAGGAACACTCACAAGCTTGAACTCAGCCTGGCAAAAGCTTCTCCATAATATCCTCAAACAATTTGATTCTAATCATGGTACTTTTGAGGTATCTAAATAATCTTACAGGGCTTGATTCAGGTTGATATATTTTCAGCACCTGGCTTCCGTCTTGGGCGCATTCCTAGTGACATGTTGACAGAGCTTGATATGGAACCCAAAGTGGCCCTGTGTAGATGGAAGCTGGCTTGGTTCTTTATGGCAGAACGCCCTAAGATGTCCCCTTCCAGCCCTCAAAAGGGACCCTGCAGTTCCTAGAGCTAACATGTCCTACAAGACACAGCCAGGGTATAGGACAGGCATAGGCAAACTCGGCCCTCCAGATGTTTTGGAGCGACAGCTCTCATCATCCCTGACCACTGGTCCTGTTAGCTGGGGATGATGGGAGTTGTAGTCCCAAAACATCTGGAGGGCCGAGTTTGCCTGTGCCTGGTATAGGACAATAAGAGGTTCAGACTGGACACAAGGCAAGGCGGGGAAAGGCTCAGGTTTGAAAGTTGTTAGGAAACCCCCTATTGCCCACACAGAGCTATAGTTCACAGTGCGGTTTAAGTGTCAATCCCTCTTCCCAGGGCACTCTGGGAACTGTAGCTCTGTGGGGGAATTGGGGTCTCCTAACAACTCCCAGCGCCCTTAACAAACTGCACGTCTCATAATTCATGACAAAGTGGTATGATACTGCTTTAAATGCATAGTGAAGATAGGGCCTTACTTGCAAGGCTAATGTTTGTGCTGCTTAAATGGAATTATGTTGTCTGCAACATCGTTCTTCGGTAGATATTTAATTTATTTAGCACATTTGTGTCTATTTGAAACATTTCTACCCTGCCTTTTCTTCAGACAGAATCCACGTAAGCTCGCCCCCCCCCCCAAAAAAAATTCAGGTTTATGCAACGTTCTCAAAGTGAGTACCAGTAAAAACAAATTCTAAACAATAATACTGTAAATCATAATAAATACCAGGATGAAAGGAGGGGAAATCTAAAAAATGCAGAGATGGCCTGGAAGTCAATACTACATAGAACAGCAGATTAAAACCATTCATTGTGAAAGTAAGTTAGTCACTGTTTGGTAAAAGCCATTATTAAAATGCCTGGATGAATTGAGCAGTTTCTACTACATGATGCCTGACTCTTAGAAATGGGGATATCTGTGATTGCGTTTAGACATATCTTGCCTTAATATGCTGATATATGAACGATCCTTTTATCCTGTGCACAGAGCCCCTTAGCGCTTCTTTTTGCACAA
The DNA here is from genome assembly GCF_965153285.1 of Podarcis tiliguerta. Lineage (NCBI taxonomy): Eukaryota > Metazoa > Chordata > Lepidosauria > Squamata > Lacertidae > Podarcis > Podarcis tiliguerta. Next base: position 42,578,132 of record NC_139547.1, on the reverse strand, counting down.
GGCAAACCAAGAAGTCTTCCATGTAGTCCTCCAACTCATCCAAAAAGGAAACATTAATAGCTTCTAAAGAAACCAGGCTATTAAATCATGGTTTGAAGTTGGGTTGCTGTTATGGCTTTTTCTGAAACTATTAACCATTGTTTCCTGGCTTGGATGAAACGGGAAACTATAGTTAATTGAAAACTTTCCAGTTTGCCAGCCTACGCAAAGAGAGGAGACAGTTGTTTTTGCGGACAAAAGGTTTGTTCATATCTGAGCTTATTAAGGAGATAGGTTCATCTTAACTCTCCTTATGGAGATCATTCGACAAAGGGTGTCACCCTCTTTGGTTGTGGGCCCAGTTGTAGTAAGACAGAGTCATCAGGGTTCCTATTGCATAGGAAGCAATAAATGACATGACAACCTTTTTTGCGATTGAAATGGCCACAACTTTATTGATTGCAGATGCAAGAAGGCTTTGGCTTAGGCATTGGATATGTATCCTGGTTGCTGGATGACAACTTCATCAGGGTCAGTCTTGGGTTAAGCATCCCCACGTGACACATATCAAATACAGGTGACCCATGTTGTTGTTGTTTAGTCATGTCCGACTCTTCGTGACCCCATGGACCAGAGCACTCCAGGCACTCCTGTCTTCCACTGCCCCCCCCCCCCCCAGTTTGATCAAATTCATGTTCATAGCTTCGAGAACACTGCCCAACCATCTCGTCCTCTGTTGTCCCCTTCTCCTTGTGCCCTCCATCTTTCCCAACATCAGGGTCTTTTCCAGGGAGCCTTCTCTTCTCATGAGGTGGCCAAAATATTGGAGCCTCAGCTTCAGGATCTGTCCTTCCAGTGAGCACTCAGGGCTGATTTCCTTCAGAATGGATAGGTTTGATCTTCTTGCAGTCCATGGGACTCTCAAGAGTCTCCTCCAGCACCATAACTCAGTAGCATAAATTCTTTGGCGATCAGTCTTCTTTATACAGGTGACCCATAAAGAATGCCAACTGGGGAGTTCTGTGGCCTGTTAGCCCTTGTCTGGACATACAGACAAACCCCTTTACCGTGGGGTACCCTGATGCTTTGATCCTGGGGAGAGAGGGTAAGTCTCCCCCCCCCCCGCCACCTGATTAGACTAAAGATGCAATCCAACCGCTTTCCCCGCCAACAAGCTGTGACAGTTGCATGGAGGTAGGCAAAACCTCCAAACCAGCCCAATTGGTCTGCAGGCAAATTCCTCCCTGACCCTGAATGAGGCGACCAAGCCACTCCACAGCAAGGTCACACACGTGCACCACCTGCTTACCTTTAAAAAGGTAAAGGTACCCCTGCCCGTACGGGCCAGTCTTGACAGACTCTAGGGTTGTGCGCCCATCTCACTCACTTCCGGGTCACGTGGCCAGCGTGACATCGCTGCTCTGGCGAGCCAGAGCCGCACACGGAAACGCCGTTTACCTTCCCGCTAGTAAGCGGTCCCTATTTATCTACTTGCACCCGGGAGTGCTTTCGAACTGCTAGGTTGGCAGGCGCTGGGACTGAACAACGGGAGCACACCCCGCCGCGGGGATTCGAACCGCCGACCTTTCGATCGGCAAGCCCTAGGCACTGAGGCTTTAACCCACAGCGCCACCCGCGTCCCTCTACGTCTGCTTACCTTTAGATGAGGACAAAATTATACAAGGCCGGAGGGTGGGGTGTCTGATGCTGCTTGGAGGCTGTGCAGCCAGCTTTTATGATTTGGAGATGGACCTGAGTGGAAGCAGGCTTACCGAGGTCTTGTCTCCAAATTCCCACCCTGCAGCCTGGGCTCTAATTGGCCAGTTTAAATTCAAAAGAGGTAGAGGATTCCTATCACTCCCTGCAGCTAGCAGGGGTTGATGATGCCAGCCAGCCAACCACACAGGAACTTTCCCCTTGCCCACAGCCACACTGGGCTGCAGCTACCACTGCTGTCAAGAACGGTAATTGGTCTTTCTCACTTGCCTTGCTTCCAAGAATTTCCTCAGGCACAAATCTTAATCCTTAAGTAGATTTGTATGTGAATTAAGATATAAGACGGTTTCTATGAGAATTAAAACACATACGTGACTTGATAACATTTGTTGTTGTATTTTTGAAGGTGTTGATTCTGACCGATAGGTGGGTAAACTGCCCGACCAATGCTATGCGGTTAATTGTGCCAGTGTGGTGTAGTGGCTAAGAGCGGTGGACTCGTAATCTGGGGAACCGAGTTCACGTCTCCGCTCCTCCACATGCAGCTGCTGGGTGACCTTGGGCCAGTCACACTTCTCTGAAGTCTCTCAGCCCCACTCACCTCACAGAGTGTTTGTTGTGGGGGAGGAAGGGAAAGGAGAATGTTAGCCGCTTTGAGACTCCTTCGGGTAGTGATAAAGCGGGGTATCAAATCCAAACTCCTCCCCTTCTTCTTCCTCTTCTTTCTCTGTTGCACTGGTATAGAGAGAGGTGCTCAGGGACATTTTTAAAAAGGCAGTTTTAAACGTAGCCCAACAAGAAACAGCATCCACATAATGTGAAAACAAATGACAGAAACAAGTATGTTTAATGTGTAATCTCTGCCAGTGTAAATTGGAACAGATGAGCTTGAATCGCTTTTGCTAACAGCTCATCTATTTTATACATGGATTTCCTTGGCAATAATGTGTGTTAGGCTAAAAGTGACTACTATAATAATTTCTGTTGTATGCGATAATAATCTTTCCTGCTTTCCTTCATTTTACTATTGTGCAAACAGTAAAGAATAAAAGTAGCAGTTCCCTGGGGTAAGGCTCCAAAGCCCAGATACCTTAACTATGCAAGGTGTTTACACCAAGCAGAGTTTTGATTAAATACCTGCATCACATTTCTAACAAGCAATTTTCTGTTGGATTTATTTTGTTTTATCTGCTAGATTTCGACTTCAGCGTGCCAGGCTCCATGAAGCTCCACAATCTTATTTCTAAGCTGAAGAAATGGATCAAAATTCTCGAGGCAAAAACAAAGCAGCTTCCCAAGTTCTTCCTCATAGAGGAAAAGTGCCGATTCCTGAGCAACTTCTCAGCCCAAACAGCCGAAGTGGAAATTCCTGGAGAGTTCCTTATGCCAAAGCCGACACATTATTACATCAAGATTGCACGGTAAATCCGGGGTTGAAAGCTAAGGCTGGGAAGTGTACTAGTTATACGTACCAGAACTTCTTGGGTTAGTTCCAGGCTAAGGTAGCTGAACGTAGGTCACTAGTAGGTCACTGGCTCCCGGTGGAGTACAGGGTCAGATTTAAGGTGCTGGTTTTGACCTTTAAAGCCCTTCACGGCCTAGGACCCTCGTACCTACGGGACCGCCTCTCCCGGTATGCCCCACAGAGGACCTTAAGGTCCATAAATAGCAACACCCTAGAGGTCCCGGGCCCTAAGGAAGTCAGATTAGCCTCAACCAGAGCCAGGGCTTTTTCAACACTGGCTCTGGCCTGGTGAAACGCTCTGTCTCATGAGACCAGGGCCCTGCAGGATCTGATTTCTTTCCGCAGGGCCTGTAAGACAGAGTAGTTCCGCCTGGCCTTTGGCTTGGAGTCAATTTGGTTTCCTCCACCTCTTTCTTTTTTCGTTTCTCCTCCTGTGATGAGGCTGCATTTTAATGTTTTTAATGTTTTAATGTTGTGTTTTAATCTTGTTTTTAAGTTGTACTCATTCAACTTGTTTTTATTATTGGTTGTTAGCCACCCTGAGCCTGGCCTTGGCTGGGGAGGGCGGGGTATAAATAAAATTTATTGTTATTATTATTATTATTATTATTAGGAGGAGGGCTAGTTAGTCATAAATTAACTTCAGTGATTTTCTGGGAACCTAAGTTCAACTAACTTTATCTGGATCCAACCCAAAATTAACCTCTACATTTTCCTGGGCTTCTCTGTTCTCCAGACGCAATCATCTGGGGCCTGAAACAGTTTCTGCCACCATATTTGTTTGGGTTTACAGACAAATTCACGGAAGACGAGCTTGAGAGCCACGCCACACATCTAAAGCACATGACTTCCCCCAGAGAATCCTGGGAATTGTAGTTTCCTTCTCACAGATCTGCAGTTCCCAACACCTTTAACAAACCACAGCAATGTGTGCTGCACAGGAATTTAAAGTAACACAGGCTGTACTCAAAGGCTTGTGATCTAAAGATAGATTACAAAAGAAAGTAAAAGAATAGCATCACACATCATCTCTCCTGTTGCCAGGCTCCTAAAGGTGTGCTAACATTGTTTTACCTTAGTTTTTAGCTGATATTTTTACCAAGAAGTTTTAACTGCAGCCTTAAGTGTCAGTTTTGTTTAGATCTGTTGTTTTTTGTTGCATTTATAAATATACACTCTTTTTCCCTATCCTGCTCTGAGAGATTTTAGGTTGAAAGGTAGAATACAAATCCCATAAATAAATAGAAAACGCAGTGTAAACAAATAGCTACAGTTAACAGATCTAGCAAAAAAAGTACGATTTTGCCTTATGCTCCATGAGAAGTGTAATATTTCGGTTTTGGAGCATTTCTGTTTCCTGACAATTTCTTTTCCTTAGGAGGCAAAATTGCAGACTAACCTTTTTTCCTCCATGCATTGATTAAAATTTGGTGGATGCACCAAGGGTTGAACAAAATTGGCCTTCCCTGTCTTGAGCCATTAGTTTCCTACCTTTTTTCTTTTTTCTTTTCATTTCAAGGCCTGATTATCTACTTTGGTGTCTTGCCAGGGATTAGTCAGATGTTCCCAAGGGCTCCCAACAGCAGTGTGCATCTGCACGCTTGATTCTTTCCAAGGCGAGAGAAACTAAGCCTGCCAACAGGAAGGCATTCTGTCCTCTATAGAGTCCTGACTAACAAGCAACTACTTTCTGGTGTGTGGGAGTCAGTGTGTTGTTTTTTAAAATCCCTCCTACACAGTCATGAAAGCTGAGCTCGGCCATTTCCTGCAGGGGTGAAGACAGAGACTGCAGAGAGAGCATCTTTACGGAAGTCAGCATTTTATGGAGTAAAGGGTTCAGAGCCATTGATTTTAAGTGGTTGGTACCCAGCTCTCAAACCCTGTGCTAGACGTATCTCTTAGTCATTCTAGAATAGCATTTGTGAGATCCGGGTGCAAACTTATGGTTTGCTGGGGAAGGGCCATAGCTCAGTGGTAGAGCATCTGCCTTGCCAGCTGAAGGTGCCAGCTTTGATCCCTGGCATCTCCAGGTAGGGTTGAGAAAGGCTCCTGTTCATAATCCTGACAGCCACTGCCAGTCAGTGTAGGCGATACTGAGCTAGATTGACCAATGGCCTGACTTCCTAGATTGACCAATAGGCAGCTTCCTGTATTCCTACTTTGGGAGTCACAACGGTGATCTAAAGGGCCCTTTGCACAAATTGAAGCCACTTTATTTCCCCGCTTGTATGCTACCTTTCCGTGATGCAGTCAAACTTAAAAGGCGGCTTACAAATAAAAATAGCAAAAGAATCCCAACAGTAAAACAAAATAGCAGTGAAAGGAGCCTTAACAGCAGCGGTATCAATCATAATTTTGCATTTTGTCCTGGGTTTACTTCCCTGCCAAATAAACTTAAGATAGCTCTTTCTGCCATTCCTTAAAATTTTGAATATCATTAACTATAGGTATTGTCTGAAATAGCATCTTTGGAAGTACATTCTTTTTTATAGCAGAAATTTTGCCGAACAGTGACAATTGCATTCTGCTCAAAATTTGCATATCTTTTTTTATTTCTTTCCAAACCTTTACACAGTTATCATTAAAGATATTATGATTATTCGCCGTTAACCATATCTCCAGGTATTTCACTTCCTTTTCACACTTTATACTACTGAGTCTTTCTAGGTCTTTCATGAGTTAACCATCCATATTTTTGACTAACGGTGTTGTTTTTTGAATAGCAAGGACCCAGTATTATCTCTCTTGGCTCTTGAAAGAGATTTAAATCCCACCCTTGTTCCCAAGGAGCTGTTAGCTCTGCTGCTTGCAGCAGCCAGACTCAAAATTGCCTTACGCTGGACATCTGCATCAATTCCCTCTAGTGGAATTGTTTGGGAGAGTATGGGACACAGCCTTGGCCGAGCATTTAAAGCATCACAGGAGGGTTTTTAAAACAAGACCATTTTGATGTGAGATGGTGACCATTCATATGCTTTATAAATAAAAATAGTGCACTGCAACCCAAATTTTATCCTCTCCTGACTGGATTCCCCCCTCCCCCCATTGTTCCCAAGTTATGGAATATTGTTGGATTCAGGGTCGTGGGGTTTGTTTGTTTGTTTGTTTGTTGGCCAAAAAGAAAGCAAGGCTGTAAGATTGTAAATCTAACAAGAAGATCATACCATCTTGAAAAATAACACACAGACCTTAAAGCTTGAGTTTTCAAAGTGTCCCTTAAATTCACATTTGAAATGTTGAAATTTGAAATATTTTGCCAGTCTCACAGATATTTGTGCAATGGTGTCTTCTGGTTCCTTAACATTGATCTCTCTCTCACTTTTCCTTGTTTTTGGGGTGTTGCTGAGTGGGGGGGGGGCATAGACTGATGATTCCCCAGCTGGGCTCTGTTCCCCTCATGCCAGACCTGGAAGGCTTCCTCTAGGATTGTGAGGGATGGATTCTCTTGACAATAAAACCTGAGCTTCTCTAGTGCACTGCATAGGCCCACAACAATACACATCTCTCCGTGGCAAGGCTACCTTACCAGTATATGGCTCTTACTTCCAAACTGTCCCAATGCAGAATCTTATTTTATTATGATGTCTGCAGAAGTATGCTGAGATTTCTGTTTATTTTATTTCCAGCTGCAGTAATGTGCTCCACACCTTTTTTGTTTCTGAAAACTTTAAAAAGCACTTTTTTAAAAAGAAGAAGAAAAGCAGCAACAACAAAGTAAAAATTAAATAAATACTCACCTGAATGAAGCAGTCTTGCTTAAAAGTGAGATAAACGATCTTCCAGCCATACAGGACGGAAGGGGAGGAGAGGTCTTTGCCAGTTCCTCCCAGCTGCTGCCCATCACACGACAGCGCACACCATTCGGGAGGGTTCCCCCAGGCTGTTGAGAGCAGCTGGGGTGAGGGAGGGAGCAGGAAGGCTCTCAGCAGAACTTTGCCTGCGGTTTTTGAGGTTGAGAGCCTAAGAATTTTATTTTTGGCATGAGCAAGATCTAAAACAGGCCTGCCCATCAGTCCAAATGTACAGGAAGCTGCCTTGAACCTGGTTAGATGACAGCTGCTTTCATGGGCCCTGACTCCTCAGGCTCCCGGGCAGAGGTCCCTGTTGCCACCTCCTGCTCCCTGGTCCCCTATCTGGAGATGCCAGGGATTGACCTGGGAACCCTTTTTCACGCAAAACAGGTGCTCAGCCGCTGAGTTGGCTCCACCTCCACCACTGCTCAGTGCTCATATGGAGCAACGGGTTGGAAAAAGTGCTTGGAGTAGGTCCGTCGAAATTAATGGGCCTGACTAGCCTAGGTTCATTAATTTAGCACATCTATTGTTGCATGGAATGTAGTTAGATGCAGTCTTCAGTTCTGTGTGCTGCAGGTAGATAAATTGACAGGCTGGAAAAGGTTCAGAGAAGATGGTTCAGATGGTATGGAAGGTGCATCCTATGAGGAATGGTTCAATGGATCATTCAGGCTTGAAGAAGACAAGGCCGAGTGAGGGATAACATGGGATAACTTGGAGCATGAGACTCTTAATATCAGGGTTGTGGGTTTGGCTCTGTATATCTGAAGGAGCGTCTCCACCCCCATTGTTCAGCCCGGACACAGATTCTGCGCCAAGGGCCTTCTAGCTGTTACCTCGTTGCGAGAAGTGAAATTTCAGGGAACCAGGCAGAGAGCCTTTTCAATAGTAGTAGTAATAACAAGAAGAGGAAGAGAAAGAGGAAGAGGAGGAGGAGGAGGAGGAAGAAGAAGTTGTTATTATTTCTACCCTGTCCATCTGGCTGGGTTTCCCCAGCCACTCTGGGCGACTTCCAACAAAAGATTAAAAATACATTAAAACATCAGTCATTAAAAACTTCCCTAAACAGGGCTGCCTTCAGATGTCTTCTAAAAGTCATATAGTTGTTTATTTCCTTGACATCTGTTGGGAGGGCGTTCTACAGGGCAGGCGCCACTACCAAGAAGGCCCTCTACCTGGGTCCCTGTAACTTTGCTTCTTGCAGTGAGGGAACTGCCATTAGGCCCTCGGCACTGGACCTCAGTTTCCCAGAGATGCATAACTTTTAGAAGACAACTGAAGGCAGCCCTGTGTAGGAAAGCTTTCAATGTGTTATGTTTTATCATGTTTTTATATATGTTGGAAGCCACCTAGAGTAGCTGGAGGAACCCAATCAGATGTGCGGGGTACAAATAATGGAATTATTATTATTATTAAGCCCCATGTTGGCAAAGGATTCCTGCATTGGAGGTGGTTGAACTAACTGATCCTCATGGTCCGTTTCAACTCTATGGTTCTTTGATTCTACAGTACCTGTAGGGCTGTCACACAGAGGGCAAAGACTGGTGGTAGAGCAACTGCTTTTCTTGTGAAAGGTCCCAGGATAGCATCTGCTGGTTGGGCTGGGAGGGAGACATCTGTCTGTGACCCTGGAGAGACACTGCCAGTCAGTGTAGACAGTATGGAGCTAGATGGACCAGTTGTTTAAGGCAGCTTCCTATGCTCCCAGGGCAGGGCTAGATTTAATGGGTAAAATGTTAGAGAAATGTCTTTAACAGTAAGAGCAGTTCACCAGGGCAACCAATTGCCATAGATTCTCCTGCACCGGAGGTTTTGTAAGCAGATGTTGGGCAGCCATCTGTTAGGGTTTCTCTCTGGATTTTCCTGCATCAAGCATGTGGTTAGATTAGATGGCTTGCAAGACACACACACACACACACACACACACACACACTGCAGCTGGGTGATTCTTATGTTGGCCTTGTTGAGTATATGTTGGGCTGCAGGTAATGGGCCGGATTCAGCTTGGTGGGTTGAGAAGTTGTGCAGAATTAGAATTAAACCATTTTAAAAAGTGAATGGGTTTATTTTCTGCCTTTCAAGACCGTTTTGGATACATTTCAGTTTAGCTCTTCCATGTGTACTTGAGAGAGATTTTGGGGAAGGGGGTGTGTGTGTGTGGCAGCATCAGCAGCAGTGGATGACCTTTAAACTTCTGTAACCGCTCTCAAATCTGAAGCATCCCATTCCATGCTCAGTCTTCTGCTCTCGTCGTGGTTTCACTGACAGTAATCAGAAATCAGAACCCAAGCTACACCAAGCGACTTGGTTTTGTTGTTTCTGTCTATTGAAAAAATCATTTCTCAGTCAATTTGGAGAAGACAAAAGAAGCTGGAAGCTTTTCATACATAATACCAGTCTTGGCTGAGCTGCGTAATAGAAAATGTAGCTGCATCATTATAAAAATTCATAATGAGAATGTTAGTTTTACAAAAACTCAGCCGCTAATATGCTTCATTTTGTTAGCTTTAAGTATGGCATTTCAGGGTCTCCCCCCTCCCTTTTTTAAAAAAAATCTTAGCTTTCATCTTGGAGGAACGAAATGAAGCTTTAGACTTTGAAAGCTCAGGTGCTTTTATCTCTTTCTTTTTTTCTCTTCCCCACCCCCTTGATAGGTTTATGCCCAGAGTGGAGATAGTACAAAAGCATAACACTGCAGCCAGAAGACTCTATATCCGAGGTCATAATGGAAAGATTTACCCATATCTCGTAATGAACGACGCTTGCCTGACAGAGTCACGCAGAGAGGAACGAGTATTACAGCTCCTTCGCCTCCTCAACCCCTGTTTGGAGAAGCGGAAAGAAACCACAAAGAGGCATCTCTTTTTCACAGGTAGGTATGGGTGCAGCGAGCTGTTCCTAGGATTTCAAACAAGGAGCTCTAAAGGCTCATACGTCTTCAAGTGCCTTGAATAACTTTTTGTTATGCGCAACCTCAAGATGTGTTGAGAAGACAAGTCCTGAGTTCCGAAGGGTCCCCTGGTACGCCAGCTGTCAGTCCTCTGGCTGGAAGGATGCAAGGAATCCTTTCTCAGACTCTGGTTCACTCTGAGGTTTGAATACAAAAAGAAGCAGCGGGAGTTTCTCCAGCTCTTTGTTAATGGCGCAGAGAAGAGAAGACTTCAACACCCCAAGCCCTTTGCACTCGTCAGAGGGCTTGCTCAAAGGAGACGTGGAGTCTTCTTCCACTTGCGCTGCAGTTTGGAGCAGGAAAGAAACAGCAGGAGCCTTTCCTGCTGTTTTTCTCCATCCCTCCGTGCAGCTAAGAAGTCTTGCGCTCTCCAAAGCCCTCTGCAACTGTCCACAGACCAGGGTGGGCGTTGCTTGTGAAAACGAGTAAGAGCTGGTTTGTAAGCCAAGCCAATATTTGTGCACCTTTGTTTATTTGCCTCGATCCCTCTACCAGATAGTAGATAGGCTCCCTCAGAGGCAGGAGTGGGGGACCTGTGGCCCTCCAGATATTGCAGGGCTACAGCTGCTATCATCTCTGACCATTGGCCCATGCTGTCTGAGGTAACCATGCAAAGCCGCAATCATGTAACTCAGATGGCAGAGCATGAGACTCTTAATCTCATAGTTGTGGGTTCAAGCCCCACGTTGGACAAAGGATTCCTGCATTGCAGGGGGTTGGACTAGATTATCCTCGGAGTTCCAACAGTTCTATGATTCTAATTAAAGGAGCATAAGTTGCTACTTACCTGTACTACTGCTACTAATTATTGTAAAAAAGGTAAATGTCCCCTGGATGGTTAAGTCCAGTCAAAGGGGACTATGGGGTTGTGGCACTCATCTCGCTTCAGGCCAAGGGAGCCAGTGTTGGTCTGCAGACAGCTTTCCAAGTCATGTGGCCAGCATGAATAAACTGCTTCTGGCACAATGGGACACCATGACAAGTGCCAGAGAGCACAGAAATGCCGTTTACCTTCCTGCCGCAGTGGTACCTATTTATCTACTTGCACTGGTGTGCTTTTGAACTGCTAGGTTGGCAGAAGCTGGGATAGAGCAACTGGAGCTCACCCCGTCATGGGGATTCGTACTTCCGACCTTCTGATCGGCAAGCCCAAGAGGCTCAGTGGCTTAGACCACAGCGCCACCCGCGTCCCACTAATTATTGTATCCAATGTTAGTCATACTCGGGAGTCAACCCATCTGACTGAACGGACATGATGGTGAACATTGGTCCATTAATTTCATTGGGTTTTCCCTGAGTCCGACTTGGTTGAATATAAGAACGGAACGTAGAGCCTTTGGCTGGTGATACAGCAGGTATAAAGCGGAGCTAAAGGCACCCTGGCAGAGCCTTAGTGAAGCTGGAATAACCTTGTCGCTGAAGGTCGCTTCCTCTCTGCTTGCCAGGCCTTTCCTCTCTAGTTGCTGCCGTTCTCCCGAGCCTCCCATAGTTTTGAGCCAGGGTTGGGCTTTCTTCTTTCGGAACGAAAAATTGTGCTTCACGGCATAATCGGATAAAGCGAGCGTGTCAGCAGTAGGTGGATTTTTATCTGAGCAGAAATTATCCTTGTCTCTGACATAAAAGTGAGCAGAGTAGCCCACGACTCTCCAGATTTGCAGCTGGCGTGGTGTAGCAGTGGGAGGCTTGAAATCCTGTTCAGGGTAATACAGCTCTTCATTCAGAAATGCCTTTGTGGGGCCTGGCGTCTAGTACAAACAAATGGTTCTTTCTTGTGAGTCCTCTTTCATAGCAGAGCTCTTGAGTGTGCCGAGAGTGGACGACGAGTGCCACTTGACACACTTCAGGCCGAGCATCACGGCAGTGGGAGAACTGATATCTACATACTTTGCCAGTCCCAAATCTGCTTCGATGTAGAAGGCTTCTTCTTCTTGCAAACCCTTTTCTCCTTGTGCTTGTTGCTCATGAGGCACTATAAGTGAGCAGGGTATTTCAGTCCTGTGGTGGAGCCCAAGCTCAGGTTTATTATAATTATTCTTATTATTTATTTATTTGATTTATATACTCCTAGGGCGGAGTACAACATTAAAAAAATCTACTTTATGGAGCATAATAATAGTATACTCATAAAATAATAATAATAATAGTCATAGTCGTCCCCACATTTAACAAGTCATAGATTATTTTCGGGCCAAAGGCCTGGGTAAAGAGGAATGTTTTTGCCTAGCACCTAAAGACATGTAATGATGGCACCAGGCAAGCCTCTCTGGGGAGAGCATTCCACAGTCGGGGAGCCACCACAGAAAAGGCCCGTTCTCATGCCACCACCCTCCAATCCTCTCAGGAAGGGAGGACATAGAGGAGGGTCTTGGATGACAAACGAAGGGTCCGTGTCAGTTCATATGGGGAGAGGCAGTCCTTAAGATATTGAGGTCCTGACCCGTGTAAAGTTGTAACATCCCCCTCTGTAGAATGGTTTGCAGCAAAGAGAAGTTTTAACAGGGATTCCTCTGCCTAGATAGGGCCTGGTGTGCATCTTAATGTATGGCTGGGAAAGACTTGTGTCTGAAACCCTTGAGAGAGCCACTGCCAGGCTGCAAAGACAGTACAGTCATACCTCATGTTACGTTTGCTTCAGGTTGCGCGTTTTCAGGTTGCATCCCGGGGCAACCCGGAAGTAACGGAACGGCATTACGCGCATGCACAGAAGCGACGAATCATGACCCACGTGTGTGCAGACGTGGGTTGCGTTCAGGTTGCAAATGGGCCTCCAGAACGGATCCTGTTTGCAACCAGAGCTACCACTGTAGTCGGCTAGATGGACTGATAATTTGACTCCGCATAAGGCAGCTTCCAATAGTCCAACAATGGGTGGTGAACCTTTATGGCCAGATCCTATAACTGGTGGGGAATCCAGCAGGCCAGATATTTATTGTTACCCACCGCCGTTAGCCAATTTTGACAACCCACCTATCAATGCACTGCTGTTATCTGCTGGCACAAGGCTGGCAAAGCTTCTTTCTCCAGGGATCAGTTCCACAACCAAGCTCCCCAGGGAAATCTCAGTCACATAACCAATCCTGCAGGTTTGATTGGCCGTGCCTTTAAAACTGCTTTCTGCAGGATCGACGTCATGATCAAGTTCCCCACAGGGAACCCGGTTGTGCAGTTGATCCAGCCACATCTCTGCTTGCCCCACACCTGACATCATGTATGACATTGGGTGTGGGGCAGCTGCAAGTGGTTTGGGGGAAAACAGCTTGTGGGCCAAATTGAGACCTTTGCTGGGCCAGATTTGGCCTGAGAGTCAGAGGTTCCTATCCCCTGTCCTATGGCAAGATTGAGGAACATGTGAGCCAACTCCTACTAGCCCTAGCCAGGGATTTTACCATGGCAGCATCTGGGGACCATTTGAATACCTGGATTTTTGAACTTGGCAAAGGCAACAAAGGACAAACAAGGATAACAAGGGACTAATGTGAGCACCGCAGGTGGCGCTGTGGGTTAAACCACAGAGCCTAGGACTTGCCGATCAGAAGGTCGGTGGTTCGAATCCCCGCGACGGGGTGAGCTCCCGTTGCTCAGTCCCTGCTCCTGCCAACCTAGCAGTTCGAAAGCACTTCAAAGTGCAAGTAGATAAATAGGTACCGCTCTGGTGGGAAGGTAAACAGCGTTTCCATGTGCTGCTCTGGTTCGCCAGAAGCGGCTTAGTCATGCTGGCCACATGACCCGGAAGCTGTACACCGGATCCCTTGGCCAATAAAGCGAGATGAGATCTGCAACCCCAGAGTTGGCCACGACTGGACCTAATGGTCAGGGGTCCCTTTACCTTTACCTAATGTGAGCAAATGCAGTGATTATATGCAGTTAAGCTTGGGTTTCAGATAGCCAAAAGGGTTACACAAAGGTTTCACAGGGAAGGTTTAAGTTTTGGGTTAATCTCTTACTCAATTCAATGGTTGGTTGGTTGATTATTAAATCGGCAGACATTTGCATATGAGGAAAAAAGCCCAAAAGTTCTTTTAAAAAGGTGTCCCTCCCTCCAAACCTGTAACTCCAGATGTTGTTCAACTACAGTGCCCATCATCTATGGCCATTGGGAACGTTGACTGGGACTGATAAGAGTTGGAGTCCAACAACAACTGGAGGGACAGAGGTTTCCTCACCCTTGTGCTTAGCAGCGCATGCATGTGTTGCACCTTTTGTCCACTTAGGAGAGGCATTCCCCCCCCCTTTTTTCTCACACACAGAAGAGAGTGTCTTTTTGTATTAAATCATTTTAAATGCTTTAAACTCTGCTGACTGGTTTTAATGAGGGGAGCTTTTATAGGTCTGTTGAAATGTTTCCAGTCAATTTAATCGAACCGATTAATCACCTTAATATTGCGGCCAAAGTTTTGAGGAGGGACGATGTCAGTTTCCGCAGTTCAGGAAGGCTTGAAGCTCTGAGGGAGCTTTCGCTGCAGCTGTAAAGCATCTCATCAGCCTTTGGGAAACTTGTATGGAAAGTGGAGGCTCCACCCCTTCCAGGCTCTCAGTCAAGTCCCAAACCATGTCGGTGCTTGATCTACTTTACTCTCCTGCAAAGTAGCCTCACGTCTAGCTAGCCAGGTGCTTTGACAAGAGGTCTTAGAATCATAGAATCATAAGAGTTGGAAGAGACCACAAGGGCCATCGAGTCCAACCCCCTGCCAAGCAGGAAACACCATCAGAGCACTCCTGACATATGGTTGTCAAGCCTCTGCTTAAAGACCTCCAAAGTAGGAGACTCCACCACACTCCTTGGCAGCAAATTCCACTGTTGAACAGCTCTTACTGTCAGGAAGTTCTTCCTAATGTTTAGGTGGAATCTTCTTTCTTGTAGTTTGGATCCATTGCTCCGTGTCCACTTCTCTGCAGCAGCAGAAAACAACCTTTCTCCCTCCTCTATGTGACACCCTTTTATATATTTGAACATGGCTATCATATCACCCCTTAACCTCCTCTTCTCCAGGCTTCTTGCTGGCCATTTTCTCTGCTGCTGCAGCTCGGGGGGTGATGGGCATGTATGTGTGTGAGAGAGAGATGGCCAGGATCCCAGGCAACTGGTGTAGAGACCCCTGGTCTTAGGGTGGGGATGCCTGGATTCAGTGCCACCTCTGCCAGTGCAGGTCTCTCTTCAGGGAGGGGTCCTGCTCCCCCCACTCTTCCTCCAAAGAGACACAAGAATCATAAGAGTTTTAGAGCTGGAAGGGACCCTGAGGATCGATACCCCCCCCCCCCCGGCTATGCAAGAATATGCAGCTGTCCCATATGGGGACCAAACATGCAACTTTGGCGTTAGCACCACGCTGAATGGGCGATGTCTTCAAAGAACATAAGAAAAGCCCTGCTGGATCAATCTAATGTCTGCTCCAGTCCAGCATCCTCTTCTCGCAGTGGCCATCCAGGTGCCTCTGGGAGGCTTACAACCAGTACCTGACTGCAGCAGCATGTTCCCGAGGAACAAGCAAGCCTTTGAGAAGCTGAGGATGGTAGGAAAAGCAAAGAGGTTATGGATTTGCATGTCTCGGGAGAGAAGAGCAGACACGGAGGCTGGGGAGGCCTCAGGAGAGCTTTAAAAGCAAGGACAAGGCCTGATGGTTACGGCTGTCCTGGGGAAAGGAGGACAAATAATGTGTTGGGCTTGTTGGCTTTGATCCTTCAGGACATTAACTTTACGTTTTCCCCATTCTCCAGTCCCCCGAGTCGTGGCCGTCTCTCCACAGATGCGCCTGGTCGAAGACAATCCTTCATCTCTCTCCCTCGTGGAGATCTACAAGCAGCGCTGCGCCAAGAAGGGGATTGAGCACGACAGCCCGATTTCTCGCTACTATGACAGACTGGCAACCGTCCAAGCGCGAGGGACCCAGGCCAGCCATCAGGTATCGTAATCTGTGACGAATGTGTTAAGACGCTCTCTGCGCCAGGCCTGCTCTTCGCCTCCCTTTGCTTCCCTTGCCTCGTATTTGATGCATCAATCTCATCTTTTCACTCTCTTGCTCTCTCTCCCACCCCCTTCTTTTTATCGGCAAAACAACCTTTCAAAGTAGATTTGCCAGAGGACTGAGCGGACACCTGCATCGCATTAATATTGTGGCAAAGCTCCGAAAACATAAACCCTCAAAAGAGCCTTGTTACCTCTCCACCTTGTATGATTAATAGAGCGTAATTATGACCGGAAAAAGACAAGATATTCAACAAAGAAGTTTTGTTAGGCAGCTGTGGGTTGTTGGGTGTTTGGCATGGGTTGTTTTGCTTGTCAGAGCCATGAGTCCCACAAGAGGCAGTGATGGCCATCAACTTGGATGGGCTTAAAAGAGGATTAAACTTATCTCTGGAAAGATAAGGCTCTCCATGACTACTAACCATGACGACCGTGTTCCATCTCCACGGTCAATGGCATTCTTCTTCCTTGTACCAGCTGCTGAAAACCATAGGAGGGGGAGAGTGTGGGTGTGCTCAGGTCCTGCTTCCAGGCTTTCTGTGGCCATCTGGCTGACCAATGTGAAAACAAGATACTGGACTGGATGGGCCATTGGCTTGATCCAGCACATTTGAACCAAGGGAACCCGTGGTGCTGCAGATGCTTTTAGACTACAGATCCCATCACTTCTCACCATTGGTTATCCTGGCTAGGGGTGATGGGAGCCGGAGTCTTAAGAGCATTCAGAGGACCACAGGATCCCCATCCCGAATCCAAACAGGACTTCAGGAGAAGCTTGCTTCATTGAGAAGTTCTTCCATGAACTCACCGTGTCACCTTGGGCCACTGTTCCTCCACTTTGGTTCTGCAATGGAGAGGAATCATAGCTCACTTGTAGAGCATATGTGTTGCCCGCAGGAGGTCCTAGATTCAATCCTTTATATCTCCCTTTAAAAAAGGGGGGGTCAGGTAGCAGATGACAGGGAAACCCCTTTATATGAGACCTTCGGTCACCCCTGCCAATCAATGCAGACAGTCCTGGACCAGCTTCCTGATAATGCGACTTAACAATACAAAGCTGTTAAGGATGACTATAGTAATGTGTCTTAGTTGCTCCAGACACCCAGAAAGCCCTGCCCAAATGCTCTCACTGTTTTGTGTTTCAGTCCATAGACTGGTCTCTCCACCATTCTCTCTTTTCAAAAATGAAAACAAAAAGGGAAGCTTTTTCCCATTTGGCATTAAAAAAACCTGTCCGATATCTGCCATCCCCCCCCCCCCCCAGGCCAACTAAGACACAGTTTGAATCCCCCTGAAGTGGTGTAATTAAGGCTTAGTATTCCATTATCACCCTTGCCCATTTATAATAATAAATAGTTACTTTAAAAGCCTTAACACATATAATTAAGCATTGTGCTGTCCTCTTTCTTCCCATTGAAATTGATGCAGTTCCAGGTGTGTTGTGTCTTGAAAGTTGTGTCTGTAATAAACAACCTTTCATTCCTTGCACAGCATAAAATAAAATTAAGTGACATGGAACATCTGTCTCTCTCTCCCGTTTCCTTTTTTGAGGCTCTTCCCTTCTGGTTGTGGAAATTTAGTCCCTCTCTCTCTGAGTAATTTAATTTAAGCAAGTGTGATTATCATTCTTTTCTAGTGCAGTGGAGCAGGTCCCCACTTTATTTTCTCCTTCTAATTAATTAGGCCAGTCCACGCTGTAGGTAATTAAATATGGAGGTAGTTCACAGATGTTTACATGGGAGGCACAACTTGGCTGCGGAAAGTGTGGTAACATTAATACTCAGATGCTTGAAGTGGATCTTGATTGCAGCCAGAGCATACCAGGCCCTGTGCAGATTGCGGAAAGATAGTATTGCCTCTCAGTAGTTGAATGTGCGTAACCAACATTTGTGCCATGCAGGGAGGAGTAAGAAGTTCAGAGGCTGCTTGTGGAAACCACCGCCCAAAGCCCAGAGCCAGTGTGGTGTAGTGGTTAAGAGCGGTAGTCACGTAATCTGGGTAACCGGGTTCGCGTCTCTGCTCCTCCACATGCAGCTGCTGGGTGACCTTGGGCCAGTTACACTTCTCTCAGCCCCACTCACCTCACAGAGTGTTTGTTGTGGGGGAGGAAGGGAAAGGAGAATGTTAGCCGCTTTGAGACTCCTGAAGGGGAGTGAAAGGCGGGATATCAAATCCAAACTCTTCTTCTTCTTCTTCTTTAGTAGCCGGGCCTGCAGTTTAGGTTTGGGGAGCCTCTGGCCCTTCAGCTGTTGCTCAGCTCCCATCAGCCCCACCCAACACGGCTATCAGTAAGGGATTGTGAATGCTGTAGCCTGGCAACCTCTGGAAGACCACAGATTCTTTTGCCACTGCTTTAGTTACAAAGCTGGATGGAGCCATGCTAGATGGATAAAGTTTGGTTTGAAGTGGTTATGGGTGCACCAGTCTCTTATCATCCTACCCTTTTCTGCTTGTTTGTTTGTTCTTAAATCTTGCCTACATTGCATGATATAATTCCATCACATGGGTGAGCCATACAGCCCAATTTGAATAAAATGAAGAATAATACAGTATCATTCAGTGGCTGTTACACCTTCCTTCTGCTGGGATAAAGGCCTCATGGTTGTGCAGCCCAGTCTGATAATCATGGGTGATATTGCCTTTCGTCTAGGAACAAGCTAGACCTCCTTGGTTCAGCAAGGTTGCTTCATATTGTGCACCTGGACGGTGTCCCAGACTCCACAGTTTTAACTGTTGGCTTATTGAGCTCC
This sequence comes from Podarcis tiliguerta, assembly GCF_965153285.1. Lineage (NCBI taxonomy): Eukaryota > Metazoa > Chordata > Lepidosauria > Squamata > Lacertidae > Podarcis > Podarcis tiliguerta. The sequence continues at coordinate 42,559,516 of NC_139547.1, read as the reverse complement.
TACAGTACACACTCCCTCTCCCGAAACCCAGCGGCATCTATTGCCACTAATGCAATATTGCCATAATAATAATAATAATAATAATAATAATAATAATAATAATAATAATTTATATCCAGCCCTCCCCAGCCGAAGCCGGGCTCAGAGCGGCTAACAACAGTAAAAATAACACAGTTTACATAAAATCATAATCAATGAATTGAAATACATTCTAAAATCAATTCAGAGTCAAATTAATGGCAACTATTGGGCTAGAGTTCTATGAGGATTACGGAAGGAGAGGGTCAGACTGTGCCTTGGCCAAAGGCCTGGTGGAACAGCTCTGTCTTGCAGGCCCTGCGGAAAGATGTCAAGTCCCGCAGGGCCCTAGTCTCTTGTGACAGAGCGTTCCACCAGATCGGGGCCACAGCTGAAAAAGCCCTGGCTCTGGTCGAGGCCAGCCTAACCTCCCTGTGGCCCGGGATCTCCAAGATGTTTTTATTTGGGTTACCATTTTATCCTTTCATTTCTATAGCAGAAGACCTGAAATATATTTTACCTCCCAAGTCCTGTGCATTCTAAAATACACTTCAGTCAGGCTTGCCTCTTCACCACGGGCAGTAAGGAATTCCATGCAGGCAAAACGAGCAGGTTGGCAAGGGAAGGACACGTTTGATTTCCACGCTGGAAGAAAATCCAGAGGAAGGAAAGCGCAGAAGCACAGAGGACTGATAGAGAAGGGATCCTTCTTTCACTTGCTGGAAGACAGGTCTTTGGCACTTTTAAGAGTTTTGTTTCCACGACAGACGAGGCAGCCAGCTTAGAAATGCAGGCTGCTGCTCTCGAACCAGGCTAGTTAAAAAGAAAAAAAACCTGCAGACTATAACTTTTGTGGGCTTACTTAAAAGCCTGATTTTTTTTAAAAAAGAAAATAATGTGCTAAAATATTCAAAGGACTTATCATTTTGCTTTCAGCTTTCATTAAATGAAGGTGTTGCTTTTTTTAAAAAACCCCACCCCAAAATGGTTAAAGGGAGCTTCTTCTTGAAGTAGCTTCGCTTGCAAGTGTAGCATGACGCAACTCTAAGGATTTAAATCAACCTGGAATAAATAAATACATAATGTATTTCTGTTGTCAACCGATGTAAATCTGTCCATCCCAATAGCTGCAGTCTTAAGTGCTTAATTATAGTTGCAAAGGCCCCTTTGAAGTTGTTTGAAACCTTATAGAAGTACATGATCCTGATGGCTTTCCTTTCCCTCCCCCGTTTTAGGTTCTCCGTGATATTCTGAAAGAGGTGCAGGGCAACATGGTGCCTCGGAGCATGCTGAAAGAGTGGGCTCTGCACACCTTCCCAAATGCCACCGATTACTGGACCTTCCGGAAGATGTTCACCATCCAGTTGGCACTGATCGGGTTCGCAGAATTTGTCTTCCATTTGAACAGGCTTAACCCTGAGATGCTGCAGATTGCTCAGGTATGCACTGGGACTAGTTTGCAGGTTGCATATAATCATCACGTGATTCCCTTCGGCATCCGGGGGCAACTTGCATAATAAATAGTAAAGGTAAAGGGACCCCTGACCATTAGGTCCAGTCGTGACCGACTCTGGGGCTGCGGCGCTCGTCTCGCTTTATTGGCCGAGGGTGCCAGCATACAGCTTCCGGGTCATGTGGCCATCATGACTAAGCCGCTTCTGGCAAAACAGAGCAGCACACAGAAATGCTGTTTACCTTCCCACCGGAGTGGTACCTATTTATCTACTTGCACTTTGACGTGCTTTCGAACTGCCAGGTGGGCAGGAGCTAGGACTGAGCAACGGGAGCTCATCCCATTGCGGGGATTCTAACCGCCAACCTTCTGATCGGCAAGTCCTAGGCCCTGTGGTTTAACCCATAGCGCCACCCGCGTCCCTAAATAATAATAATAATAATAATAATAATAATAATAATAATAATAATAATAATAATAAATATGACCTAATAAATATGACAACACAAATAGAAGTTTGTTTATAGCATTTGTGTCTTTTCATCCATATGGGTTACTAAGGCACCTCACAATTGTTGTTTTGCTTGTTTGTTTCGTTTAGTACATTTATATCCCACTTTATCTTTATGGCCTCATCTGCACTGTACATTTAAAGCAGTATCATACCACTTTAAGCAGCCATGGCTTCCCCCAGAGAATCCTGGGAAGGGTAGTTTGTTAAAGCTGCAGGAGACCCCTGTTTTCTCTATGTAATACATTATAGGAACAATATTTTTCCCTGCCCCTGATCCTCTACTAGCCCTTTATTCAAGATTGATACTTTATTGAGGATGTTTTGTCTGTCATATTTATACCCCTGCTAATAAGGAATACTGTAAGGTAAAGGTAAAGGGACCCCTGACCATTAGGTCCAGTCGTGGCCGACCCCGGGGTTGCGGTGCTCATCTCGCTTTATTGGCCAAGGGAGCCGGCGTACAGCTTCTGGGTCCTGTGGCCAGCATGACTAAGCCGCTTCTGGCGAACCAGAGCAGTGCACGGAAACACCGTTTACCTTCCCACCGGAGCGATACCTATTTATCTACTTGCACTTTGACGTGCTTTCGAACTGCTAGGTTGGCAGGAGCAGGGACCGAGCAACCGAAGCTCACCCCGTCACGGGGATTCGAACCCGACCTTCTGATCGGCAAGCCCTAGGCTCTGTGGTTTAACTCACAGCGCCACCCGCGTCCCCAAGAAATAGTGTACATGTCTGCAATTCTTGTTAACTGTTGTCTGTGCTCATAATCCCTGAGCAGGAGTCTGTTAACGTAAACATGCCTTTGGAATAGCTTATTTTTATTCTTTCCCCCATTTACAATTTGAATGCAAGGGAAGTCTTTCAGATTTGCATGGATACAATCAGTTTTGGATAGCTTTTTGTTTTTCTTCTGATTTCCATACTTATGGTTTATATGTGTGTCTTTAAAAAAATCTCTAGGATACTGGCAAACTGAACGTGGCATACTTCCGTTTTGATATCAATGATGCTACCGGGGATCTTGACGCCAACCGTCCCGTCCCATTCCGACTCACACCAAACATTTCTGAGTTCCTCACTACTATTGGCGTTTCTGGTCCACTCACTGCATCTATGATTGCAGTGGCTCGCTGTTTCGCACAACCAAACTTTAAGGTATGTACAGGTATGGGTGGGAGTTTGTGTGTTTAATACCAAAGAACTGAATTGCACTCCTTAGCTTTCATCCTCTGCGAAAGCCATCCGATCTTCCTACCTGGCTCTTCTTCTTTGCTTTCTCTCCCCCCTACCTCTTCGCAGGGGCGGAGAAAGGGGGGTGCAGGCCGCCCCGGGTGTCACCGGGGGGGGGGGGTGACAAGGTTGGAGGATGGATGGCGGCTAACAGATTGAGGTCGAATCCTGACAAGACAGAAGTACTGTTTTGGGGGGACAGGGGGCGGGCAAGTGTGGGGGATTCCCTGGTCCTGAATGGGGTAACTGTGCCCCTGAAGGACCAGGTGCGCAGCCTGGGAGTCATTTTGGACTCACAGTTGTCCATGGAGGCAAAGGTTAATTCTGTGTCCAGGGCAGCTGTCTACCAGCTCCACCTGGTACGCAGGCTAAGACCCTACCTGCCCGCCGACTGTCTCACCAGAGTGGTGCATGCTCTGGTTATCTCCCGCTTGGACTACTGCAATGCGCTCTACGTGGGGCTACCTTTGAACGTGACCCGGAAACTGCAATTAATCCAGAATGCAGCAGCTAGACTGGTGACTGGGAGTGGCCGCCGGGACCACATAACACCGGTTCTGAGAGATCTGCATTGGCTCCCAGTACGTTTCCCAGCACAATTCAAAGTGTTGGTGCTGACCTTTAAAGCCCTAAACGGCCTCGGTCCTGTATACCTGAAGGAGCGTCTCCACCCCCATTGTTCAGCCCGGACACTGAGATCCAGTGCCGAGGGCCTTCTGGCGGTTCCCTCATTGCAAGAAGTATGGTTACAGGGAACCAGGCAGAGGGCCTTCTCGGTAGTGGCGCCTGCCCTGTGGAATGCCCTCCCAGCAGATGTCAAGGCAATAAAAAACTATTTTACTTTTAAAAGACAACTGAAGGCAGCCCTCTTTAGGGAAGTTTTTAATGTTTAATGCTGTATTGTTTTTAATATTCAGTTGGAAGCCGCCCAGAGTGGCTGGGGAAACCATTATTATTATTATTATTATTATATAAATGCTGGGCCGTACTCTCCGTGGGGCCTGCAGCACACCCGAGCCACCCCAGGCGCCCAAGTGGCTTCCTCCACCACTGCCTCTTTGGCATAGAAACCATAAATAAACCTATCAAAGGGAGGGGGGATGTATGAGGGTAGGGGAGAACCGACTAGTGAGTAAAGAGTTTATCACCCACTGCCACTGCTCTTCTGATAATGCTCTCCTATAGGCAGGTTTCCTTTTCACCGAGGAACAAAAGTATTCTCTCGTTTAACATGTACCTCCACGCTGGCCTCTCCGCCTTCGGGCAGAAATCTCATATAAGCATAATATGAGCTTTTTATAAATAAATAATAGCCCTGGCTTTGCAGTCCTCTACGGAATTGGCCCCACTTCCGCGGCAGTACATTATAGCAAAAATGCCTGCACTCCTAGTAACTGTCCCCCCCCCCCACTTTTTTATAGAGTAGCTACTTACGATCGGTTTGAAAATGTAACTTGCAGGTATATGAGCTTGATCCTACGATGTCCCTAGAATTCGGCTCACAGATGATAACCTGCATCACCACAGTAGATTGTACACTGAGCTGAAGCACGTCTGAAAAGAGCTTTGCTGGTTTGACCCTATTTTGGGGGGGGGGGGGAATTTTCCAGACAATTAGAGAATGAATTAACTTTCCCATGTCTCACAACAGATCCGTAAAAAGTCTAGCTGATGCCTGTGCGGTCCTGTTTCTTGGGCAGAACTCTGCAAAGCGGACAGTAATTCTGCTCTCAGCTTGGCCTGTTGGGTTGAAATTAACGTGCCTCAGCAGTTGCCACAGCGTTCCATCAACAATGCTGGTGTCTGCAAGCCTGAGAACGGTGGCGCTGGTTGCAAATCAGCAGCATCGTTTAGGTTTCCCCACGAATCATGTCTCAAATAGGAATCTGTCTTGGCGGCTTGTTAAGTGGAAAAGGAAGCTCATGATATATAGTGGTTTTGATGGAGTTTGGCTCTTGGCAGGGTACAGTTTGCTCGAGGAATGGGCTTATTTCCGTTTTAAATTCTGCCGCTTCACCAAGGCGAAGCATCTCCTCGCAGCTGGTGGCAAATTTGCAGTTGCCGCGTTACACCAAACACGCCACGTGACACACGAAGAGCGCAGGTGTTATGCCTGTGTGATTTTCCTAATTAGGCATCTAAAGACTCAACCTGCAGTTGTGCTAAATCCTCTCTTAACTTCTTAAATGCAAGGGGGCAGGGGGGCAAACAGCCAAAAACAAAAGTGGGGAGGATCAAAATTGTAGAAGCGTTGGATTTTTCTGAAGTTGAAGGCTTGGGTTTTTCGGATCGATCGGAGCATTTATATTCTGCCTCTTCTGTTCAGGGCTTGCTTACAAAACACAGAAATTGCAGTTTTGCAGAAAGCGTATGAAACAACTACAAAAGAGACAAGTGACAGAAGTGAGGGTTTTTTTAAGTAGAAGTATTGTCTGCCTGATCAAATACAAGCTTCCTGAGTTGAAAAGGGCTTCAATAAACAGGAGGAAAATACAGCGGGGGAGAAAGTTAGCCATGCATCATGGGGCAAAGGGGTTCCATAAGGTGGGCGCAGCCAAAAGTAAACCGTCACAAATGGTTCTAGAAGGAAACATCAAATGCACAGCCTTTAATAACGCAGCTCACTCTAGGCTGCAGTGGTCTGAACATGCCACCGTAAAGAGTTTTGTTGTTGTTGCTAAGGTTTATTGCAGGAATGCCAAAGCATCGCGACGGTCCGTTTTCCTTGCAGTTTGGCTAAGTCCCTTGACAGTCCCTCCTAGTTAAACATAATTATTTTCCCTTCCTCCCTCCCTCCCCGCTCCTCGTAGGTTGATGGCATCCTGAAGACGGTGTTGCGGGACGAAATAATTGCTTGGCACAAGAAGACCCAAGAGGATACTTCCTCCCCGCTCTCGGCAGCAGGGCAGCCAGAGAACATGGACAGCCAGCAGCTGGTTTCACTGGTTCAGAAAGCCGTGACCGCCATCATGACGCGCCTGCATAACCTGGCTCAGTTCGAAGGAGGGGAGAGCAAAGTCAACACCCTGGTTGCTGCGGCAAACAGCCTGGACAACCTCTGCCGCATGGATCCCGCCTGGCACCCCTGGCTCTGACTTGGCACCGTGAAGTTCATACAGCCTGCAGTTGCGGTGGGGAGAAGGGTGGGGAAATGTGGACACTTCTTTGTGAACCATGCCTTGCTTTGCCGCTACATCTCCACCCGTCCTGACCCCACCTTTTCATCAGTCTTCGGTGTGATCATGTTTACAGAAGTACCGCTGCCTCTATGCCCCTCGAAGTCATTTTTGCATGCTTATCGTCCAAGGATCGCTCCTTTGAAGTGGCTTAGGGAAAGGAGAAAGTGAACCATCTCTTCCTTTGCGCTGCCGCGAGGATGTGCCTGTGGCTCGGAAGCTGCAGGCCTACTCATTCAAACTTTTTCTTTATTTCAAGAACACTTTTAAGGAATTTGTATCCCCCACGTTGTGGGTCTTCCTGCGTGACGTTCCTGTTTTTCATTTTATAAAAAGTGTTTTCTTTGTTGTTTACCTTCCGATTGGTGCAAACACTGCTGGAATGAATGCCATTTTAATCCAGTCACGTGCATCGTAGTGGGTTTGTACAGTGCTTTTGTAACAAAATGTATAGAGAAGAGGGGGGGATTGCCCTTTTTGGGTCACTACTGGGTGAGAAATGATCAAATTGTGCTAGTTTTCTCCCTAACTGTTGCAGTGCATTGTACAGATGGACCTATTTCTGAAACCTAGTTTAGAGGCTCACTTCTGTGTCGGAGGAGCACTGTAAAAGTGAATTTGTCATCCATTAAGTTGCATATTTGGATGGAACCAGTGCAACACAAGTCAGAAAGTATATGATAAGCTGGTTATGTCTTGAGCTTTGCCATCTTTAAATGTGTATCATTAAGTAGCTTCTTGAGGAAATGTTTTTAGTTTTTACCTTTGTAATTTAAAAGAAGGGGGGGAAAAGAAATGGCTTTTATTTGGGTCCATGTTAGCATTTTTTTATAAAACTTGCAGTGTTCAGAATGTTACAGTTCCAATTTGTACAGAGTGAACTTTTTCAAAATAAATATTTTCTAAAATGCTTTAACGGTGCTCGTTTTCCTGAAGTGGGCTCAGTGGCAGTGAATTAAAATAAGCAGCGGCAACACGAGGCTTCCGAAGTAGAGAGGGTTGATGGCATTAAAAAACTGTTCCCAACACAAATACACAGTGTGCAGATAATCATGTCACTTCTTGGTAATGCAGATATTAAATCAGCCCAAGAACAAGACCCATACATAACAAGAGCCTGGTGCAGTAATGAATTTGCTAGCCATTTGTGCCATTTTAAACAGGGCCTAGGACACCCAGCGCCTACTTGAATAATTAGCATTTGAATAATTAGTCCAGAGAGGTTGGCAGCAATCCTTCCTGTGGCTACGTTTTTTAGTATGGCATTAGGTGAGTTCTTGTTTCTCGTTGAATGGAGAACAGCTCTCGGTTCATAATGGCGTGTTCCAAGAACCTGCATCTGGCTCCTAAAAAATTTAAAACTCCTGGCTTGGTACAAGCTTATGAGGAAGTATGTTTGGTTTGGGACTTGCATCAGTATCTCCGCTGAGAAGGCTCTTCTGTTTGGTGTGTTGCAGCAGTAGCGGCTAAAGAGAGAGTTTCCTTCCATATATATTGCTGATTGTATTACCAAATTGCAGAACACAGTGCATTATATATATTTAAACACACATATTGTAAACATAAATGCCAAATATGGAGAGGGAACTCTTATAAACATTAATTTAGCACCTATTCGTAGTCGTAACAATTATATATAAATTAAAAAATTGTCCAGGAGCACCTTAGAGACCAACTAATTTTGTTCTGGGTATAAGCTTTCGTATGCATGCACACTGCGTCAGATACCAGATATTTATTTTGACTGTTTTAGACCGACACAGCTACCTACCTGAATTATATATAAATACACCTTCCGTTAAATTGCTTCGACCACCACAGCACATTAGATTTAGAAAGCTCGAACAGGTAGCAATAATAGAATGACATGATAAATATTCTGTCACGGGTCGGCAGCTTTCACATAATTGTTTATAGTAGACCTTTTGAAAAATAGTACTATCTCATAAGTGACCATAAATTGCAAACCTTAATAACCCTGGGTGATCTCTAAAAAAGTCATAGGCAAGAGTAGAACTATTGGGTTGTAGCCAGCTAAGTTCTACTCAGGAGTAGACCAGTTGAAATTAATGCACCTGTCAGTCACGTCCATCGATTTCAATCGGTCAACTCTTGAGTAGGACCAACATGGATACCAGAGTGGTCACTTTGGTGCTGCTACCACAGCGGTTTGACTTCCCCTCCCAAGGTGCACTCCATTGTCTCTTGAGAGACACACAGTTGCCAACAACAGACTAACGTTCCATATCACCGTAGGCTGCTTTTTGGAGGGACTGTTTCTAAATTTTCACCAGTATAATTCTAGCAATCTTGACCAAATGCATACTGTACTTTTCCGTGTATAAGACTATGTTTCTTTAAAAATCATGCTAAAAATGGAGGTCATCTTATACATGGGTAGTCCATAGGGTGGACGTTTGATTTGTTGCTGCTGCAGCTGTTAGCGGCTATTGTGTGTGTTATTGGTTGCTGCCCCCTAAAAATGCTCAACAACTCTGGGCCAACCCTTCACTAAAAAAGCTCAACCACTCTGGGCCATCTCCCCCCATTGGTTTAAATTTGAGTCCCCCAAAATAGGGGGCATCTTCTACACGGAAAAGTACGGTAATTGACCCAGTGCATTGTTAAAATATGGACCTCGCTGCCACAGGAGATAGGGATGGCCACCAATCCAGATAGCTTTAAGAGAGAATTAAATTCCTGGAGGAGAGGGGCCATCAGTGGCTACTAGCTGTTATGGCTACGTTCTGCCTCCATGGTGGAGGTAGAAATGATTCTGAATACCAATTGCTGGAAACCAAAGATGATGGGAAGAGCACTCTTGTGCTCAAATTCTGCTTGCAGGTTTCCCAGAAGTAGCATCTGAATGGCCACTGTGAGAACATGTTACTGGACTAATGGAGCTTTGGCTTGATCCAGCAGGCTGTTCTTACTGTGTTCTTACCCACCCCGGTTTAAAAATAACATTTGCCATACAGTGGTGCCCCACAAGACGAATGCCTCGCAAGACGGAAAACCCGCTAGACGAAAGGGTTTTCCATTTTGGAGGTGCTTCGCAAAACGAATTTCCTATGGGCTTGCTTCGCAAGATGAAAATGGCTTGCGAGTTCCTGCGATTTTTTTTTCGCTCCCCACCCCCTTTTTCTAAGGCACTAAGCTGCTAATAGCCTTTTAGCAGCTAATCCGCTAATCCCGTAAGGCTTTAATAGCCGCTAATAGCCGCTAAACCGCTAATAGCACTAATCCGCTAATAGGGTTGCTTCGCAAGACGAAAAAACCGCTAGACGAAGAGACTCGCGGAACGGATTCTTTTCGTCTTGCGAGGCACCACTGTACTTCCGTTTTGAAGTGTGTGAAACATTCCCCAAATAGAAAAGCTTTGTTTTTCTATCGCCCCACACAATTTAGCCTGTATGTGCATTTATGCGAGAACATTCCTGATGGAAAGTACTTTTAATTTTATCAGCTTGCATTTCTGGTCCACGCCCATCCTAAAATGGATTAAGTAATGGCACATTAAAAACATAACGTATCATTTAAATCCCATCTCCGTGTTGACAAGCTGTTTCTCCCCCCTCCCCATGCTATTCCTGCTAATGAGTCTTAATTCTTCGTAAGCCCCACTTCAAATACTTTCAAGTTCCTTTCTTGTTAAGACATCTCTTGGAGGATTTCTCCATTGCTGTTCATATATTTATTTACAACGAGCCGTTTCTTGAAACGTCCCTTTTGTTGCCTGCCTCGGGAATGGTGTCTTACGGCTGAAGGCAGCCATCCTGTGCACAGTTACTTTGGAGTAAGCCCTATTGCAAGCAATGACAAACCTAGACAGCATCTTAAAAAGCAGAGACATCACCTTGCCAACAAAGGTCAGTATAGTTAAAGCCATGGTTTTCCCAGTAGTGATGTATGGAAGTGAGAGCTGGACCATAAAGAAGGCTGATCGCCGAAGGATTGATGCTTTTGAATTATGGTGCTGGAGGAGACTCTTGAGAGTCCCATGGACTGCAAGAAGATCAAACCGATCCATTTTGAAGGAAATTAGCCCTGAGTGCTCACTGGAAGGACAGATCCTGAAGCTGAGGCTCCAATACTTTGGCCACCTCATGAGAAGAGAAGACTCCCTGGAAAAGACCCTGATGTTGGGAAAGATGGAGGGCACAAGGAGAAGGGGATGACAGAGGACGAGATGGTTGGAGAGTGTTCTCGAAGCTACCAGCATGAGTTTGACCAAACTGCCGGAGGCAGTGGAAAACAGGAGTGCCTGGTGTGCTCTGGTCCATGGGGTCACAAAGAGTCGGACACGACTAAACGACTAAACAACAACAACAACAAGCCCTATTGAGTATAGTGTCCACTACTTCTGTGCCATAATAAACCTCTGGCTAAGTTTTTCTCAAGTGTAGACTCACTAGAACTAATAGACCTAATTAGTTTCCATCAGTTTCAATGGGTATATTCTTGAGTATGTCTAACATTGGGTACAGCCCTTCTTGGTTATGCAAGCCTCCATGCATTCATTTTTAATAAGCCAATCCCAAGCATAGATACCAGAATCTGTAGGGGCACATATTTCAAACATACACCTAAGGGTCCAGTCTAGACCTGATTCCTGATTCTTTGAAGTCTTTTTTGAGTCCTGCTCTTTGACCCATCATTATTTAAGATAAGATTGGTTGCAATTCTGTAATTATCTGCCTTGAGCTGCATGTAGGGCTGCAGGAGAAAATGGATTTTGCTACCATTTTAATCAGAAAGTACCTAATTCGCCCTAACCAATATGCGCACCAAAGCACAGCTAACCTTTGAAATGATCTCTTCTCTGAATTTTGCAATGTAGTTTTCTAACCATCCAATATGTACCAAAATCTGTTGTGGGGGAAATTGCATAAAAATGCATATGAGAGTGGAAATGATCTCCAAAACTGCATTGCATTAGGGGAAATTGCAAAAATATACGAGTTAAAAAGAATACAAGAAGAATGTGTGTGTTAGGGGAAAGTCGCACTCCCTGCGGGTGAATTTTCTTAAGATTATTATCATTATTTAATGCAAATTGTTATGTAAATGTGGAAAACTAAAGGGAAAATGAGAAATTTGTAGAACCCAAGCTGGAAGAGTTGTCTACAATGCAGGCATGGGTGAAGGAGACCAACCTCTGGAGGAAATGGAAAGGATCGGATCCTCAGTTCTCAGACATCACAGCTGGCAAATGGAAGACTTTGCAAAACAACACATTTTCAGATAGGGGGAAAGTGATATTGGGATGGGGTAGGGGAGCTAAAATGTTGCTCTCATTCGGAGAACAGCCTTTTGGATTAAATATCATTGTCCCCCAAGTGAAATGGTGTAGCACTATCAGAGTGTTTTCAGTCGTCTTCTAAGACTGGTGCCTTGCTCTCCGTTTGCCACCACTCCCCCTCCCCCCGGTAATTGGGCTCTTTGTGAATTGTCAGATATAAAGAGAGAGAGAGAAATTAGTCTGTAGGTACTGGGGAAAGATGACTCAGAATCTGTCTGTAGCAATGAAAGATTTGTTTTTCTGATGGCAGCAAAGCGGGAGGGTGTTGCTCTCAAAACTATAATTGTTTCAACCCGATGGATGATGTGTGTATGTTTTAAAAAGGAACAGCAGCTTAATTCTCTGGTAGTCCCGTTGGAGACAGGGCTGTCTCAAGATATTTTACTGCTCTGGGAGAAAATAAATGTGTCCTGCAGAGGCCAAACTGAGAAAGGGCCAGCTGTCCCATTTAGATACCAGTCCCTGCCATCACCTTTTCCTGAGGCAACCCTCTCTTGTCTCCCAAATTTACCTTGGTGGGGTAGATGTTGGGAGGGAGACAGGACTGGGTAGTTCACCACTTGCAAATTCCGATAGGAACTGACTGATCAGGTCTGGCCCTACCGTTTGGCAGAGTGATGCAGCTGCCTCAGGGCAGCAAATGCTGGTGACAGCACGGAGCTGGAAGTCAGAGAGGTGTATGCCTGGCAGCCTGCTCTACACCCCCTCAGCAGCTCTGCTACCCTCAGATATAGTGGAGGCTTTCGACCCATCATCCGTGTTGAAGGAAGAGTCAGCTGCCAGTCTGGCCAGCTTTTATATGGAATTTGGGGAGAAGGTGAGACTCTTGTCCTTAGACTCAGGCGGAAAAATGACTTGGGCGAGTGTGAGTCCTCAAAGGATGAACCAAACATGCTAAAGGACCCAGGCTGTTGAGGAACAGGCAGGGCCACCTGGATGCAATGCTGAGGATCTCCTTGGGAGGGCCTCAACCTGATGAAGAATCCCTGGAACTGTCAGAGGGAGCAAGAGCCATTCAGTCCTGAAGAGTGTTGGTGCCAAAAGCTTCAGGTCCAAGCTGAAGAACAATGGCACTATACTTATCTACGAATCCATTCTCATTGGCCTACTCCTAAATAAGAGGTCTATGTGTGAGTAAGAAATTCCTGATACTCTTTCACTGCCTGCAGTTGTAGTTTAAGAGGACATTTTTTTATAAGGCCTCCCTCTTGGGAGTAGTACCTTTTGGCAGTAGGCACACGGCTGGCGTTGTGGTCTAAACCACTGAGCCTCGTGGGCTTGCTGATCCGAAGGTCGGCAGTTCAAATCCCCGTGACGAGGTGAGCTCCCGTTGCTCTGTCCCAGCTTCTGCCAACCTAGCAGTTCGAAAGCACGCCAGTGCAAGTAGATAAATAGGTACCACTGTGGTGGGAAGGTAAATGGCACTTCCATGCTCTCTGGCACTTGTCACAGTCCTCCATGCACCAGTAGCGGTTTAGTCATGCTGGCCACATGACCCAGAAAGCTGTCTGTGGACAAATGCCGGCTCCCTCAGCCTGAAAAGCGAATGCCACACCCCATAGTCAACTGGACTTAACCCTTCAGGGGTCCTTTACCTTTTACCTAGTAAACATGAGAAGGGTCTCAGGGTTGTATTTGTTCACAAGCTGAACATGAGCCGGTAGCATGATGCAGCTGCAAAAGAAAGGCTAATGCAATTTTAGAATCACAGTTTCCCAGTCGTAGGAAGGAGAGAAGGTTGAGAGGGGCGTGCAGTAGCATGGCTCCGATCCCAAAACAGCACTCATTTGAAAAAGGGAGCAGAAACTCAGCTTTCTGTTGCTCCAGAGGGCAGAACTACCTTTGCCAATGGGAATCAGTGACAGGGAATTAGGTTTCAGTTGAACGTTGGATGAAGCGCTTGATAGCAAGAGCGACTTGATGATAAGAGAATCGCCTAGAGGGTGGTGGGTTCTTCCTAGCCGGAGGTCTTCATGAAGAGTGTGGACAGCCGTCTGTTGAGCTTGGATCATAGCATATGTTTCATGCAGAAGGTCCCCGTTTTAATCTCCAGGTAGAGCGGGCCAAATTCCTACTGAGACCATGAAGAGCTGCTGCCAGTCAAGGTACACAGCACCAGGCTTGTTGATCCAAATGGTCCTATGGAGAGCCAGTGTGGTGTAGCAGTTAAGAGCGGTAGTCTCATAATCTGGTGAACCGGGTTCGCTTCCCCACTCCTCCACATGCAGCTGCTGGATGACCTTGGGCCAGTCACACTTCTTTGAAGTCTCTCAGCCCCACTCACCTCACAGAGTGTTTGTTGTGGGGGAGGAAGGGAAAGGAGAATGTTAGCCGCTTTGAGACTCTTTTTTTGTAGTGATAAAGCGGGATATCGAATCCAAACTCTTCTTCTCTTCTTCTATGCCCTGGCTCTGGATTCCCTTCTTAGAGTAAGGAGGGGGTTAGGCTATGTCATGGGCCGGCAAACTAAGGCCCACAAACCAGAACAGGCCCAGTTGCCTTCTGGATCCAGCCTGTGGACGGTCCAGGAATCGCAGTGTGGATCACCAGCGCACACTATCTTCCCCTCTCCCTCCCTCTCCCTCATACGGCGGCGCTGGCACCTCCTCCCTCCCTCCTCCTGGCTTCTCCCCATCCTGCCTAGAGGAGGGAGCGGGCTGGGCTTTGTTGGTGCCAGCAGCAGCAGCGCTTGAGCGGCCATCATTTTAAGCAGCCCCTCTCCGGAGCCCTTTCACATGCTACTCATCGTCCCGCCACCGCCGCCAGCCCCTGCCGCTCATAAGACACAGGTAGGCAGCCACTGGGGCTTGGGGTGCTCTTGCATCACCCCCCCCCCAAATATAGTCTGGCCCCCCCACAAGGTCTGAGGGACAGTGGACTGGCCCCCTGCTGGAAAAGTTTGCTGACCCCTGGGCTACGTGGTCTCCAAAGCCTCCTTGATCCCTGTGATCCTGACTCTATATACATAAATTAAGAGGAGGGCACAAGCCCCAACCCCACCTGCTATTTGAGTTTCTTGTTAGAATCCCCACCGGAGCAGTCCATTTAACCCAGGGTTAGGTGATCTGCTATCATAAGCAGCTGGCAAGGAAACTAGGTCTGTACATTCCTTCCCCGGAGAGGGGGGCAGGTGGTGCGGAGACGGGTCAAGGTGCCCGCATTTATTATTTTTAGAGGTGACATTAGCTTTATACAGCCAGCAAGGCAAGGGCTCGAACAATCAAGCCATGCTTCATGGCGGCTTTTCCTTTGAGAGAGAGAAAGAGGTGATATTTATCTGCAGCTGCAAAGGCGCTCTGTCAGGATCTGTCCGTCATCAATCAATCAAGGCCTGCCCTCGTTCCAGCCCCAATCTGCTTAGACTTTGTGGGTTATATTATTATTATTATTAAGGGAAAGCTTCAGTCTGTTATCTCGGAAAGGGCAGGGGGCCTTGGCAAGTGTTCTGCTTCTCTAAGGCACATTAATTCCTGTCTCCCTACGCTGCCCAGTGGTATTTATAAGACTTTGGCATTAATGGATCAAATCGCCTCGTTCAGCAAGATCTTTTGATCAGTTGCAGTTGCTCAATCGGGAACTTGAGGGTAGGGTCAAGATCACATGGAAAACCTTGGTGTCTCTCAACGTACCGCTGCAGCCGGTTTTTAAATTGAGGTCTGCATGTGTCACAGACGTTGCAGGCCTCTTTTAATATCGAAGCGAGCCCCTTCTCCCACCTGCGTTCCTTTCAACAAAGGAGAGCAATTATTCCATAAAACAGAGCCAGGAGATGATAGATGTATTATTTAAAAGGCATAAGCTGTGTGGGTGTGTATGCTTTTATTTTATTTTTTAAGGTAACTTTAGTTTGTATTACTATATAATCTCATCTCATTTTCTTCATTTCAGAAAAGCAGCTCGTGAAATAATGACACACACACACACCAAATTCCAAAACAAAACAGTAAGTTAGCAGTCATGGTCTCCGGGCAGGGCTCAAGCTGTGTAAATATTTAAATGTGCATTGCGTTTCTATCCCATCATTTTACTCCAAAGGAGCTCAAAGTGGTGTAAGTGGCTACCCTCCACTCATTTATTGCCCACACCAGGGGTCTGCAACCCGCGGCTCCGGAGCCGCATGTGGCTCTTTTAAACCTTTGCCGCGGCTCCAGGGCGGATACTAGCGAGGGGAGGAGGCGCATTGTGCGCCCCGGCACTCCCCACTGTGGCGGGTGCTGTACTGCCTGTGACATCGCATGGGGGCAGTGCGTGCGTTAGTCACGCACCGTCCCGACATCACTTTCCCGCCCGCCCGCTACATTGTAAGGGGCATGTACGCTGGCCACTGCATTGAAAGCGGGCATGTACGCTGGTCACTGTTTTGAAGGGGAGTGAAGAACACACACACACAAAAAGGTAACTTGTTAATTTAACGTTTATTTCTATGAGGAGGAGTAATTCTGTGGGATCAAACAAAGAAATAAAAAAGTGAAAAAGTGACAAAAAAGTTATTTTTATAATGACGAGTTTTGCGGCTCCCAGTTTTTTCCCCCTTCGGAAACGGGTCCAAGTGGCTCTTTTTGTCTTAAAGGTTGCAGACCCCTGGCCCACACCAAGCCTACAAAGTAAACTAGGCTGAGAGACAGTGACTAGCCCAAGGTCACCCAGTGAGTCTCATGGCTGAGTGGGTATTTGAACCATGGTTTCCCAGGTCCTATTCTGACACCCTGGCTCTTTGGGATATTCTAGGCCTTGCCTGGAATGTTCTGATTGCTTCAGTTGCTGGTCTTTTAGTTTCTAGAGATAGAAGGGAAAGTGTGAAGGCAAGATTTTGTCCAGTTGCTCAAAACTACAACCATAAGCTTGATTTCTGGTTCCAATCCCCTCCTGGTCAGTAAGTGTAAAAGCACTGATATAATGCACATCAACACTTACTGTATTTTTCGCTCTATAAGATGCACCAGGCCATAAGACGCACCTAGTTTTTGGAGGAGGAAAACAAGGAAAAAAATATTTTGAATCCCAGAAGCCAGAACAGCAAGAGGGATCGCTGCACAGCGAAAGCAGCAATCTCTCTTGCTGTTCTGGCTTCTGTGATAGCTGCACAGCCTGCATTCATAAGACGTGCACACATTTCCCCTTACTTTTTAGGAGGGAAAGGGTGCATCTTATAGAGCAAAAAATACGGTATTTTAAAATGTTATAATGCATGGGGGGACCTTGGAGTTGCCTACCTGCTCTGTGATTGGGGGCTCACCAATGTAGTTTCGGTGTATATTACTATTTGTATCTGAATATTTCTGTTGCCCCTTTCTGAACCTTCTTTTTTTCAACCCTACTGTATCCTTTTGGAAGTGAGGGGACGAGAACTGCGCACAGTCAGTAGTGAACTGACTAGGATGAAATGTGCATAAAATAGCATAGAAGAGCATGCAAGGGTTGTGTGCATTAGGTAAAAAGTGCATTTTGGGTGGGGTGGGGGAATCATACCAAAATGCTGACGAGTGTTCATGTCAGCTTTCTAAAATAAATAAATCACATGTGGTTGTGGAACGCTGGAGAAACTGAAACATTTATTTATTTATTCCCTGCCTTTCCCCGAGAACTGGGATTCAAACCTGTTCACACAAATTGAAACAAACACAGATAGCCAAAATAGCTATTACAGAAAATAGCCAACAAGTAATTAAACTATGAAGGGACACGGGTGGCGCTGTGGGTAAAACCTCAGCGCCTAGGACTTGCCAATCGCATGGTCGGCGGTTCGAATCCCCGCGGCGGGGTGCGCTCCCGTCGTTCGGTCCCAGCGCCTGCCAACCTAGCAGTTCGAAAGCACCCTCGGGTGCAAGTAGATAAATAGGGACCGCTTACCAGCGGGAAGGTAAACGGCGTTCCGTGTGCTGCGCTGGCTCGCCAGAGCAGCGATGTCACGCTGGCCACGTGACCCGGAAGTGACTGCGGACAGCGCTGGCTCCCGGCCTCTAGAGTGAGATGAGCGCACAACCCTAGAGTCTGGCAAGACTGGCCCGTACGGGCAGGGGTACCTTTACCTTAATTAAACTATAAGGGAAGTAAAATGATGCAAAAACAGATCTATTAAAATGCAGGTAGTAAAAACAGCACAGGGCTATTAAAAGCCCTTTCCTTAAAAGCAATCTGTTCCCAAAAGGCTGTCGGAATAAACCAGCCGACACCTCCTAGGCTGAAGGACAACAAGGAGGGAGACAAACTCTCTAAGGGAGGGATTTCCAAAGACTGGGGGCAGATGGCAAGAAAGTCTTCTCCTGCACCCCCACCAAACTTCCCTGTTCGGATGGTGCGACTGAGAGAGGGGTCTCTCCCAAAGATCCCACAGCTGGGGCAGGTTCTTATGGGAGAACCTGGTCCTTCTGATAGCCTGGGCCTAAGCCATTGAACATTGAACTTAATGGAACCCCTGAGTCGAAATGTATAGGAGTGTGCCTTAAGTCTAGATCCAATCCCTGGTTTGCCTGGAGCAGGTTTTTGGACATCTATGCACCAGATAAATGTGTAATTCCAGAGCTGGGTAAACGAAGGAATGATCCTGAAATCCTGGAGACAATGTAAGGGTTTTTATTTTTTAGGAAGAAGAAACCTTCTGTTGAAGGATATGGAATTGCATTCAGGAACATTGAAAGAAATTCTACTTGTAACACCAAAGATGAGCTGAGAGGGAACCAGGAAGGGAAGATCAGAGGGGGGCGGGTGGGACCTGTGCTTGAGCTTTGGTTTGAAAGGACGTGGATTTCATAGAATCATAGAATCATAGAGTTGGAAGAGACCACAAGGTCCAACCCCCTGCCAAGCAGGAAACACCATCAGAGCAATCCTGACATATGGTTGTCAAGCCTCTGCTTAAAGACCTCCAAAGAAGGAGACTCCACCACACTCCTTGGCAGCAAATTCCACTGTCGAACAGCTCTTACTGTCAGGAAGTTCTTCCTAATGTTTAGGTGGAATCTTCTTTCTTGTAGTTTGGATCCATTGCTCCGTGTCCGCTTCTTTGAAGAAAGCATGGGGGAGAGACATCTGTCAAGAAGACAGTAGCCTAGCTGCCTACCATGTCAGCAAGAGATGGATTAAGGGAGGCATATATTGTGCAATGGGCACAGTTTATTGGACAAATCTCCCACAGGCGAGACTGAAATCAGTTAGTGCACAAACACATGGTTCTTTAAATAAAAACTTGGATGCAAAGCAAGGTTATATGCCATTTGCTGCATTGGAGGGGGGGGGGACCGTCTTTCTGTTGGGAGGGAATGGGACAAAACTAGGGGCGGGGGAAGGAGATAAAAATAAGAGCATTGTGTCAGTCACCAAATATCAAACTGCCTTACACTAAGTCTCATCATTCTTCTGTCAAACCCAGCAGACATCTCTTGCAACTGGCACTCTTAACATCTTTCCCACTGGTGCTTTCTAAAAACCTTCAGTCAAAGACACTAGGGGTTGAATTTTTGACCTTTCTATTTATTATTCATCTACTGCATTTGTGTCCCATGGACTGCAAGAAGATCAAACCTCTCCATTCTGAAGGAAATCAGCGCAGAGTGCTCACTGGAAGGACAGATCCTGAAGCTGAGGCTCCAGTACTTTGGCCACCTCATGAGAAGAGAAGACTCCCTGGAAAAGACCCTGATGTTGGGAAAGATGGAGGGCACAAGGAGAAGAGGACGACAGAGGATGAGATGGTTCAACAGTGTTCTCGAAGCTACCAGCATGAGTTTGCCCAAACGGCGGGAGGCAGTGGAAGACAGGAGTGCCTGGCGTGCTCTGGTCCATGGGGTCACGAAGAGTCAGACACGACTAAATGACTAAGCAACAACAACAACAACAACTGCATTTGTACCCCACCTTTTCCTCCATGGGGCTCAAGGTGGTGTACATGTTTGTCCACTTCCTCACAACAACCCTGTGAGGCAGGGGAGGCTGAGAGGAAGTGACTAGCCCAAGGTTGCCCAGTGAGCTTCATGGATGAGTGGGGATTTGAACCGTGGTCTCCCGGATTCTGGTCCGACATTCTAACCACGACGCGCCCCCCCCCCTGGCTTCACAGGTCACTTTCATAACTCATTTTCCCACCACGTCTCCCTTGTTGGCTACCATCAGATTGCCAAACAGTTTGACTCCATCCCCTCGCCCAGCCAGGTGTCTGTGCAGTAGCTAGTAGCCACCAGCCACCAAGCGCCATTAGCAAGCCCATTCAGCTTGCAAGCTGTCCTAAAGGTCATTTTGCAATCTTTCAAACAGGAGGAGGTGCTTAAGGAGAGTTCCCTGGATTCTTGGGCTTAGCAAGCTGATTTTTTTCTGTCGGAGCCAAACTTACTGAGAATTAACACTTGCTGACAGGCTCCGCTAACCCTGTCAATTTGTTTTGCTCAATGATGCATTTTATGTTTTGATCTGGATAAAAACGAAAAAAGAAAGAAAAGAAAACCACATTAACAACACACACACACACACACACATCTCCCTCCCAGCCAAGAAATTTTCTTCCTTTTATATTATTGTAAATTTGAAGTATACTGTACCCCCTCCAACTTCTTTCACCCCACCCTTCACCTCCCAATTATATGGAACCATTTAGGTAGAAACGTCTAATGCCTTCCTGAAACAGGGGGGGAGAACCGACGCGGTGAATTTCTGAAGTAGCCCATTGATACGGGCATAATTAGATTTTTATCAGTTTCAGCTAGGTGTAACTGTTTCATTACCATTGACCCGGATTACTTTCCAGCGTGTCTCCCTCATTAAAATCTACAGCACCTATGCTAATAGGTTTTGTTTCCATCAAGACATAATGAGGGCTGGCAGATCTGCATATTCTCCAAGTGAACCCAGAAGAGAGACAAATATTCCGTTTTATTACCACCTGACAGAGACATAATGATTTCTGAGAATCTCATTACCATCATATTATGCAATGATTTAACTGGAAAAGTGTTCGCCTTGCCGCAGTAGACTTCTTTCTGAAAGCGACTGGGCTAAAAGAGAGGCGATCCATGCCTCTGTGTGGCGGCTCTGTTCCCTCTTTCTAAATGACGTTCATGTTTCTGCCTTTACATTTGCAGACAGCTCTTTGGGAAGGCCGGAGTGCGTGTCACAGCACAGAGGCGTGATTTGGGGAACTGCCTCCCCGAAGCATGATTTAATCTGTGCACACCTTGTCAAGCGCTTGGGAAACGGGGAGCAGTCAGGGACAAATTCTCAACCTGCTCTCGGGGACTCCAGTGATGGAACTGAGAATTTCAGGGCCTTAGCCTTGTTCAGTGGTCATCAACCGTTCCAGCTAAAGTTTCTTTCCCTGACACGGAAGCAGTGCCATGGTTAGATAGTTTTAGACCCTGGGCCAGAGGAGGCTGGTCCATTAGGACAACTGGGATACTGGCCAACCAACTTGTACCTGCTCTCAGCCCATCCTTACCTGCTCCACTTTCTTAGAGCACTTTCCCCTCCTGCTGTTTCCAGCAACTGATATTCAGAAGCACGTTGCCTCCAGCAATGAAGATAGAACGTAAGCACCAGGGTTAGCAGTCACTGACAGCCTTTTCGTCCATGAAATTTGGAGTTTCCTAACAACTCCCAGCACCTTAGGAAACGGCAGCCTCCAGAATTCTTGAGGGGAAGCCAAGACTGTTTAAAGTGGTACCCTAAGGGCAGATCGGAGCACATTGTTGTAAACAAAATCTGCCCTTTCCCCCTTATGGGGTACCCAAGAGCCCATATAGAGTCCTTACATAGGTTCCCGGCTGGTAGGAGAAAATAACAGAGGCCAACCAGAGAATATTGAGAAGCAAAGCAACTAGTAAGCCTGATCTTTATTGATCTGTTGCAGCAGGGTGCTCTCCTCACACGCAGGAAAGGAGGAACCCAGAACAATGGTGTGCAAGCCCTTATATAGACTTTTGAAATTGCCACCCTGTAGATCAAGACCTGTAGATCAAGGACGCGGGTGGCGCTGTGGGTAAAACCTCAGCGCCTAGGACTTGCTGATCTTTTGGTCAGCGGTTCAAATCCCTGCAGTGGGGTGAGCTCCCATTGTTCGGTCCCAGCTCCTGCCCACCTAGCAGTTCGAAAGCACTCTTAAGTGCAAGTAGATAAATAGGTACCGCTTTATAGCGGGAAGGTAAACGGCGTTTCCGTGTGCTGTGCTGGTGCCGGCTCGCCAGAGCAGCTTCGTCACGCTGGCCACGTGACCCGGAAGTGTCTCCGGACAGTGCTGGCCCTTGGCCTCTTAAGCGAGATGGGCGGGCAACCCTAGAGTCGGCGCGCCCATCTCCGCGGCGGCAGCGGAAGGCCCCAATAGCTAAAGTGGTGCTTCAGGTTAAGAACAGTTTTAGGTTAAGAATGGAACTCCGGAACGAATTAAGTACTTAACCCAAGGTACCACTGTATATCTAAGACCTCAAAATTCCTATCACAACATCAACCTGGGAAGGAAGGAAAACTCTAACATGAAATTTCTGCTGCCCTGTGGAATATCTTTGAGGGAGGAAAGGGCTAAGGAGTAAGCCCTACCACACAAATTCTGAGTGGAGTCCTTAAAATGGTTGGATGGTGCCTTGCACGCCTCCTTCCGGCAACTCCTACAGCCTAGCTGGTGCCAAAAGTATTTCTCTGCTTTCCTTTGGACCATCATCAGAGAGGTCGAGGTGGAGGGGGTCTTGTCATCTGGGCAGTCCAGGACCTCCAGACACACTGCCCAGGCTTGCACCCCGTGGAGGTCACTTGGTCGCTGCTAACATAGCGGTTTGGCTTCACCCCCGGAGATGCCCTCCATTCTCTCTCGAGACAGATGCCAACACCAAGTGCTTTTAAATGCATGGTGTGGGTGCCACCTCTTTGTATGATGGAGGTATGAATGCCACAGAATTATTGCGAGCATTTGGTGGGGTCAAAATTGATTGAAGGAGCATGATATACCCGTAAGAGAACGCCCACCGCCACCCTCAGTCCCTGCACTCCAAATCATTTACTGTTTGTTAGTTGGCTGGCATGTAATTTCCTCTGATTATGTCACCAAATTGTAAACACAGTATTTCACCTGGGAGTGCTATTGTTCGTTTTATGGAGCATGCTTCCCAGTTGGAAAATGAACCATATGGTCTGTATGTCAAGAGACAAGGGGAAGGGAGTGAACCTCTCTCCACATGGAGAGTTAACAGATTGGCTCCTAATTAAGATCAGATGGCCTTAACAATGAATCAGGCACTCCACAAACCTTGTTTGTTTAGCTTTACATCTGAAATGAAGGTATCTTCGGAGACCACACACGGGGAGCTGTGCGGTTGGGAGTAGGGAAGTGTGAATTGGACAATGCCAGTTTCTTGAGAAGATGAGACGGAGTGCTGATATGATAGCACCTTCAAATATCTGAAGGGCTGGAAGATGGAGCAAAGCTTGTTTTCTGCTGCTCCAGACAGTAGGACCTGAAACAGTAGATTCAAATGGCAAGGACAGAGATTTTGACTAAATGTTAGCAAGAAGCTTCTGACAGTAAGAGCTGTTTCCCAGGAGAAAGGACTACTTTGGAAGATGGTGGTCTCTTCTTCCATTTGAGGTTTTAAAGAAGAAGAAGAAGAAGAAGAAGAAGAAGAAGAAGAAGAAGAAGAGTAGTATGGATTTGATATCCCGCTTTATCACTATCCGAAGGAGTCTCAAAGCGACTAACAATCTCCTTTCCCTTCCTCCCCCACAACAAACACTCTGTGTGGTGAGGCTGAGATAAGTGTGACTAGCCCAAGGTCATCCAGCAGCTGCATGTGGAGGAGCGGGGAATCGAACCCAGTTCCCCAGATTACGAGTCCATCGTTCTTAACCACTACACCACACTGGCTCTCTACGAGAAGCCCTTGAAACTTTGACTGGTCCAAAATGAAGCAGTCAGATGACTGGCTGGGATGGCCTTTAGAACTCATAAAATCTGCTTTCTAAAACAGTGGCATTGGCTGCCAGTTCATTTCAGGGCCTAATTCGAGGTGTTTCTCTCACCCCTGTTGATTTTAATCATATTTTAATATTTTGAATACTTGCTTTTATTTTATTTTTAAAGACCCTGATAGTTGTACAGTGGTACCTCGCAAGACGAATGCCTCAGAAGACGAAAAACTCGCAAGACGAAAGAGTTTTTCGTTTTCTGAGTTGCTTCGCAAGACGGATTTCCCTATGGGCTTGCTTCGCAAGACGAAACGTCTTGCGCCTTTTTTTTAAAACTGCCAATGCATTCCTATGGGAAACCGTCAATACACAGTGGTGCTTCACAAGACGAAAAAACTCGCAGAACGAAAAAACTCGCAGAACGAATTGATTTCGTCTTGCGAGGCACCACTGTATTGTTCTATTCATCTTGTAAAGTACTTTTAGGCTTTATTACAATCAAGCAATATACAAATCTTGTGAAATAAATTTAAAGAGCAGGTTCCCTCGGGTAATGCTCCACTCCAGGCCAATTCCCTCACTTGCACCATTCTCAAGCGCTTTTGCCTGGTAGCATAGGCACCAACTCCTGGGGGCCTCCTTCAGCCCCCCAATAAAACATCTGAGGGCGCTGAGGACCCCCCAAAGTTGATGGCCGTCGCTGCCTTTCTTTCTTCTCCCCATCTGGACTTCATTTCCCAACTAGCCCTGTAAAGGAACTTGTAAAAGGGTTGCTGGATGGCAAGGGAGCTGGGATTGGGCAAGAACCTCTGACGTCGTTTCTTATGGCCCTTGTGATTGGAGCCAGAAGGGGATGTACACAGGAGGACAGGATGGAGACGGAGCAAGCCGAGGAAAACACGACACCTCCGCTTCGAAACAAGGAGAGGAAACTGAGAGCCTCCATCCTGTACAGTGGTACCTCGGGTTAAGCACTTAATTCGTTCCGGAGGTCCGTTCTTAACCTGAAATTGTTCTTAACCTGAAGCACCACTTTAGCTAATGGGGCCTCCTGCTGCCACCGCACCACCGGAGCACAATTTCTGTTCTCATTTGGAAGCAAAGTTCTTAACCCGAGGTACTATTTCTGGGTTAGCGGAGTCTGTAACCTGAAGCGTATGTAACCTGAAGCCTATGTAACCTGAGGTACCACTATATTACCATTCTTGTCTGGGCCATCCCAATATTTTTCTTCAAGATGGCACTTCTGCTTGGTAGGAGTTGTGTCCTTGATGTATCAGAATGCCTCTTGCTTGCCTGGATCAAGAAGAAGAAGAAGAGAGAGAGGGCGAATTTATGTGTGGGAAACTAGTTTTTGTGTGGCTGGAATGCAGCTTATTGAAGAAAGGTTAAGAGAAACAAAGGCTGCTCCATCCATCTGTCGCCTCTGGCCTCATCCACCACTGGCTTGAGGCCCCCGGAAGACTACTTAAGAGGGAATGTGGCCCTCAGGCTTTAATTCTCCACCCCCCTGTGCCAATTCCCCCCCCCCAGTAAAACAACCACCTTTCTCCTCCCTTTGTGCATATATTTAAGATGATGGCATATGGGGTTGGGGGGGGAGGCAAGGAGAAGCTTACACACTAATAGTTTATCTGAGCAATGAGGCAGTAAATGCTATGGAACTCAAATGCCATCCCATAAACTATGAGGCTGCTATTGCAATGCTTGTCTCTGGGATGCAAATATCATCTGCTAGAGGTTGAGTTTCTTTCTTTTTCTCTCTCCCTTCCTCTTTCATAATTCTTGCATATAAAAGGAACATTATGTTGATTGTATTGACTAGGAAGAAATAAGGTCACTGCACAACGATGCTTTGAAGTGGAACTCGATTACAGATGCGGCAGAGGATTGTGTTTTAAATAAACTCGGGGAAACCTTATGGCGAGAAATATTCAATCCCATTTGTTTCCAAGCAGACTGTCAGTTGTGTAACTTAGTTAAAAGACACAAAGGTTCTCTCTCTGTGTGTCTCTCTCTCAAATTGGAGGTATTGTCAGGCTTCAGCAATGAGCAGGTTCTAAGTAGGGAACTTGGGGTCCACCTCATGTCTTTGGACTCCAAATCCCATCAGTTCCAACTGGCATGGCCAGTGTTCAGGCATGATGGGAGTTGGAGTCCAACAACAACCACTACAGGCAATCAAGTCTGGTCATCAAGGGGAACGGACTTGCATTGCACATGGAGCCAAACCAAAGGTCCAAAACAGACAGAGGTTGAGGTCCAGAGCAGCAATTTTTAAATCTGGTTATATTATTATTATTATTATTATTATTATTATTATTATTATTAGCCACTTTTAATTCCCAGATATGAAGGTGTCAAGTAGGATACTGTAGCTTATTTCAGAAATGTTTTTGATATTCTTGATATTTTATTTCATATTTCATAACCCACTTCGATGCACTTTGTATGTTATGAGATTTTACTTGTATGTTTTTTGGTTTTATTTTGCTCAGGTCTATGACCACATAATAACAAGACCAGTGCTGGGTTTAGGTATAAGCTAAACAAGCTGTAGCTTAGGGCCCCACTCTATTGGCCCCCCCATATACTTTTTAAAAATTGTATTTCACTATTAATATACTTCTTAATTGTATTTCAGTTCAACAATTACTTTGATGAAATACCTATTTTGTTATGTGCTAATGGCTTTAGATACCTATTCGGTCCATAAATTACCATATAGCATATATCCAAAAAACAGTGACAATTTGTTGTTGACAAAGGACAGCTGGACTTACAAAGGGTCCCATTACCTTCAGTAGCTTAGGGCATCATCAAACCTAAATCCGGCCCTGAACAAGACTGATTGATTGATCGATCGATCACTTTAAGCATGCCTTAACTGTGGCTGCCCTAGCTCTACTCATGGGGCCATCCAGCTTCCCCAGTAAGTCCTGACTTTAAAATGCACTGGGTCTCATTTCTTATCGCAAAACACATCTGCTCTCCATCCCGTTTCCACCACAGCCAAGCTAAAAAGGACACTGTGAAATCTGTGCGCCCAGGCAGCGACTCGTGCACCTTCAGCCATCTGTAATGCGTGGACTACTCATGGCGGCGATAGATGTTGGAACATCTGTTCTTTGCTTCTTAACTCTTCAGCAACTGTTTCCTAGACGCAAAATTGGCTAGATTCTCTGCCGTTTTTGCCTCGGGATTAGGGAAGGGCCTAAGAGGATGCTGCGGTCATGGGAAAACCAGGAAGGAACAGTGGTTGTAGTGGAAATGCGGAAGACAATTGTATTTGGTGGCATGTCCCTTTCCCTTTAACATCCCCAGTTTGAGATCTGCTGGATTCTTGTGTTTCACACACCTGGAGGGAGTTTCTTGGGTTCTTCTGTGTTGCAAGTGCTGGCTGGATGCCGGCTGCAGGTAGTGGGAGACTCTCAGCCACTCTGTATTAATCATGAGTAATTTCAGGTGCACTTGATTACATCAAGGCAGGCTATAAAAGCCATGGGTGGGAGGGGCCCAGAGAACTTCTGCCCAAATCAAAGGACCTGATCCTGGGAGACCGACGGTCGGGGTCTTTCTCCTGCTGCTCTACCTGGGGCTCCAGGCAGCTGAAGGGGAGATTGGGTAGCCCCTGTCGGGTATGTTTTATGTTATGCTTTGCATGCCTGCTGTTTATTTGTTAATAGAACTGTTTTGGTTCCCCTTTCACCTCCTCATTCCTGATATCCTTGGAATGAACTGCTGTATTTGGTAGCACAGGAGTGCAGGGAGGGAATTTCGGACTTTGGATGTGATGGTCTTAACGTGATCGCCCCCACTTTCTTTACTAATGTGCATTATTACTTCAAAAGGTGCTAAGAATTTTGCGTTTGCTCCTGTTTCTCATTCTGCTGACTGGGACCTTGCGCTTCGGCTCGCCCCTCAAAGGCCTGGCTCGATGGCAGCGCTGGGGTGGATTGCAGTGATTGAAGAAGAAGAAGAAGAGTTTGGATTTGATATCCTGCCTTTCACTCCCTTTAAGGAGTCTCAAAGCGGCTAACATTCTCCTTTCCCTTCCTCCCCCACAACAAACACTCTGTGAGGTGAGTGGGGCTGAGAGACTTCAAAGAAGTGTGACTGGCCCAAGGCCACCCAGCAGCTGCATGTGGAGGAGCGGGGAAGCGAACCCAGTTCACCAGATTACAAGTCCTTAACCACTACACCACACTGTTCTTAACCACTACACCACACTGTTTGCTGGATCAGGTCTAGTCCAGCATCCTGTTCTGGATTTAAGCGGGGAATCGAACCCGGTTCCCCAGATTATGAGTCCATCGCTCTTAACCACTACACCACACTGGAGCACACCCCTGAACTAGACAAACCTGTAATCAAGGGTGTAGGAAGGTGGGTGCAGTCTGCCCTGGGTGTCATCCCTGAGGGGGTGTCAAAATGGCACACCGCGTGCAGGGGCGGCACTTACCGTGGGGCCTGGCTGAGCCACGCCTCTCTCCTAGGAGTGATGCAGTGGCTTGGGCCCTGCATTGCCTGAAACGGCAGTGTGGTGCTTGTGTCCGCCAGGTGGGCTCCTTGGGCACCTCGCCACAGCACCCCCCTGGGTGGATTGCCACGGCACCCCTGTGCGCGGATCGCCCTGCCCCTGCTGCTCCGGACGCCGGATCAGCTAACTCCGCCCTTTCCTGTAGTCTGGCTTAGTATAAGGCAGATTGTGATGCTTTTGTGACAAAAACAGAATATTATTCTTCACAGCTCTGTGCCTCCCTCCACACCTTAAGCCATACTTTTGGCTGTTAAATTGAAACCGCAGTCCACCGCCCTTAAGAAACAGGGCACAAACACTCTTGGAAAATAGCTCTTTTGTTTCCTTTTTTAAAAAGGCAACAGGCTGCAGAATTGCTGCTTCTCCTTTTCTTTTTTAAAGCCCCCCCCCCCACCAGTCAATGTCTGTGAGGAGCTGCCTTCCCCCCACTAAATAAAACAGTTGCTTGTTCTCGCCTTGGCTTGGTGGCAGCAATTAACAATCAAACGCTGTCTTCAAAGCTCTCCCAGCACCTCTGATAATGGTGTGCAAACAAGGCAGCGCATACAAAAGCCCAAGTTCATTTCCAGCTCCATGAGGAGCGTGAGGGAAAAGGGTTGCCAGCTGGGCGAAAAAGGAGGGAAAAAAGCATAAAAGGGAAAAGGTTTGCTTCCATTATTTTTTAAAAAGGCTATTCCAAAGGAAATAAAAAAGGAAACAATGAATTATAATAAACTAAGGAGAAACTTTAAAGCCACACACACACACACACACACACACACACATCCCCCACCGAACTGTGGAGAACCAACATATATTCCTGTTACAACAACATTCCCTCACTTGCGTTCCCTCCTGTACATGGAAGCTGTGGTCCACCAACATGGTGCTGATTTGCATTTATATTCCACCCGTTTTCTCCAAGAAGCTCAAAGTGGCGTACATAGTTCTTCCCGCCCTCCTTTAATCCCCCCAAAAACCCTGTGAGGTAAGGTAGGCTGAGCAGCAATGATTGGCCAAAGGTCGCTTCATGGCCGAGCTGGGATTCGAACCCAGCTCTCTCCCAGTTCCCCTCAACATTCCATGCCTGGCCCTTCCCCCTCCACATGGCCTTGTGGCATTTGGATCAATGGCAACCAATTACCCCGCTGTACGTTTTTCTAATTTCCGGCAGCGGATGCAGTTATCTGCTAGGTAAAGTATGCAGGATTTTTATTTTTATATTTTAATTGTGCAGTAACACTCGCAAGCCTATAAAACAGCTCTTTTGCCACAGGAAACTGTAATAAGCGGAATAAAAACACGCAAATATTTTAATTAACTTCATGTCAGAGTGAACTGGAAGATACAGGCGGCGTTAAATTAACTCAGCCACATGGCCCAGCCGATTTGAGAGGGAACTTATTATATAGCTCAGGCTTCTAAGACAACTACTTTGGGAACAAAAAAGTCTTCTTTCCTTAATCCATCAAAACAGTAGAGAAAATACTGTGCCACAAAGGATGAGGAAAGGGGGGGGGGGACATTGGAGAGGAAGAATTCCTGCTTTTTCTACTAAACTGTCCCTCTTCTTGTCTGCCCCAACAGGGAAGGTACCATATTTTTCGCTCCATAAGAGGCACTTTTTTCTTCCTAAAAAGTAAGGGGAAATGTCTGTGCGTCTTATGGAGCGAATGTGTGGTCCCTGGAGCTGAATTGCCCGGGGGCAAAAAGCAGATCATGCTTTTTCTTTTGAAAGAGGGAAGTGGGTGTTGAAACAAAGCTGTTGATCGTTTGCCGATTGGGGAGAGAGATAAGGGATGCTAGAGATAAAGGAGGCAGCCTGGGAGGGGGGAGGTAAAGACAGCAAAATTGCAAAGGGGGGAAACAGGAAGACTAAAGCAATAAGGAAAGAAATTAGAAGAAAAGGAGGAGCAAAAAAACTGCTCCAGCTAAGGAAAAGACACTAAGGCAAACAAGAGGGAAGAGAATGTTGAAAGGAAACAGCTGATTGGTGGGATCGGAAGAGGGATAAGAGATGCTAGCGGAGGCTGCCTGGGAGGCGGGAGGCAAAAGCCCATGGATCCCCAAATTCACCATCAGATCACATAGCATGTCCATGGCTACAGCCTGCACCAAAAAAATCACGCATCCACCGTTTCCTGGGGCTGCAATGGTGCAAAAATGTGGTTACAAAGCACGGATCCACATGGATCCTCAGGATTTTTACATTGGGTCACCCCAAGTTCACCATCAGATCACATGTCTGTGGCCACAGCATGAACCACAAAAAAACCCAAAAAACCACAGCATGAACCACATCCACTGTTTCGTTCAGAATATTGTTTTCCCTTTTTTTCCTCCTCTAAAAACTAGGTGTGTCTTATGGAGCGAAAAATAAGGTATTCTGCTTAAGGGATCTTCAAACCTGAGGAGAATGCATTCATAGTTTTTCTTTTTATCCCAGCTTTCATTCAAGGAATTCATGATGGTTTGCATAACTCCCCCACCCCCAATTTTATCCTCACAACAACCCTGTGAGGCAGGCTAGGCCAAGAGTGCCCATCTGCCCCAACGTCACCAAGTGAGCTTTTCTGGATGAATTAGGACTTGAGTCCAGTCTTCCAAATCTTAGTCCAACAAAATAACCATGTGCCAGGAATAGGCAGATGTAGAAACATAGACTTGTCGAGCTGGAAGGACCTCAAAGATAATTTAGTCCACCCAACAGGCTAATAATAATAATAATAATAATAATAATAATAATAATAATATATTATGTATACCCCGACCACCTGGCTGGATTTCCCCAGCCACTCTAGGTGGCTCCCAAGAGAATATTAAAAACACAATAAAATATCAGACATTAAAAACTTCCCTATACAGGGCTGCCTTCAGATATGTTCTAAAAGTCAGATGGTTGTTTATTTCCTTGACATCTGGTGGGAGGGCGTTCCACAGGGTGTGTGTCACTACCGAGAAGGCCCTCACCTGGTTCCCTGTAACTTGGCTTCTTGCAGTGTGGGAACCACCAGAAGGCCCTCAGCGCTGGACCTCAGTGTCCAGGTGGACTGATGAGGGTGGAGACGCTCCTTCAGATATACTGGACCGAGTACATCTAAAATGCACTACACCTTACTTATGAAACTGAAAAGATCCAAATTCACTGGGTGAGGGAACCTGCAGAAGGACCTCTGATCAGATCTTAAGATCCAGCTGCAGTTGGACTACAACTCCCAGCAACCTCAGCCAGCATCATCAGAGGTCAAGCGTGATGGGACTTATAGTATATAAGTATAACAGCAGGAGAGCCACAGGTTTCCCCTTACCTGTCTCAGGCAAGATTTGTATGGTTCACTTTCTGGTGGGAGGACCAGGCTGCAGGCCTAACTGTGTCTCCAGAGAAGTACCGTATTTTTCGCTCTATAGGACACACTTTTTCCCCTTCAAAAATGAAGGGGAAATGTGTGTGCGTCCTATGGAGTGAAGACACCATAGCCCCGCGACCCTCTCCCAGCTGGAGAGGTGACACATGGCTATGGCAGGAGCCTCTCCGCTGCACCTTTCCGCTGCTCCCTGACCTGCTCTTTGGGGCTGGTGGTGGGCTTCCCCCTGGCAGCCCCAAAGAGCAGGTCGAAAGGAACCTGAAGCCTGGAGAGTGAGAGGGGTCGGTGCGCACCGACCCCTCTCGCTCTCCAGGCTTCCAAAGTAGCCGCCTGAACGCACCTTAAACGGCACCTTGTTTTAGAGCGGGAAAACAAGAGGGGGAAAATTCTCCCCCTCTCTGCGCAGCGCCTCCTGCCGCTTCGCTGAAGGGGCGCTGGGCAGAGAGGGGGAGAAATTTTTTTTCTTGTTCCCCCCCCTCTAAAACAAGGTGCGTCCTATTGTCCGGTGTGTCCTATGGTGCGAAAAATACGGTAAGTCCCATGGAATTCAGTAGGGCTCATTTCCAAGTAAGTAGCATTAGACTTGCTGTCTCAGTCTCTCTCTTAATAACTCAGAGGGAGCAAGTAGCGTTCCTCCTATTCAGTGCAGCGAGAAACAAAATGATGAGGGGAGACCACATTGGAGTCTTCCACTCTCTGTTCCTCTTGCCTTCCTGTGAGCGAATTACTATAAAGCGTCTCCATGGAGACAGGCATTATGATAATGAGCACTGTCGAGGGCTTCCCGTTGAGGGAATAATTACCAACCCCTGCGAAGAATACGAAGCTCAAAGGGAGAAGGCATCCCTTTCACAACGGTGAGCTGAAAACAATAGTGGCAAAAGGGGAGGTCTTAATGCAGCTAGGCAAGAAAACAACAGGGTCAGGGATGCTGGGAACATGCGAAGACCCACACCCTTGAAGGAACTGCAGCGTCAACCTCCTGGACCCTCCTAGTACCTCCTCTTTCTCCTTCCTGCCGCTATGTAAAATAAAAAAATAATTAAAAAATTCCTTCCAGTAGCACTTTAGAGACCAACTTAGTTAGTTATTGGTATGAGCTTTTGTGTGCATGCACACTTCTTCAGATACACTGAAACAGAAGTCACCAGACCCTTATATATAGTGAGAGGGTGGGGAGGGGTATTACTCAGAAGGGTGGTGGGAATGGGTGATTGGCTGACAGGTGTGATAAACCTGTAGCTGTCTTATTACAAAAGAATTTCAGAAAGTGACTGGAAAGAGAAGTTGCTGAATTGCAACTTACTGTTGTTGTCGTTGTTTAGTCGTTCAGTCGTGTCCGACTCTTCGTGACCCCATGGACCAGAGCACGCCAGGCACTCCTGTCTTCCACTGCCACCCGCAGTTTGGTCAGATTCATGTTTGTAGCTTCGAGAACACTGTCTAACCATCTCGTCCTCTGTGTTGTCTTTGTCCATGGAGTTTTCTTGGCAGGGATACTGGAGTGGCTTGCCGGTTCCTGCTCCAGGTGGATCATGTTTGGTCAAAACTCTCCACTATGACCTGTTCATCTTGGGTGCCCTGCTCGGCATAGTTCATAGCTTCTCTGAGTTCTTCAAGCCCCTTCACCACGGCAAGGCAGTGATCCATGAAGGGGGCAGTGATCCATGAAGGGGTGCAACTTATTACCAAACTTAAAACCATGGAGAGACCTGGTCTGAATAGAGACATTGGATTCTTATCTCATTATACACGATAAAGCTATTTTTAGCCATCTCTCCCCTTGCTTTTTCCTGTAAGACCAATTGCAGTCGTTAACAGTCGTCAAAAGGCTTACCGCACCTATCAGCCAATCACCCATTCCCACCACCCTTTTTTATTTTAGTTCATTTATTTTGTTTTGTTTCGACTATGGCAGACCAACACAGCTACCTACCTGTAACTGCCGCTATCTGTTGTTGCTGTATTCCTATTTCACCTTACCTTCAAGGAGCTTGAGTACGTGCTTCTGCTCCCCATTTCACCCTCGCGACAACCCTGTGAGGCAACTTAGTCACTGACGGATGGTGACTGGCCCATGGTCATCCAGAAAGCTTCATGGCTGTGTCGATAATTGGAGCCTGGTCTCCCAGCTCCTGGTCTGACCCTCTAACTCAGAACTGCCAACTGTCCCACGCTGAGCGAGACATCCTGGATCTACAGAGGCCGCCCTGATTTAAATCCCAGATGTCCCGCTTCCTCTGCAGCCACTGCCGCAAGGACTCCTCCACCGCAATTGCTTCAGCCAAGGCCCGGTGAGGCTGCTGATGCACTTCAGGAAGCCGGGCCAAACTTCCGGAAGCGAGTCACTGGCTTCTGGAAGTATGTCAGCAGCCACAACAGGTTTCAGCTGAGGCTTTGTGGCAGAGACGTCCTTGTGGCAGTGGCAGCGGTGGTGGAGATGTAGAGAGAGCCCAGCCTGCGAGAGTAAGGTGAGGGGTTACAGCGGCCATGGCGGGCTGAAGTGGCCTGAGCGTAGGGTGAGCGGCAAGGTCATGTGTGGCACTGGTGAGAACATTTGGCCCTCCAGATGTTGCTAGACTACAACTTCCATCAGCACAAGCAAGCATGGATAATGGGCCAGGGATGATGGGAGTTGTAGTTCAGCAACACTGAATGTCTTTCCAGGCTAAACCTCCAGCAAACCCATGTATGCCTCCAAATATCTGAAATATCTGAAATGCCTTTTTAATTAAAAAAAATTATGTGATTAAAAATGTAAAGCAGGCATTATTGCCAACTCTGTAATGAATGGAGGAAAGTGATTGATAAGGGGGGGGGGAATATGCACTCTCTATTACTTTAGATTTTCCTTCTGAAAAAGATACTGTGGTTTCACTGATTAAAATTCCTCTTTATTTCACCCCCCCTCCCCACCCCCGGTCAATTAAACTTTGCTAACATGAAGCTAACATGGGGAGAGGAGCGAAGCAACAATGCAAAAAATTAATTACCTAGCCGAGGAACAAGATAATGATTAGCCACAAAAAAATTTTTAGCTGGTACAAAATAATTTGGAATGAAGGTGCATTCGGATTGGCTCTTACAGCATTTTGCCGCTTCATGTTAGACTACATTAATTTAGGCTTGGTTCCCCATGCTGGTGAATGATGTTATAATCATATTTCTCAAGGAATGTCTCGACTGTCATCTATCATCAGCCATTTCATCTGGCTGGAACAGAGGGAGAGAAAAGAAACAAGGCCCCTCCACAGACTCAGATGCGGCTGCTGATGATTCGCCTTCTACGCACACGTGTCAAGGCAATGTACAAAATGCAACACAAACACTTGAAAACAACACAGAAAACAACAACAGATAAATTTACAAGCAGTACCAAGTATAAGCCTATGACGGAGATCAATTCATCCAGCTGGGAAGGATTGTTGGCACAGAAATGTCTTCTGTTGTTTCCTGGACAATGCAGATAGTGGATGCCAATAATAACTCAAAAGGAACATCATTCCACAGCCACACTAAAAGCCCTGCTCCAAATTACTGCGGAGCAGGCTTCTGAGATATTTGGGGCTTGAAGGGGAAGCTCTCACACAGACTGCAGCGACATACCCTCCAACACTTCAAAGGCAAAAACCGGGATGTTATCTTCCCATTTTCTTCTCTTTGCGAAAGGGATGGCAGGCATTTGGGACCCCATGATCTCACGTGATTTTGTGCCACAATTTCCCATAAAAAAAAGCTCCTTTGGAGGGCACAGCATTGCTGCATGAGATCATGCCTCCCCCCCCCAAAGTGCTTTTTTTCACCGGGGGGGGGGGAGGAATGTGGCACCAAATTGCACAAGATCACCAAAATGGCCACCATCCTCTCACGAGGAAAAAAAAAAGAGATGTCCCTGTTTTTCCAGGACACTTGCAGGGTATGCAGTGGCCTACTGGGTAAATAAGGAATATACCCATTTCCCCCCATCTTAAATTTAGTTCTGCAGCAATTTGCAATTCCACCCTTAAAAAAAAAATCATCATGAAAATTCTTCAGCATTTTATTGTGAATTTCTCCTGATATACACAGTTTTGCTTGATGTCCACAGGGTTGTTGTTGTTGTTTTGGTCATCAATTTATCCTAATATAATGTGTTTTGGGATGCTATTTGGTATGTTATTTTCACTTTTATACACACTTTTACATAACATATACAGCGGTGCCTCGCAAGACGGAATTAATTCATTCCACGAGTTTTTTTGTCTTGTGAATTTTTCGTCTTGCGAAAAACTCGTTCCACGAGTTTTTTCGTCTTGTGAATTTTTCGTCTTGCGAAGCACGGTTTCCCATAGGAAATGCATTGACGGTTTCTCATAGGAATGCATTGACGGTTTTAAGAAAAAGGCGCAAGACGTTTTCGTCTTGCGAAGCAAGCCCATAGGGAAATTCGTCTTGCGAAGCAACTCAAAAAACAAAAAACTCTTTCGTCTTGCGAGCCATTCGTCTTGCGAGGTACCACTGTACTTTTTTGGGGGGGGGGGTAAACCAGAGTTTGGTTGGAGAACTGCACAGTAAAATTCAGAGGAGTGGGCATTTTGAAGGATGGGTGTGTTTGGGTTTTCATATCCCCCCCCCCCGAAGTGAGGAAATCCTTATTTGATAGCTCAGCATCAAA
Source organism: Podarcis tiliguerta (assembly GCF_965153285.1). NCBI lineage: Eukaryota > Metazoa > Chordata > Lepidosauria > Squamata > Lacertidae > Podarcis > Podarcis tiliguerta. The sequence goes on along the minus strand of NC_139547.1, from coordinate 42,523,405 downwards.
TGCAAACTGAATGGGGAACACCCCCCCCCCCAACTCCATTGAGGAATAAGGCAGTGGCTTAGTGTTTAGAGACTGGCAACTTTCAAACTTGAACCAGAATGAACTCCTTTTTCAAATGAACTCTCCAAGCCCAGCCTTCTGTATACAGGATATACAGGGCTGACACTGCTGTCCTGCTGCTCTCAAAACACAATAGGTAACGGCTAGGGAACTCTTCTTGCCAGATGGTTTCTCTAAGCTTTGCCCCTGGTTCTGAAATGACGAATATGTCCTTGTCTTTATTTTTTTTGTTCACCCAGCAGGCAAAGGAGAACGCAGGAGGCAACCACACACACACACACAGAGAGAGAGCTATATAGAGAAGACATATTTACAGTTCCACATAATTATATTTTATGATAACCCAATGCTAATGCGTACACCAAATTGAACATAAGGAACTAATTGTATATTTCCTGTTGAATAATGCATGGCAATAACAGTCATTAGCCTTGTACTGTCTGGGAGTTTTAGAATGGCTTCATCATTTAAAGCCCATAAATGCTTAGCGGATAAAAGCAGGGCGTGGAGGTGGGGGGGAGGGGGGGGAATCAATGCACAAAGATTGTCGTTGTCTTGCTCCCAAATCCAAACAGAGGACAAAAGGACTTGCAGTGCTGAAAGGAAGCGCAAACTCTCTCATATTTGATAGCGCATGGATGGAGGGTCCTGTTTGTGTGATCAGCAAGCCCAGCAGTGGACTCGTAATCTGGGGAACCGGGTTCGCGTCTCCGCTCCTCCACATGCAGCTGCTGGGTGACCTTGGGCTAGTCACACTTCTCTGGGGTCTCTCAGCCTCACTCACCTCACAGAGTGTGTGTTGTGGGGGAGGAAGGGAAAGGAGATTGTTAGCCGTTTTGAGACTCCTTAAGGGGAGTGAAAGGCGGGATATCAAGTCCAAACTCCTCCTCCTCCTCCTCCTCCTCCTCCTCCTCTTCCTCTTCCTCTTCCTCTTCTTCTTCTCCTATGGCCCAGTCTGGTGCTGGTCCTGGCTGTGTGCCTGGTAAGTGATGGCAAAGCTTAGTATCTGCCTGGGCTGATATTCCAGGTTGAGCGTATTTGTCCTGATGGAGCAGCCTGGCAGTGGCTGGGATCCTCTGAAGATACATGAGTTGCCCCATGAATACACTTTGCCACTCCGAATGTTCTTGGCATTTTGTGGTTTTGCAGCTGCTGAGGAGGCGTCAACAGCCTCAGGACCAAGAGTGAAACCGATGAAAGCCTCAAGCAGGTAAAGGATCCGGTGGCACTCGCCCATCTGCAGAAGGTCCTGGGTGCGTCATGATTCCTCCCTCTCCCTCTCTATGGGCATCAGTAGAATCTGGTCGCCGACATATCAGGGCAAGAAGGCTATGAGTCATTCATGTTTTCCTGTGCCTGCCAAACACAATATTTGCAATCAGTCCTGGGAGGCTAATTATGACGAGGAACTGCTACTTGGTTGCACGCTGGCAATGCGTGTGGGCTGCTGTTGTGGAACATGGCAAACCATTTTGCCCTCCTTCTCCTTGTCTTTGTGGGAGGTGGGTTGTCAGCCTTGGAATGGATGGGAGAGAAACAAATCTCTCACACACGTGAACACACACGTGAACACAAACGTGAACACACATTCTCTTTTCTGTTGCACACATGTACACACCAAGACTCTTTCTGTTTCTTATGCATTTGCACGCTCTCTCTCTCTCTCCCTCTCTCTCTCCCTCTCTCCCTCCCTTTCTTCCTTGGTGGTGTTTGCCTACCTCCTGTCAAAGGAAGAAGCCAAGCAAGATGCAGGCCTTTGTGGCTAGTAGCCCTTGACAGCTTTGTCCTCCACAAATTTGTCTAATCCTCTTTTAAAGCCATCTAAATCGGATGGGTCCCAACACTGATCCTTGCGGGGTGAGTGGGGTGTCCATTGCGTCCTTCCACCAGGAGAACTGCTCATTTATTTTTATTCTCTGCTCCCTGTTATCTAACCAGTTCCCGAGCTTCTCCTCTTCTTCTACAATTGCTAAGCTTAGTCTTAGGAGAGGTACTTTGTAAAAAGCTTTTTGGTCAGCTGGATCACCTCTATCATTATGATTTTTGACACTTTAATAGGTAACTTGCCACATTCCTTATAACTGCAGTGGTTCTTCCTTGTCAATCAAAGAGTGTATTTAATAATCTACAACAACCCCCAAAAGTGGTGTCCTTCAGGTTTTTTTGGGACTACAGCTCCCATCAGCCTCACTCAGTACGGCCAATGGTCAAGGATTATGGGAGCTGTAGTTCGACAACGTTTGGAGGGCACCATTTTGGGAAAGACTGATTTATAACCAGTCTGCATTGCAGAGGGTTGGGCTAGATGACCCTTGCTGTCCCTTCCAACTCTTCAATTCTCTGATTCTTTTATTCTAGGATACACCTCCCAAGTTGATGGTTTTAACTGGCTATCCATTTTCTTGTGTGCTGGTTTCATCCTCCCTGATCCTCAGACCTCCCAGGTGCCAAGGGATTGGTTCTGAACGAGAGGCTCTTTGCCAAGAGAAACTGTAGGTTGAAAAAGACTCCGCTGTCTATGACCTTTTGCAGCCTTCAGTGTGAATTAACAGACTGTTCTTTTCATGAGGACCAGGTTGAAGGAATGCATGAACCAGCCTTTGATCTTAGTACATGTCACATATAATCTTAGTCTTGTATGGGGCTTCAAGGGAACTGAAGATGACCTCCTCTGTCGCCTTGAGCTGAAGCACAGTCAACTCCAGACAAGTTCTTCTAGGGTTAACATAATGGAGAAAGAGAATAGAACTCTCTCTCTCTCTCTCTCTCTCTCTCTCTCTCTCTCTCTCTCTCTTATATAGACATCCAATGAAGCTAAATGTTGGAAGGTTCAGGAGAGATTTTTAAAAAAACTTCTTCACACAGTGCAGTGGCATAATGGTTAGAATGTTTGACTAGGAGCTTGGGAGAGCAGGGTTCGAATCCCCACTCAACCATGGACTGGTAACTATCGCCTAACCTACCTCACAGGGTTGTTGTGAAGATGGAGGGGGAAGAACCACATATATCACCCTGACATCCTTGGGAGGAAAAGGTGATATATAAATGTAATTAATGAATAAAATAAATAAAACTATGGAACTCACCCTCACAGGTGGCGGCGATGGCCACCAATTTGGATGGATTTAAAAGAAAGATTCGTGGAGATTACGTCTCTCCGTGGCTACTAGCCGCGATGGCTGCATTCAGCCTCTACAGTTGGAGGCAATATTGCTTCTGAATACTAGTTGTGGGAAACCGCAGGAGGGGAGAGGGCTCTTGTGGTCAGATCCTGCTTCCCACAGGCACCTGGGCGGCCACTGTGACAGCAGGATGGTTGTCCAGTTTGGCCTTTAGCCTGATGCATCAACTCGTACAGTCTTATCATAGGAACACAGGGAGCTACCATGTACCCAGGCAGGGGGAGCCAATGTGATGCTCTCCGGAAATTGTTGGATTCCAGTTCCCACCAGCCCCTGGTGTTCCTTGGTAATGGTGTAACATGTGTAAAGGTAAAGGGACCCCTGACCATTAGGTCCAGTCATGGACGACTCTGGGGTTGCGTTGCTCATCTTGCTTTATTGGCCGAGGGAGCCGGTGTACAGCTTCCGGGTCATGTGGCCAGCATGACTAAGCCGCTTCTGGCAAACCAGAGCAGCGCACGGAAACACCGTTTACCTTCCCGCTGGAGCGATACCTATTTATCTACTTGCACTTTGACATGCTAGGTTGGCAGGAGCAGGGACCAAGCAATGGGTACTCACCCCGTTGCGGGGATTCGAACCGCCGACCTTCTGATCAGCAAGCCCTAGGCTCTGTGGTTTAACCTACAGCGCATGTGTAGTTCCTGTCAAATATTCTATGCTCTGTTCCAAATTTAGAGGATTGCTGTTGAGACTGAGGCTTGTTAAATATAAGCAAAGAAACACCACCATATATCGCAGAAGCCCATGTCCCCATTGAGACCCTTCGTATGTTTTAGCTGATATGTCTGCCATCAGAATATTTCACATTCTGGAATACCATCTGTCCATCGCTAAACATTCCCACATTGCTTTTGCTTACAGATATGCCATTTTTTGTGGTTGTGTGGCTTTTGAAAATATGATTGTATTGATGGCAGTATCATTTTTAATCTGTTAATGCTTAGTTATGAATGTGAGAAAGCATGGATAAGGCAATTTGGCGCTCGGGTGCAGTTCCCAAAACAGGGTTCTCTCCCCCCTCAAAAAATACACATGAAATAAGATACCACAAAATAAGTGTTGTGGGATCTCAAAAGGGGAAAACAGCTCTTTAGGACTCCAGGGACTCTTATACTTTGGTCTGGGAAAAACCCCCTCACTCATCAATCGCAGCTCTGATGTCACTGATAAGTTAAAAACACTGAAAGGCAGGAGTAGCTGGGCTGTCTCATGTCACAGAAACCACTTAGAGGAGGACCTGAACATTTCGCTTCATGGCTTTCCCTCTTGGAAGGCTACATAGTTGCTTTTTAAATTGAGAACTCAGATTCTGACCCCTCTTGCAGGCATGAAGTCTTGTGCAATTGTATTGTTATAACCCAGCCATGGTGGTGAGCTGCCTTTGATCTTAACTTTAAAGTTGGGAAAGTGGGCTTGTGGCTAAACTCTCTCCTTGCTAACCAGAGACGAGGGGAAATGACATCATGCAGAGCCATCTCTAGCAGCTGTATTTCTGTGGCCTGAGTATCTGCCCATCTACAATTCAGCTCTGTGGTATTAACCCCTCCTCCTGCTAACTAGCAAGAATAAGGAATTGTTATGCTTGGGTGCTAATCTCTCGCAGGTAAGACCCCCAACTGCTCCTGTTGTGGCATTGGATGGACTCTGTCAGGAGCTGTCAGGACTACAATGGAGACCTGGAGTGACTACCCATTCAGGCTGGCCACTGGCTATCTGCAACCCAATAGCTTCCCACATCCAGCTGGGTTCTGTAGAGGTGGCAGACCTGGGGCTCTCCAGACGTTGCTGGACTATCAGCCCAAGCAAGCATAGCCAATGGTGAGGGATGATGGAGACCAGAGATGAAAAATATTTTCCAGCCTGAGAGCCACATTTCTCCAAGGACAAACTTCCAGACACATGTCAGTGATGGGAGTGGACAGAGACAAAAGTGGGTGCGGAAGAACAGGTGTGACTCTTACCTTTGGAAGACGGGGTATGCCCGGGGAAGGAGTGAGGGCTGGGAAGAGTCCCCAGGGCCAGAGAAAGAGACTTTGAGGGCCAGATTCTGCCCTCAGCTCTCAACTCCTGCTGTAGGCCAACAAAATCTAGAGATTCACAGGTGGTAGTCTCTTGTGGTAGTCTCTCTCTCTCTCTCTCTCTCTCTCTCTCTCTCACACACACACACACACACACACATTTGTAAGACATATGAGGATCTGGGAGTACCTGAAGGAGATTATTATGAAACGAGAGGGAGGGGGGAAAGGGCTTAAATTTTCAATAACAGAAACAACGATGTGAAAGAATGGATTCAGCAGAGCACAACTCAATGTGCCCGAGAAAAATAGGGCTGGCGCGATGTAGCCTCATTGCAACGCTCTCTAATCCCCTCTTAATCCCCTGCAAAGCAACAAGAGGAACCGGCGCTCTCCGGCTGCCGCCCTCCCCACCCCTCTTACGGTTTGGTGACTTCGACCACAATAAATGCATATTCAGGTCTCGAGAAAATATTCTTGGAAAGGGACTCTGTTGGAACGGGAATCCTTGTCAAAAGCCACGGAGAGTGGCTTTGGGAGCAATGTTCAGCCAGGGCACCATTTTTGAACGGTCACTGCTAATAGGGCTGAGGCTCAGGGGTGGAGCACCTGCTTGGCCGGCAGATTAAAATTTCTGGCATTCCCAGGTAGGACAGGGAAAGACCACTGGCTGATACCTTGAAGAGCCACTTCTACCAATCAGTGTGGAGAACATTGAGCTACATGAACCAATGGTCTGACTCAGCAGAAGATAGCTCTCTGTGTTTATCATTTATTTGTATATTGCATTTATACCCCACCTTCTCCCCCAAGGAGCTGAAGGTAGTGTACGTGGTTCTCCCCCTCCTCATTTAATCTCCACAATGACCCTGTGAGGTAAATTGGGCTGAGAGACTCTGACTGGCCCATGTTCTCAGGATTCTTTGAGGGGTATGTGTGATATTTTACACACACACACAAAATTTAAAATACTCATTTTACATCCTTAAGGTATCAATGACTTCCCTTCTTCTCTTTCCATGGTTCATTTTCCATACCACAAATCCCTGCATATTTTACAAAAACTATACCATTCAGTATTCCATTATTGCATCCATCAAAACATATTTACACTGTTGAATTTATCTTAATGCTGCCAGCATTTTCAGCTCTACACGATTATTTCCCATATACTCAAACGTTTTCCAATCTTCTTTAAATGTATGTTCTTCTTCTTCTCTCATTCTATATGTTAAGTCTGCAAGCTGCGCATATTATGTCAACTTAAGTTGCCATTCTTCTTTGGTTGGGACCTCGCTCGTTTTCCATTTTTGGGCTAACAAGACATGGGCCGCAGTAGTAGCATACATAAGTAACATTTTTTGACAGCTGGGAATTTCAGCCTGAATTATCCCTAACAGAAAGGACTCTGGGTTGTTGGGGTTTTTTTTTGTGGGGGGGGGGGAGTACTTTTAAACATTTTTCTCAATTCATTATGGATCATTTCCCAATACTCTCTTACCTTTTGACAGGTCCACCACATATGAAAGAACGTTCCCTCTGGGTATGTGTGTCTTTTAAGTGTACATGTATGCGGTAAGTGTTGACTGCTTCATAATTCTTTTTGTGCCATATTTTACAATACAAATGCACACTTTTAAAATTAAGTGAGCCTGCTCTGCCTCTTTTGCTTGGGCCTCTCTCAGTCTCCCCCCCTCCCTGTGCTGTTCTGCTGTTTTTTGATTTGCAGCTCTGAGTTATTCCATCTATCTATCTATCTATCTATCTATCTATCTATCATCTATCTATCATCTATCTATCTATCTATCTATCTCTATCTATCATCTATCTATCTATCTATCTATCATCTATCTATCTATCTATCTATCTATCTATCTATCTATCTATCTATCATCTATCTATCTATCTATCTATCTATCTATCTATCATCTATCTATCTATCTCTATCTATCTATCTATCATCTATCTATCTATCATCTATCTATATCTATCTATCTATCATCTATCTATCTATCATCTATCTATATCTATCATCTATCTATCTATCTATCTATCTCTATCTATCTCTATCTATCTAGCTATATCTATCTATATCTATCTATCATCTATCTATCTATCTATCTATCTATCTATCTATCTATCTATCTATCTATCTATCATCTATCTATCATCATCTATCTATCTATTTATCTATCTATCTATCTATCATCTATCTATCTATATCTATCATCTATCTATCTATCTATCATCTATCATCTATCATCTATCTATCTCTATCTCTACCTCTCCCTCGCTCTCTCATTCCACTAAATGCACACACTAAAAAAAGGCAAAAATTAAAATGTCTTCAAACATCTTAATTCTCCCTCTCTATTTTGAACTAAACTTTAATTTGTGCTCTTCTGAGATCAGGAGATTCTGCAAGTCTTCTGAGTCTCACTGGGCAGATGGGATAAAGAGCCTCTGGCGGCGCTGACATGCCCTCAGGCAGATGGTGACAGGTGAGCTTCCCTGCCAAGTGGCCTTCTGACCAATAACGCAATTGCATCTAAATTCACATCCGTCCTTAGCAATATTTATACATGGCTTCATCGACAAAAACCTCAAGTGCTTGACATAAAATAATATAAAACACGTATAAGAAATAGGCAAATATGAATTAGCACATGCAAATCTGTGCCTTCTTGTGGCCCAGGCCACAAGACTGACTGCACTTTTGGTTGCTGGCAGGAATTATGAAGAAGAGTGGGACACCACACCATTGCCCTCACAATGATTCATGGTGGCATCATGTGATGTGGCACAGCTGTGAAGCAAATTCCAAGTGAGGCCCATTCTTCCTGCCCTTGCTCTGATGCCTTCTGGGAAATAAGGAAGGTGTCCTTCAGCAATAGGGAGTGTGGCTGAGTGCCAAGTACCTGCTGGCTTTGCTTCATTTATATGTAAGGTAAAAGGTAAAGGACACCTGGACGGTTAAGTCCAGTCAAAGGCAATCATGGGATTGCGGCGCTCATCTCGCTATCAGGCCAAGGGAGCCGGCATTTGTCTACAGACAGTTTTCCGGGTCATGTGGCCAGCAGGACTAAACCGCTTCTGACACAGCGGGACACCGTGACGGAAACCAGAGCGCATGGAAATGCTGTTTACTTTCCCACCGCAGTGGTACCTATTTATCTACTCACACAGGCATGCTTTCAAACTGCTAGGTTGGCAGGAGCAGGGACCAAGCGATGGGAGCTCACCCCATTGCGGGGATTCGAACCACCGACCTTCCGATCAGGAAGCCCAAGAGGCTCAGTGGTTTAGACCACAGCGCCACCCATGCCCCTTATATGTATTCCCCTCACAGAGCTTCATATCCCAGAGTTCCCGGAAACGGCTTGATATGGTGAGAATCGTAGCTCTGCGAGGGGAGTCAGAGTGTCTCCAACCCTACAGCTCCCAGAATCCTTTGCAGCATGCCACAGTTGCAGAAGTGGCATCATAGCACTTGAAATGTATGTTGCGGCCGGGTGGGGCCTTAATCAGACAAATGTTTCCAACATAACTTTTGATCGCCTACTTGAGGAGGTAACCCCGTAATAGCAAGTAATTTTCATCTCCGTTTGCACCTGGTATAGAAACTTAACAGACAGGAGAACATCCCCTTTCATTAGCTGTTATATAAAATGACACTCAGGCGTGCTGACAGACATGGGGAATGTCTCTCGGAGGAATTGACTATTGTGATTTCTGCCAAGGGATTACCCACCTTCTTCTCACCGCATCTGCCTCAGCTGTTAATGTGCCATTTTGAGGGTGGGTTTTATTTTACTTTGAAAGAAAAGAAAAGAAAATCAGTGCTTTTATTTTCCCCGTGTTGCTTGTTTCTCCACACCAGTAGCTCCCTGGTATATTATTCCTGTAACAGAAATTTTGTTCTCCCCACCCCCACCCCCCCGAATCAAATAACTGTGTAGGAGGTAGAATTACCTGTTGCATTTCCTATGAGACAAGCTTGCTCTCCCGTAAAACTCAACGGGGAAAATATGCAAAGGCTTCCATTGCTTTTCTGGAGTAGCAACGAGCTTGCACCTCACTTTAGAGTTCTTTTAGGTAATGTATTGCACACCTCTGTATATTTTCAAGCACGCCAAGTTCTATGTTCCTCTGAATTGTTGTTGTTTAGTCGTTCAGTCGTGTCCGACTCTTCGTGACCCCATGGACCAGAGCACGCCAGGCACTCCTGTCTTCCACTGCCTCCTGCAGTTTGGTCAGATTCATATTTCATCTCCGTTTGCACCTGTAGCTTCGAGAACACTGTCTAACCATCTCGTCCTCTGTCGTCCCCTTCTCCTTGTGCCCTCCATCTTTCCCAACATCAGGGTCTTTTCCAGTGAGTCTTCTCTTCTCATGAGGTGGCCAAAGTATTGGAGCCTCAGCTTCACGATCTGTCCTTCCAGTGAGCACTCAGGGCTGATTTCCTTAAGAATGGATGCGTTTGATCTTCTTGCAGTCCATGGGACTCTCAAGAGTCTCCTCCAGCACCATAATTCAAAAGCGTCAATTCTTCGGCGATCAGCCTTCTTTATGGTCCAGCTCTCACTTCCATACATCACTACTGGGAAAACCATAGCTTTTACTATACGGACCTTTGTTGGCAAGGTGATGTCTCTACTTTTTAAAATGCTGTCTAGGTTTGCCATTGCTTTCCTCCCAAGAAGCAGGCATCTCTTAATTTCGTGGCTGCTGTCACCATCTGCAGTGATCTCCTCTGAATAAGGGAGGGCCTATAATCACAGGCTACCTTTCTTGTAGCATTAAGAATGTGGTGGTGCCTCCGTTTGCTTGTTTTCCTCTTTCCTCCCCATCCCTTTTTCCTTTCATGCCGAGCCTTTTAAGGACTGAAAACCAAAGAGTGGGATGTGGTGTTTGTTTGTTTGCTTGTTATTTCCCAAGCTGCCCCTGGAGCTTTCTGGCCAAAAAGAAGGGTATAAATCAGGGGTCAGCAACCTTTTTCAGCCTTGGGCCAGTCCACCGTCCCTCAGACCATGTGATGGGCCATACTATTTTTTTTTTTTTGGGGGGGGGAACATGAATGAATTCCTATGCCCCAGAAATAACCCAGAGATGCATTTTAAATAAAAGGACACATTCTACTCATGTAAAAACACACTGATTCCCGGACCATCCGCGGGCCAGAAGGCAATTGGGCCTCATCCGGCCCCTGGGCCTTAGGTTGCCTACCCGTGGTATAAATACTTTGAGAAAATAAATTCCTTTAGAGTATAAAGCAGTGGCATGCTACAATTCTTAGTCTTTAGGGCTAAGCTAGACAAGCGATTGAATTCCCACATCTTTCGTTCAAATAATCTCTCTGTGTGAGGGCAGGGGGAGTGGTGCTAAATTATTATAAATTATTGCTACTAGAGAGTGGTGTCCAACCTTTCTGCTCAAGGCATTTGCCCTATCTAAATAAACTTCTCCTCCCAAACAATTGCTTATCAGCCTTATTGCTGAAAATATATAGATCCTTTCTCCAGCTTGATTCCTTCAATGTTGTCCCCTACCATCAACCCATGGCTATTTTGAACCTTTTTTAAAAATAATAATAAAAAAATGGCCAGATCTCCCCTTATGTATCTCACTTATTCTGGAATAATGTTTGGAGGCCCCTATGCAACCTGAGTCAGATATAATATTCCAAGTGAGTGTTTCAGGGACACGGGTGGCGCTGTGGGTTAAACCACAGAGCCTAGGGCTTGCCGATCAGAATGTCGGCTGTTCGAATCCCCACGACGGGGTAAGCTCCCATTGCTTGGTCCCAGTTCGAAAGCACGTCAAAGTGCAAGTAGATAAATAGGTACCGCTCCGGCAGGAAGGTAAACAGTGTTTCCGTGCGCTGCTCTGGTTCACCAGAAGTGACTTAGTCATGCTGGCCACATGACCCGGAAGCTGTATGCTGGCGCCCTCGGCCAATAAAGCGAGATGAGCAACGCAACCCCAGGGTTGGCCACGACTGGACCTAATGGTCAGGGGTCCCTTTACCTTTATCTATGCAACCTGAGTCAGATATAATATTCCAAGTGAGTGTTTCAGGGGGTGCAGGTATGTAAAGCAGCTTAGGTGGGCACCTATTGGCTAGCACCTGTGACCATTAGCATGACACCCACTCCCAATTCCCAGACAGTGTAAGTCATTGATGAGACAAAGCATAACTGTGTTTTAAGATGCACACATGCCGTATAAGGATATGTACACGCTGGAAAAATGGACAGCCGGTCTGAGCCTCAGAGCTGCCTCAGCCTTTGACTCTTAAGACAAGCACACCCGCAGGGCAAGTTGTGAAATCATGGTTTGGCGCAGCAGGTGAGGAACCCACTGTGACCGAAGTGAAGAGTACAGCACCCATCTTTACGCTTTGGAGGGAGTGGGGAACATTTAGTCCTTCAGATGTTGCTGAACTACAAACTCCTATCAGGCAAAGCACACAGTGCTAATGACCAGGGATGGCAGGAATTGTGGTTCGGCAACATCGGCAGAGCCAAAGGTTCCTCGCCCCAATCTATGGGCTTTCTTTGCACACAGCTGGTGCCTCCCCCTCAGAGCAAGCTGAAATGTGGATCAGTTTGTCCAGGCTACGAGCTAAATTATATCAGGCTTTCAAAGTCGCCTTGTTGTCAGGAATGCTATAGTCTAATAAAACTCTCTAAAAGCAAGCAAGGTGAATTTTTCTGCCATCCCTCTTTCTGGGAGATATAGCTACCAGTGCCTTTATTGCTAAGTTGTTGTTGTTTAGTCGTGTCTGACTCTTCATGACCCCATGGACCAGAGCATGCCAGGCACTCCTGTCTTCCACTGCCTCCCGCAGTTTGGTCAAACTCATGCTGGTAGCTTCGAGAACACTATCCAAACACCTTGTCCTCTGTCGTCCCCTTCTCCTTGTGCCCTCAATCTTTCCCAACATCAGGGTCTTTTCCAGGGAGTCTTCTCTTCTCATGAGGTGGCCAAAGTATTGGAGCCTCAGCTTCACGATCTGTCCTTCCAGTGAGCACTCAGGGCTGATTTCCCTGAGAATGGATAGGTTTGATCTTCTTGCAGTCCATGGGATTCTCAAGAGTCTCCTCCAGCACCACAATTCAAAAGCATCAATTCTTCGGCAATCAACCTTCTTGATGGTCCAGCTCTCACTTCCATACATCACTACTGGGAAAACCATAGCTTTAACTATACGGACCTTTATTGCTATATACAAGGTATATACAAGCTCTAAGTTCAGAGGCTGTATTACCAGTTTCTGGGGGTCACAAGTTGAAAAGGACTATTTTGCTTATGTCTTCCTCATGGGCTTCCCAGGGGGCATCCGACTGGCCATCAGGGGAAAGAGGATGCTGAACTAGCTAGGCCTTTGGTCTGATCCAGCATGATTCTCCTTATGCTGGCATTCTTCTTGGGTGCAAAGGGCTCTGTAACTCCCCTCCCCCTTTCTCTCTCTCCTGAAAACTTTCTTAGGAGGTTAGGATAGGTCCCAATCCACATATGCAGTTTGTGGCATAACAGTGACTTGAAAACACAACCGTTCGAAGCCCATTCCACATGGAACTCGGAAAGTTTTGCCACCTCCTAGTGAATACCGGCTTGTGTTGACACAGAGATTGGCTTTGCCACTGTTGGCACCACTGTTGTAGAATACACTTCCTGCTGAAATGTCAGAGGCTTCATCAGTATTGGCATTCTGCCGGCTTCTGAAGATGTGCTATTTTTGCACAGGGGTTTCCTTGGTCTCTTAACCTGATGTCAGGGACTGTACTGAGGAAGAGTGTTGGGAGCCACCCCCTTCCCCTGATTCTGAATCTTCCCAGGAGCGGGAGGACAGTATAGATTTGGAACAGTGGTTTGCAGAGGGGCAGAGTTCAGAAGGCAGAAGCTGGGAAATACTGGATGGGGAACAGCTAGGAGACGAAACACTGGAAGAGAGAGAGTGTTAACAGATTCACAGTCTCTGGACAGCATTCAGACCCCCCTTCCCCAAAGACACAGAGAGCTCTGAAAGTGTGAGAACAGACAGCGCAGAGAGTACAAACTCAGATTACAAGACGCAGGAGTGAAGCAGATTAATAGGGACGGAGAGGGGGTTAGTGAGCCTTAATTGGGAGCACTGCTATTTCTAGGGAGACATGTTCTTTCTCTCTCTCACTGTGAATCTAACTGGTAAGATGTTCCTTTCATTTGATCTTCTTATTTACTGCCATGGGGGAGGAAGCCATTTCCCCGAAGTGTGACACCTGAGCCCCCTGTTTTAATGACTCTGCTGGTTTAATGGGATTGCTTTATTGCATATTGAACTTTGGAATGCTTATATTTTTATATTTTAAACAGTGTTGTAAGAATTTCCTTCTACACCACTTGTTCTTCCCCAAGTGTTTTGTATGTATAATCATAGAACCATGGAAATGCAGTGTTGGAAGGGACCCCAAGGGCCATCTAGACCAACCCCCAGCAATGCAGGAACCACAGCTAAATAAATCCCTATCAGATGGCCATCCGACCTCCGTTCAAAAGCCCCACCAGCTTCCGAGTTACTCTGCTGCACTGCCAAACAACTCTCACCATCAGAACGTTCTTCCTAATGTCAAGGTGAACTTGGTTATGTGTACTGAAACAGGAGCAGAACCACCATACGAAAATCATGACAAGAAAAGCGTTTCAGCCACGGAAATTTAAAGGCAATGCCACATTATTGTATTTAAATGTGCGTACAACTAGCTCTTATGCTTGAAAATTCCTTAGAATCCTATTTTACAATAATAATTAATCGTAATAATTAATAATAATTACTAATAGTGATTAACAACAACAACATTCAGCCCTCTTACGTCTGATGACTCCCCACGTGGTTCCAAGCAAGATCTTCTAAGTTTGCCTTCACTTTAGGATGCACCTTGATGGCGCTCTAAATTACAAGCTGTGCCGGCAATACAGTTTATTTTAGATAGCTTATAAGTTTTCACGGCTCTTTGTAAGTAGTTGTCTTATTCTCACAAATCTGACAAATGGTGAAAAATTTGTTTTTGAACAAGAACATTAATTGTCTGAATAATTGTCGCCTAGGTGCTGTCCGGGTTGCACAGGCAATACAGTTTCTGGCTGAAGTTTGCTTCCAAGAATATGCTGGGAGGGAAAATATGTGGTAGAGGAAAAGGGAGCCCGTGACACAGTGGACAGCCCGGTCTCTGTAGTTCTTGTTTTCGCCTCTCCTTCATCTTAGCCAGACATGTTCTGACCTGTGGTTTTTCTTTTCTTCCAGAGATGATTAAGCTGCAGAACTCGCTGTTCCCCGCACACCTACTCACACAGCTGTGGCTGCTGCCTGCGCCTGTTCCCTTCATTTTATTTCCTCTTCCTGCGCTACCTATAGCCGTGCACGGCAGCCGACGGTATCGCCTGAGGTTTCTTTTTAATCATAAAGGCAGGGCTGCTCCATGGAGGTTAATTTCCTTGTTTCTCTTTATAAATCTTCTCCTAAAATGTCAGGCTCTTTCAGCGCCGAGGAACAGATGGAAAGCACAGGGCGTACGTTGCGGTGAAACAGCTCGAGGGCGCTGGCCGGCTTTCCTGTTGAACTCTGCACAGTGCCCTGATTTGCAAACTAGGCCAGTGGAAGCGAGGAGGTGATGGCTTTGATTCGAGGGACAGGCTTTGTCAGAGATGGATGAGGCTGGGGAAGGGATGGAGCTCATGGGTAGAGCATCAGCGCTGAACGCAGAAGGTCTCAGGTTCAATCTCTGGCATTTCCAGGTAGGGCTGAGGGAACCTCACTGCGTTTGAAGCCCTGGAGAGCCCCTGGCAGTCAGTGCAGGCAGTACAGAAGTGAACAACAACAACAATTTACTATTATTTATACCCTGCCCATCTGGCTGGGTTTCCCCAGCCACTCTGGGCAGCTTCCAACAGAATATTAAAAACATGATAAAACATCAAACATTAAAAACTTCCCTAAACAGGGCTGCCTTCAGATGTCTTCTAAAAGTCAGATTGTTTATTTCCTTGACATCTGATGGGAGGGTGTTCCACAGGGAGGGTGCCACTACCAAGAAGGCCCTCTGCCTGGTTCCTTGTAACCTCACTTCTCAGAGTGAGGTAACCGCCTGAAGGCCCTTGGCGCTGGACCTCAATGTCCGGGCTGAACGATGGGGGTGGAGCCACTCCTTCAGGTATACTGGGCCGAGGCCATTTAGGGCTTTAAAGGTCAGCACCAACACTTAGAATTGTGCTCGGAAACATACTGGGAGCCAATGTAGGTCTTTCAGGACTGGTGTTATGTGGTCTCGGTGGCCACATGGTCCGATAAGCCTGAGCCTCTATAGGGCAACTTCCTATTTTGTTGTTGTTATTGTTGTTAAGCAAGATGGACAGATTGAATTAGGGATGACGAAGCAATTCAATTCAGATCACATTTATTTTAGGATATTTCCGTTCCACCTTAAAAGGGAGCAGGCTTTGAGTCACAGACTCTGCGTATTTCCTGTTTTCACAGGATGTTTCTGTTGTGACTTTGCTTTCGTCTCTCTCTCTGCCGGAGACACTGAAGCAGGCAGTCATGTTTTTCTTTGTTCTGATCAATGCAGAAATAAACTTGTAAATAATGCTCTCCTGAGTGCATCTTTCGCTGTGTGCTTTATCTGCTGATAGAGCGTGCACGGCTCTGGAATGTGGCAAGCTATTTCTGGAGCTCGTGTCGCTAATTGCTGATACTGCGTGTCTGTGGGGGATTGATGGACGTCCGGAGACGACGTGGAGTCACAATGGACTTTGTCTCCCTGGCAGTATCCCATCAATTTACAGGTCAATCTCTCTCATGTGCACTTTCTGAAATGATACAAGAACCAAAACGCAGCTTTCCTTTGAAATTTGCACTTCTCTGAGTTTTGCATTGCTGTTCTCCAGTCAACTAATGCATACAAAACTACATTTATTGGGGTAAATGGTCCAGAATGATGCATATATTAGTGTGAATAACATAAAAAATTCCTTACATTAGGGGGAAAATAAATATTAGGGGAAATGCGGTTTTGAAAAAAAATGTGCTTATTAGGCAGTCGCTTACAAGGGTATGTATATTAGGAGAAATTCACAACAAAAGGCTAGTGGGGTTTCATGACAGCTTTTAGTTTTAAAAAGTTGCAAGCTGATGCAGAAATGCACTTGAGACCCTGGAGTGGGGGGAAATGGAAAAACAGAGAGGAACTGAAAATGACAGATTCACCTACCCCTATATTCCTATGTCCTTATGTCAGTCCAAATGAAGAGCTGAGTTTTGATCCAGACGAGTTCCATAGGCACCTACAAAGCAGTTCTTCGTATCTGGATGGGGGAAGTGGACACCTGCTTGGCATGCAGAAGGACCCAGGTTCAACCCCTGCCCACCTCTGCTTCAAAGGATCAGGCAAAAGGCTGATCAATTGAAATTAATCTATCTATATATAACTTATTACGTTCACAGACAAGCATAAAATAGCAACTATCTGACTTTTGGGAGGCATCTGAAGGCGGCCCTGTTTAGGGAAGTTTTTAATGTTTGGTGTTGTATCATGTTTTTAATATTCTGTGGGGAGCTGCCCAGAGTGGCTGGGGAAACCCAGCCAGATGGGCGGGGTATAAACAATAAATTATAATTCTTATTATTACAGTAGAACCTCTAATTACGACCGCCTCTACTTGGGCCCGATCCAAGTCGCGGAAGTAAATACTGGGTTTGCTGTGATTTGCGCATGTGCGGAAGTGGCTGCCACTGTCTGCACATGTGCACAACAGCGCTTCTACCAATGATCCATTTCGCCTAAAGGACGGGCCGCCGGAATGGATTATGGTGGTAAGTAGAGGTTCCACTGTATCATCATCATCATCATCATCATCTCCTGATCTCCAACAGTAGAGCCCAGAACCTGGTCCATCTCCTTATCTGGTGACCTTGCACCCTCTGATTCTGAGTCTTGATCACTGCTGGACTCTCGGGTCATGGCACCTCACAGGAAATTATCCTTCAGCACCTTAAGTCCCTAAAAAGTTTGTTTCACAGAGAATACATCATATATCCCTAGATGGTGTTAAGGAGATCTTCTGTGGCACTGAACCACAGGACAGGATTGATGAAAGTGGACTTTTTATAAATGAATGAATGAATAAATAAATTTCAAAGCAAGAAAGTCTAGTGATGGCCAGTACAGCAAATAAGGCACAATGAGCACTAAGTGTTTTATAATATGAAAAAAAAGCCAACAGGATTAAAGGATCACGAGAGAGCTCTTTTTAAAAAAACAAATGCTCAAGTGCTCAAGAGTTTAGGCTTGGCAGCAGATATCCTGATGTGAACTCATTAAGCAGGAGCATGGAGGATTTCGTAGGTTCAGATAAACATGCAAATTACTGACTCGTGTGTGGAGATTGCAAGCAAATAAATAAACTATCCCAGCTGGCTACCTGGGCCAGGCTGAAAGGATGCAGAGATACTGAACATTATTTCCTTTTAAAGTGTATACCAATTTGTACCAATGTTTTCCAGGTTGCAATTTTCGTAACAGGATTGCTCTGAGAAGCAATTGGGAGAATAGCAACTCCCCCTCACACCTTTAATCCCTTCCATCTAAGACTGAACATGGCTCAGCTGTCCCAACAGCTGTGACGTGATCATAAGGGACCAGGAAGGTCATCTCGTCCAACCCCTTTCCATGCAGGGATTTTTGCCCAATGTGGGGCTCGAACCCACAACCCTGAGATTAAGATGCTCATGGTCTACTGACTGAGCTATCCCAGCTGTATGTGATGCCATTGTTTCAGGGAAAATATGGCCCGCTGACTTGTATATATGAGAAATGGCATCGGCTGCGATGTGTCCTGCTTGTGGGCTTAGCAGAGGCATCTGACTGAGAATGGGATGCTGGACTAGATATGATTTGGGTCAGATCAAGCTCTTCTCACAGGGGTGGGGAACTGTAGGCCCAAGAGCAGGATCTGGCCCAGCAAACCTCTCTGTCTGACCCTCAAAACCCTCCCCAGTTCACCCCTTCTCTCCCAAAACCCAACCCCTCACTGGCTTTTCTTTGCACCCCAAATGTTTTTGCTTATCTGAGCTATGTCCTTGAATTCTGATAATGCCATTTAGCACTGTATAGACACACCAGCAAGATTACCAGTTTGGATCCACCCAATCTCAACTTCCCAGCTGCTTTTCCTCTCCTGTATGCAGCAGTGACCCTGCTGCTGTTCGGCTATTGTTTGGGACCCCTCCAACAGGTTTTTAAATTTCCCTCTATTTTCTGATTCAAACCATGCTGGTTTCTTATTTTGCATGGATTAGTTTTGAATTGTCCCATCCAATTTTAAACCGTGTGTCTGTATTGCTGCAACTCACCCTGGGACCTTAATGGTACTAAATAAAGTAGCAATACGATGACATAAGCACAGAGGTGTGAGGCTCGTGCATCTTTCAATAAGCCAAGATACTTCATACAGCTGAACTGGACCTTTGTCTCAGGCTAGAAAGCTTGTTTGCTCTTGTCACTAAGATTGCCGATCCTCCAGGTCTGCCTGCACTCTACAGATGGCAGGTAGAGGGCTCGAATCCCAGGTGGGTGATTATAAATCCCCTAATAATAATGATAATGATGATGATGTTGATGATAATAAATTAAGAAAATTCTGCATGCGGCTTGCAAGGTTCAGCCCAGCAAGAGACAGTTGCAAAATACAGTCATACCTCGGGTTGAACGTGCTTCAGGTTGAACACGTTTGAGGTGCGCTCCGTGGCAACCCAGAAGTAACAGAGCTTGTTACTTCCGGGTTTCGCCACTCGTGAATGCGCAGGTGCTCAAAATGACGTCACGCACATGCACGGAAGCGGCAATATGCGATCTGCGCACGCGTTGTCGCGGCTTACGTTGCGTTCAGGATGTGAATGGGGCTTCGGAACGGATCCCGTTCGCATCCCGAGGTACCACTGTATAGCACAGATATTTGGAGGGTGGGCTGTCTGCCCTCCTCAGTCCCCCTCTCCCAATTAACCTCCATCTCCAGGGCCTACTCTATGATATCACCAGGGGGCGCTCCTGGGTCTCAGGTTTGGGCCCTGAAATCTCAGGGTCTGTGATGCTCCTGACCTGGCAACCCTACTCATCACTTTAGAACCATCTTGCAGCCCTGCAGTTCATCATTGTTGTTGTTGTTTTGCTTTTTGGAGCAACAATGCAGCCATGGAGCTACAATGAACTTATTGTGGTAGGATCTTATTTTAGAAGCTAAGAGGGAGCGTTCCTTTCCTGTTTTCGCACGGCTTTTTATTTTGGCGCTTCCTCCCTCCTCTTCTCAGTCCTTACTTAGACATTTTACCCAAACCAGGCACTCTGGGTAGAGAAGAGCCTTGGCAGCTATCCTACCGGCACTTCCTCCCCCTGCAATGTGAAGTGTCTATCTGTCTTCCCTCGCCTACAGTGTCAGAGAGCCACGACCCTCAAAATCCATCTGCCAGCAAAGACTGTTTCTCTTTCTAAAGTCTGCCCGACTGAAGGACTTTTGAAGTACTACCTCTTAGCACCAGGGAACTGACACTCTACTGCTACACACTGTCAAAGAGTACTCACATTATTCATGCTACAGCATGGCGTTCGGATTTATATATATTCCAATCTCCCCATTCATTCTTTTACCAAGCCAGATATAAAACTGTCCCCGTTTTCTGGTTTCTGACCTACTCTGTAGAGGACATTCCTCTATTTGCAGCGCTGTTAAGATGACAGTCCCCTGAAACCATCTTCTGCTTGAAGAACTGTCTGGTCCAAATCTGATTTATAGACAAAGGACTTTAAAACATGAGAGCAGGAGGGGCTTCGGAGAGCTGCTCTGGGTGACCTCTACATCAACATACCCTCCAACATTCCTCAGATCAAAATAGGGACATTTCTCACTCCCCCACAACTGACCCTCCTTGACCCCCATTTTTTGTCCCCGGGCATTTCCTGTCAGAAGAAGGGCAAGTGCCGCCACCACGGCAATAATGGGACACAGCACACACACCCTCCACTGTCCTGAGAAAACCCCTAATTCCCGGTTTTATTTTATTTTCTTTGATAGATTTACAAAAAGCAAAACACACACCAATAAATAAATTTTAGAAAGGAGCAAGAATAGATGCAGATGCACAAAGCAATTCTTTTTTTTTTTTTTTTTTACAGTCAAGACTCCTTGTGCTCCCCCTTTCCTCCCACCCAAAATGGCCCTGCCCTGTGTCTGCCCCTCAGAGCTGGCATGTCATGTGGGGCTGGGCCTTGGCCGTGGCAGCCTCCCCTCCTCCTCACCCGCTCTCCAGCAGCGCCTACGAGCTGCCCAAGGGAGGAGGCCAGCAGCAGCAACCATGCTCCCTTGCAGTCACCACTGCCACTGCTCAGGACAAGTGCTGGCTCATCCTCTTCCCCGAGCTCAGTGGTGGCCATTGTGGAGAAAACAGGGACATTCCGGAATCAAATCAGAAGCCAGGATGGCTTGTGTGATTTGGGGACTGTCCCTGGAAAAGGGACACTTAGAGGGTATGCACCAAGCCCTCATTCAGATTTGCTTGTGTAAGCCAGTGGTGTAGCATGGGTTGCTGGTGCACGGGGCAGGGTAAGTGTTTTGCCTTCCAGGTAGACCAGGCAACTGGGGTGGGGGCACGGGTGGGGAGCCTGTGTAGATGGTGAACAGAACCCGCCTCCAACAAGCTCCTCGCCCGCTGCCCTGATCCACCTGCCCGCTAGACCAACCCACCTGCCTCTATGCCTCAGCTGCCAGGGCTCCATGCCTGCCACTGGGGCACCTGATCGCGTCCCCTCAAAAATGTGCACCCGGGGCCATAGTCCCTCTGCCCCCCCCAGCTACACTCTCTTGCAAGACACTGCTGCATATTCCTTTATGAAGTCTGCACATGCCCAGTGGGAGAGTTGAGGCAGGGAGCAGCCACCATTGTGAGCGACTAGCTGATTACCTCAGTTGATGCCCCTCGTCTCTTTTCTGCAAAGGCCCTGAAACCTTAAGAAACCTTAGAAGTGAGGTTTCCCTAAAGTTTTTAAATGAGTTTGTTCCTTCTAAAGCATGATTGCCACCTTTCATTAATTTCGCCTGCTTTTTGGGGGGTTGGTGGGAAAGTTCCCTGCTTTACAAGCCTTACCTTCTTGCCATGCTATAGCATTTCCGCACTGAAAGAGGACGGATCAGAGGTCACCTCTATTGCCCAATCTCTACTCATTTATTTAATGGCATTGCGGACTGTTCTTTATGACATATAATCCATTGGATGTCTAGGATAGCAGGCTACAAAATAGATAGACTCTATCTATGGGGATGTTCTGTGTGGTGGCAGATTGTAATCTAGTTGAAAAAGCAGAACCATCTAATCTGATCTTTATTAATGTTCTGCCCTGGATACATCCAGTAAATCTTATTTGCCCAGGAAAAAAAAACCCCACACCAAACCACATACACACACACCCTGTTCATCAAAGACTGTGTTCATAAATCAACAATTATCAGACTGACGACCTCTGGAGCAGTTGGCCTCTGTGTCTGGTGTATAAAATTTTGAAGATTAATGAAATAATTTCAGCCCAGAAATCCAATGAGACATCTCTTGCTGTGCTGAAATCTATTTTTTTTTTTAAAGTCATTTCGTACTTATTGACTCTGATCTTCTTTTGCCAAAGGAACTCACATTCTCTTAACTTTTCCTCAATCAAATTACCCAGCCCTAAGTATTGTTTTCTCCAGGGGTGGGGGAATGTGGCTATTCCCCCAGGGCCAGCCCTACCATTAGACAGAATGGGGCGGCCATCTCAGGTGGCAGATATTTTTGGTCCTGGGGACAGCATAAAACGCAATGGTGGCTGATGCCCTTTGACCACAAAACACTGAATTAAGCACCATGCCTTCCAGAAAGGTCCCTTTGCAATGCCCATTTCCATTGCACTGGTGTTCTTCTTCGAATACACCCCATTTTGCATTAACTTGATTTTTATTTTTATTTTTAGTATGCTGGTGCTTCTCCCTCAATGCTTTATTGCAGTACTTTGTGCGTTGGGATCTTCTTCTTTTTTGGTCTGCGTTAAGAAAAAGAACCCTTTATTGAGCTGACATTTATTGTTGCTCTGAGCCAAACATCCCTCATAAATCTGCTCTCTTCTAACTTTTATCTGAACAAAATGTTGTAAATTTTATTAAACATTTTATCATTGCACTCTCCGAGCTGCTTTCTTTCAAAAGACATCCAAGTCTCACCTGACCAGCAGAAAAAATTCATTAGAAAGAAAAACCAAGTGTTGTTGTTTTTTTAAATAATAATGCAGGATATATCACCTAAATATTTAATAACGTTTGGGGATTAAATGACAAGGAGGTGTGGTTTGTTTTTATTATGTGGGCTACAAGAATGAGGGGTTAACGAGCTAAAATCGAAGATTTGGATAACTGAAGAACAAATCATTTTTTGTAGACTAGGGCAGGGGTGCTGAACTCTCTCTTTGGCCCTCAGGATTCTCCCCAGCCACACATCAGCTCATTGCCCTTTCTGTGCCACCTGAGTGCTCTTACCTGGCTGGAATGTGCCCTTGAACCCTGGTAATACCTCTTGCTTGCCTGGGTGTAGGACAGAGAATAATGTGTGCAGAAATGGCTCCACCCACTTTTGCCTCTGGCCCCACCCACCACTGGTGTGTGGCCCTCGGAAAGCTCCTGAGAAGGGAATGTGGCCCTTGGATTGAAAAAAGACTTTGTCTCCCTGATTTTACTCTTGCCCCCTTTCCTTTCATAACAGACAACCTATTCAGCAGGCTGTTAGAGGAAAGACAGAATTATTATTATTATTATTATTATTATTATTATTATTATTATTATTATTAATTCGCCGTTAACCCTAAAATCCCAGGGCAGGTTTCCACATTAAAACACAACATTACAGCACAATATTAAAAACAGTTTTCAACAACTTATAATTACAAAAATAAGTTGCAACCTAAAAGAACACACTTCGAGCATCAAAAGCCAAGGCAGAGAGGTCATATTTCCCTTGATGAGTTGAGAAGGATGGCGACTTTTGAGCCAATCAACCTTTTGCAAGGCACGGGGCGTGCATCTTTTCAATGCCCTTCTTGTTTGCGAATCTTTAGATAACTTTAAAACAACAAGCCTACACAAACGTGCAGCTGTTTCTCCCCTTCTCGCGGCCCAGGAACAGGCTTTCAAAAAGACATTTGCAAGTCATGACACAAGAGCTCTTGTGATAGGATCAAGGAGGAGGAACGGAGGTTTTCGTTGGCAAGGGGGGGGGGGTGCGGGATGGGACGGCCGAGGCAGAGAATATTCCACATCTGCAGAAAGAACTTGTTGTGACCATCAGGGAGAGCATGAAGACCGCTTGTTCAAACAGGGAGAGGAGCCTGTGGCCCTCTCAGTGTTGGACGCCATTTCCCAGAAGCCATGAATGAATTGGGGCACATCATTAGAACTGGGGTGGAATTATTAGGTTGTCCTTGTTTTTATATTTATTATGTATTCTGTGTTTTTATATTGTGATTTTATGTTGTGAACCGCCCTGAGACCTGTGGGTATAGGGTGGTATACAAATAATAATAATAATAATAATAATAATAATAATAATAAACATTGGCGCTAACTGAAGTCTGGTAAGTGAGGCCTGGGCTGCATCCACACCCCAAATTTAAAGCACTACAATGCCAGTTTTAACTAGTCATGGCTTTCCCCAAAGAATTATGGAGCTGCATTGTGTTAAGGGTGCTGAAGGTTCCTAGGAGGCCCCCACTTCCCTCACAGAACTACAATTCCCAGAGTTCTCTGGGATTGATTGTTAAACCACTCTGCCAATTGTAGCACCAGGGGCGTCATCTATAGGGGGGCCCTGTGGGGGCCAGGCCCCTCACAATATTTTCAAAAGGGGGCTGGGCTCCCACAAATGTCCACGGCAGTCCTCAAAAGGACACGCCGGGATGAAGATGTTTGGTGCTGTCGCATCCTTTTGAAGATTGCCAGGGAAGTGGCAGGGCAAAGGGCCTTCGCCCCACACACCCCTTTGACGATCGCCGGAGCACTGTCCTAGAAGGCATTCTGGCAAGCCCTACCAGGGAAGCATCTTCGCCCCGCAGTTTTGTAAGGCAGCTGTGGGGAGATGATGGGCCGAGTCGGCCTGGGTGGGGGGCAGGCATTGTGCGTGTGACATCATGCACAAGCGACCCCCCCCCCATGTTGGGCCCAACTTGGCGCCTCTGCCGCTATGATGTTGCTGCGTGATGTTGTCACACCGCACTGTCATAACCTGAGGTGCGGGTGCTGGGCACCCACAGTGAGGGGCCCAGGTTGGCACCCCGTGTAGCACTGTGAGGGGGTTAGGGACCTCCCAGCAACCCTCAGCACCTTTAACAAAATACAACTCCCAGAATTCTTTTGAAAGTGGGGCCATGCTGCTTTAACCTGATCTAAGCCCACCTGAGGGACGCGGGTGGCGCTATGGTCTAAACCACAGAACCTAGGGCTTGCCGATCAGAAGGTCGGCGGTTCGAATCCCCATGAGCTCTCGTTGTTTGGTTCCAGCTCCTGCCAACCTAGCAGTTCAAAAGCACGTCAGGGTGCAATTAGATAAATAGGTACCGCTCCGGCGGGAAGGTAAACAGCGTTTCCGTGCGCTGCTCTGGTTTCGCCAGAAGCCGCTTAGTCATGCTGGCCACATGACCCGGAAAAACTGTCTGCGGACAAACATCGTCTCCCTTGGCCAGTAAAGCGAGATGAGCACCGCAACCCCGGAGTTGTTCGTGACTGGACCTAACTGTCAGTACCTTTACCTTAAAGCCCACCTGAAAATAGTGATTGCCCAGAAGCAGCCAGAAAAAGATGCTTCCGAAGCGCTTGCAAATGGCAGCCATAACGTTTGCTGCATTCTACTTCAGATTTCATCAGGCAGCCCCCTCCCCCACCTCCACACATACTTCCACCTAGATAGCAATAAGGGTATTAAAATCGACTCATCAAACAGATTTAGCAATAAAAAGTTTCCTGCCTTTGTCTAGAGAGACAATGAAGGAAGGGAGGGGCGGCAGCAGCGGGGAGGGCATAATGTCGAAAGCTATGCGATACGGAGTATTTATGGAAGGTTGTTCTTTTTTGCAAGTCATATCAAAGATAAAGGACTAATTTTCCTAGACTTTTTTTTTCTTCTTTTTTTGGATCCTTTAATTTGTTTTGTTTGCTAGGTGATTTAAATGACTTGCAAGTGAGAGATACCTTGGGGACAAAAACGTAGAGTTATGCTGTATATTATGCAGACTGTAAAGCTCAAAGTAATTGAATCTCTGTTCATTGCAATGAAGACTGAGTGTTCTTATTTTAAATTTAAGTGTCTATATAAACATGACGCCTTAGGGCGCTGCTGATTTATAATATATATGCTTGAAATGGCGCCTTAGCGGCTTTGTCTGAACCCTTTTCATTATGTTATTCTTGGAAGGGAGGGGAGGAAACACACCTTACTGCCGATAATTCTTTTGTGCCCCCCCCTTTATATTGCTAATGCTCCTTCCCCCTGCCGTGATCCTTTATAATGCTATTAGCAAAGAGCTGCTGTTCTATACCCCAGACGCAGGGCAAATCTCCATAGAATATTTGTTTGCCTACAATGCTAACAAAATGTGGAATACTGTGGGTCTCCTTCAACTTGCTTCTGTTTCTCCTTCCCCTCGTGTCACAACCTGGTGCCAGACACTGTGAGTCCTCTGAGGACAAAGAAGGCACTCTGCAGTTCCTTGAGGAGCAGGCAGTCCCCTGGGGCAAATGGTGAGTATGCCCTTGAGGGGCCTTCTGGTGGGAGACGTGTTGGAGAACCTCTGGAGGAGGTGGGGCCACGTCCTTGAGAACGTCAGCACCAAAAGGCTTGGGACCAGGCCAAAGAGTGACAGCATGACTCAGAGTTGTCACATGGCTTGTGTGTAGAAGAAGAAGAAGAAGAGTTTGGATTTGATATCCCGCTTTATCACTACCCGAAGGAGTCTCAAAGCGGCTAACATTCTCCTTTCCCTTCCTCCCCCACAACAAACACTCTGTGAGGCGAGTGAGGCTGAGAGACTTCAAAGAAGTGTAACTAGCCCAAGGTCACCCAGCAGCTGCATGTGGAGGAGCGGGGAAGCGAACCCAGTTCACCAGATTACAAGTCCTTAACCACTACACCACACTGTTCTTAACCACTACACCACACTGTTTGTTGGATCAGGTATATGGCCAGTCTAGTCCAGCATCCTGTTCTGGATTTAAGCAGAAGAGCACTTTCTCCTCTTGTGGTCCTCAACAACTGGTATTCAGAAGTATTACTGCCTCCAGCTGTGGAGGTTAGCATAGACATAATGGATAGTAGCCATCAATAGCCCTCTCCTCTATGAGTTTGGCTAATCCTTTCTTAGAGGCATCTCAGGTGTTAGCCATCACAACTTCTGGTCAAAGCAAATTCAGCTTCACTGAATTTTCATAAGTTCAAATGTTATGAGAGAAGCCATTCAGGCTGGTGGCCACCACAGCTTCCACATTTAAGTAAGGGGTCCACACATGAGTAAGTAAGCCCCAGAACCCCTTAAGACCAACAGCAGATATTAGGTAAAAAGGTAAAGGACCCCTGGATGGTTAAGTCCAGTCAAAGGCGAATATGGGGTGTGGAGCTCATCTTCGCTTCAGGCTGAGGGAGCTGGTGTTTTTCTATAGACAGCTTTCCGGGTCATGTGGCCAGTATGACTAAACCGCAACAGAACACCGTGCCCGAAACTAGAGTGCACGGAAACGCCATTTATCTTCCCGCTGCAGAGGTAATAATAATAATAATAATAATAATAATAATAATTTATTTGTACTCCACCCTCCCTGGCCGGAGCCGGGCTCAGGGCAGCTAACATCATAAAACTAACACAGTATACAAAGAACATAAGAACACTGCAGTTTATTTATCTACTTGCTAGGGTGGCAGAAGCTGGGACAGAGCAACAGGAGCTCACCCCGTTGCACGGATTTGAACTGCCGACCTTCCGATCAGGTATTAGAATATGGTCTATAAGGTCATCCTCTTGAGCCTCCCCTTTGCTGGAGACAATACAGTTTTCTTAATCCCAATTAACCCTCCTTGTACCTTGTCTAAACCCTCTGTGCTATTTACTGTGGACTATTGCCTGACCATGCCTCTGGATAACATTTTGGACCTAGGCTGATTTCGTCCACTTGACCTTAGCCTGTTGAAGACTACACAGCAAATTGCACTCTGCTTTCTTGAGTAGGTGCTTTGCTAAAAGGGTTTTATCTTCTGGGACTGAGACCCTAGCTCCTGAACACACACAGAGAGAGCAGGATCCATCCTATTCCAAAGAAGAGCGTCCGTTGTGTCCTATATTACAGTGCACCTCCTTCTAGTTAAAGGACTGCCTGGTCCACACCGAGGTTAAGGATGAAGAACCCTAAGAAGCAGGAGCAGGAGAAGCCTTGAAGGTGCCCATCAATAAACATCACTTGGATAGCAGATTTAGCTGGCCACTTGCTCACACTCTTTCCCCACTATGGTGAAATGCACTGCATTTCTAATAAGGACTGAGGATTGCTTATAAAGACATACATAATGGATAATGGTGACATGTCCTATTCAAGACAGGTTTTTATTCAGGCAAGCCTTCAGGGGGATAGCGATGCTGCCTTTTCCTTCTGATTTAGGAGGTCGTTTTATCACTGCTCCTTTAGACTTTGTGAGCATGGGCACACTGGCGGAGGAAGAGGAGTGTGGGGGGAGAGCACCGCCCCCGGCAGCGCGATCCCAGTGGGGTGTCATCACGGCTGCCCCCCTCCCCTGCTGGGAGCCATGCCCCCGCAGGCTGCGCGCCATGCCCCCAGGACGCACATGACGCCCCCAAGACATGTGCCATGCCCCCAGGACATGCGCCTGTCCCACCCCCACCTGCTCTCCACCCCCCGATGCCGTAGCATGAAGCTCTGCCACTGCATGGACAGTGACTGTAGAGAAGGGTGAGCCTATTGTAAGACTTGGTGGGGAAAGGTACCCCACTTCTGAGAAGGATTGAATGATACACCACTCTGGAAATTGTAGCTCTCTGAGGGGCTAGGAGGGGATCTCCTAACAACTCTCAGCACCGGGGCTTTTTTTCAGCTGGAACTCACCGGAACTCAATTCCAGCATCTCTCAAGTGTTCATGGTGAGTTCCGACACCCTCTTTTTCTAGAAGAATAGCACTGCTCAGCACCCTTTACAAATGACCATTCCCAGGATCCTTGATGGGAAACTGTCTGAAGGAGATACAGGAGAACTTTAAGTGTATGGTGTCAATGTGGCCCATGTTTCTTTGTTCAGCCTGGGTTATTTCTCTTTGAAAGCCTGGCCACCAAGATCAGAACAACGGCTACTTCTTGCCCTCTCTTTGGCAAATTAAAAGAGAAACCTATTGAACAGTGGGTACTCCTAGCTTAGAGAGAGAGAGAGAGAGAGGACATCTTTTGTGTAGAAGACTCTGGACAGTGTTTCATTCTGTACATGACTCAAAAATTGGTCTCAAAATTGCTCATATTATGAGTGGATGATGACTGTATCTCTGGGTTTTGGATATCACTGTGAAAAGAACCTCAAAGAGGCGGGGTAGGAATGGAGAAGCTGGAGATGGAGTGGTATTAGGGCTTCTGTTGTCCCTGGTAATGATCAAGGTTTAAAACATCTTACATTCAAAGCAGCGTTTCTGGGGGACATGCATTTCTGGAGCCAGTTTGCATTCTTATTCTCCATGTTTGTTTCACCTGCATAGGTTATTCTGCCTACGCTTTGCAGGTGCAAGCCTGACCTCTCCTTCTCCCGGCTAACTGGGGATAAATAATCATTACAAGGTTTAAGAAGCTGATATTAACCCGCAGCAGCAGGAATAGCAAGGCCAAAGATAGGTTTCAGAATGATTGCATTTATATTTCTAATCCCACCCTTCCTCTAAGGAGCTCAAAGGTGGTGTATGTTGATCTTATTTTGGTTCTGTGTTGGAAATACCCTCCTTGTTTTTCCTCAATCATTTCCCCAAAGAAATGGTTGAAAGAAATGGCAATTGAAAATAATCCAAGGAGAAGGGAAACTTTGACAAACTCCTCAACGGTGTGGTGATGGGGAAGAAATCTGGTTTGGTTTGCATATTTATTTATTTATTTATTTATTTATTTATTTATTTATTTATAGCAATATCAGGAAAGTTCCTAGAACAGATAATTAAGCAGTCGGTCTATGAGCACTTAGAAAAGGATGCTGTGATTACTAACAGCCAGCATGGGTTTCTCAAAAGTAAGACATGCCAGACAAATCTCATTTCTTTTTTCTTTTTTATAGCATTACAAGCTTGGTGGATCAGGGGAATGCTGTGGACATAGTGCATCTTGATTTCAGTAAGGCTTTTGACAAAGACTCCCATTATATTCTTGTGGAGAAGATGGGGGTAAAATGTGGGCTGGATGAGCTAACTGTTAGGTGGATTTGTAGCTGGTTGACTGACCAAACCCAAAGAGTGCTCAGTAATTGTTCCTCATCATCCTGGGGGGGGGGGGAGAGACAAGTAGGATGCTGCAGGGTTCTGTCCTGGGCCTGCTGTTGTTTAACCCCTTCATAAATGATTTGGATAGAGGAATTGAAGAGATGCTCATCAAATTTGCAGATGACACCAAACTGGGAGGGGTAGCTAATGCTGCAGAAGGTAGTATTGAGATTCAAAATGACCTTAACAGACCTTAACAGCGGCACATTTATAAGATGTGGGGCATCTGGCTTGCCAGTAGTACATATGAAAAGAAACTAGGGGTCTTAGTAGACCACAAGCTTAGCATTCGTCACCAGTGTGGACTTTCTGGTGGTAAGGGCTGTTTGACTCCCCCAAAAGGTGGTGGCCTCAACTTCCTTGAGCAGAGGTTGGGTGGCCATCTGTCATGGATGCTTTAGTTGAGATTCCTGCATTGCAGGGGATTGGACCAGACAACCCTCAGGAACCGAATCTACAATTCTATGGTTCTATGTGGGGCTTTCCCCCCCCCCCCCAGCCGGAACTCACTGGAACTCTGTTCTGGCATTTGTCAGGTTGGTGTCATTGCCATTATAAGAGAACAATGGTGAGTTCTGGCACCCCCTCTTTTTTTTTTTTGAAAAATAGTACTGATTCTACAACTATAGCACTCAACAATGTATGATTTCACCAGGCTGGCTAAATTTGTGGTGTGCTATTAATGCACACAAGTATGGCTTTGTATTGTGCAATACAGCACAAAAAGAATGATGATGTACTCACACTAAGACCGCCTATTTGCAGTATTTTCTTGAAAAAAATTAATAAATGTGCATATACTGTACATATGACAAATATCTGTGCAAGTATGCATGGAGAGATGCAAATAAACTGAAGGACCTGACAACTGCAAGTAAACTCTCAATGGGCAGTGCTTTGCATAAAATCCAGAAATCCCAACTGTAATGATAAGCAGAGAATTCCAAACACGGAGGGTCTACTTTAGAATATGCACCATCGGTGAGCTCCCGTTGTTCGGTCCCAGCTCCTGCCCACCTAGCAGTTTGAAAGCATGTCAAAGTGCAAGTAGATAAATAGGTACCGCTTTATAGCGGGAAGTAAACGATGTTTCCGTGTGCAGCACGGGTGCTGGCTCACCAGTGCAGCTTCGTCACGCTGGCCACGTGACCCGGAAGTGTCTTCGGACGGCGCCGGCTCCCGGCCTCTTAAGTGAGATGAGCGCACAACCCTAGAGTCGGTCACGACTGGCCCTTACGGGCAGGGGTACCTTTACCTTTACCTTTATGCACCATCTATGCCACAAGTCATTCAGAACTCCAAAATCCTAGGAGAAAAATGGATGAGGAACTATGGAGGAACTGAAAGAAGACAAGTCACACCAACCCATTTGTTGAATCCACTGATAATGGCGAGCTCAGAGCCTTCTCCTGATGGTGTCGGCAAACTCGATGACTTTTAACTGAGGCCGTTTTCTAACACTGCTATGTTTTGCTGACTCCCGTGGTGATGCCAAGATGGAAATAGACATGCTGGAATGTGTACTCATTTTCATTCAACATCTGGCCATCCTGTAGAAAACAAGGTAATTACAGAGACATGGGGATTGGTGAACCTTCTGAACTTGGCTGTGTGTTCTGTAAACACTCTGCTGCTGAGAGCTGTCCCACCACATGTCTGGAAACAGACAGGCCTTTCTGATGCAGCCGAGAAGCAGGGCATATTTCTGTGGCTTGTTTTCTGCTTTTACTTAAGGCAGTAGGAACTAAGGGTCATGGATGACTGCAAGATGCTTGGTGCATGAAACCGAGGGTGGCTTTGGACATTACTCAGGAGGGGTGAGAACAGATGTGCATGTGACTGGCTTGTAGGGTGTGTGTGTCAGAGGAAACCATGATTTTCAACAATGCTTATGAGCGCCTTCTGAATTGAGCCATGTTCTTAGTTTGGGCTCAGTTGGGACGGGGATTATATGCAGATAAGCACTTGTCTGATATGGATTGAGAACTCTGGTCTTCTCAGGAGTTGCAGGATCTGTGTGCAGCTCCCCTTGTGTGGGGGAAGTTCAAACTTCAAGATGGAGCCTTCTCAGTGGAGAACCTCCAGACCCTGGTCTGACTTCTCCCACCCAAAACAGCCCTTGCACCCCCAGGACAGGTAGGAGTATAAGAGGACTTCCTGTTCAAGTTGAATTTCACTGCTAAAGTCTTCCTAATCCCTGCCACATTCTGGCTTCTGGTTTGCTCCTCGACCCTGCTCTCCTCACACTGCTGCCCACAGTCCACCCCAGATACTGCCAGTGACTCCAATATGATGTACAGATCAAAGCAAGGATGGGGAGCATCTATGGCCCTCCCAGTTCCCAGAGTTCCTTGATCGTTAAACCACTCTGGGAATTGTAGCTCTTGGAGTGAAATAGGGGTCTCCTAGCAACTCTCAATGTACAGATCAAAGCAAGGATGGGAAGCATCTATGGCCACCTCATGAGAAGAGAAGATTCCCTGGAAAAGACCCTGATGTTGGGAAAGATGGAGGGCACAAGGAGAAGGGAACGACAGAGGACGAGATGGTTGGACAGTGTTCTCGAAGCTACCAGCATGAGTTTGACCAAACTGCGGAAGGCAGTGGAAGACATGAGTGCCTGGTGTGCTCTGGTCCATGGGGTCACGAAGAGTAGGACACGACTAAACGACTAAACAACAACAACAACAACAACAAGCAACTCTCAGCACCCTTAACAAACTACAGCTCCCATAATTCTTTGAGGGAAGCCATGCTTGTTTAAAGTGGAATCATTGTGATTTGAATATATGGTGGGACTCCAGAAGGCATAGCCAGCGGCCATGGATAACGTATGGTCCAACAAATATCTGGGGAGTCAAGGTTGGGGAAGAAGAAGAAGAAGAGGAGGTGTAAGAGTTTGGATTTGATATCCCGCTTTATCACTACCCGAAGGAGTCTCAAGCGGCTAACCTTCTCCTTTCCCTTCCTCCCCCACAACAAACACTCTGTAAGGTGAGTGAGGCTGAGAGACTTCAGAGAAGTGTGACTAGCCCAAGGTCACCCAGCAGCTGCATGTGGAGGAGCGGAGACGTGAACCCGGTTCCCCAGATTGGGAGACTACCGCTCTTAACCACTACACCACACTGGCTCCTGGAAGACAGCACTACAGTCATGGATGGGAGAATGAGAGAGTTTTGTAGGAAGGAATGAGGCCAGTAGCTTGGGAGCCAAGGTTGACTGCCTTGGTGTATGCATAAAAGGTAAAGGACCCCTGATAGTTAAGTCCAGTCGTGAATGACTCTGGGGTTGTGGCGCTTATCTCGCTTTACTGGCCGAGGGAGCTGACGTTTGTCTGCAGACAGTTTTTCCGGGTCATGTGGCTAGCATGACTAAGCCGCTTCTGGCGAAACCAAATACATGGAGACAATTTCCAAAAGTTGTTTTTGCCAACTGGGTCTCCTGTTTCCCTTTGCACGGGGGCTCTGCAAATGGCCTCCGCCACCAGCTCAGTAGCGCATTCGCAGGGAGCCAAGACATTTTCTCTTCAGGTGTATCCAGGAATCATAATCTAATTTAGATAAATGAAGAGAAATGAAAACACACAGCGTTAACCGTGGCCTTAATTGCTTCATTTTGTGCGGGGTGGGGTGGGGTGCGGAATAATAAAATAAAATAAAATATAAGCAGAAGGCAAGACAGTGGGATAGGCAATTAGCTCCATGTTGAGGAGCGGCCGTGGGAGAAAACACCGTGTAATTTACTCATCACTTTTGTCACTTCTGACTTAAGCGACGTGGTGAGGATGTGAAATGCTCTGTGCAGATCTAAATAGGGGGCAAACATTATCTTCCTGCAGCTGTTTACCGTGGCAATTTGTTTCTCTGGAAAAAAGAAAAGAGGAATGAAATGAATTGGTTAGTTTTCTCACGCCTCTCTTTAGAGGATGCCCAACCTACAGGGCCTGGTATTTATAATTTAAAAAGGACTGCATGTTGTGGAGCCAGGAAGAGGCGGGGAGGACCTCGTGCCCAGGGGATAAATGCAGCCCTCTTTCTGACTCTGCTTTCCTTTGACCACATCAGTAAGGCCAAGAGGGGGTTCTTGTCATCTGGGTAGCCCAGGACCTCCAGACACGCTGTAGGTCACTTTGACATCATCATCATCATCACCATTATTAGGTTTTTTTTACAGTCATCTCCCCTTTTTTTACTCATTCTTTTATTTATATTTTATACATTTACATTTTATACATTCTTTTTTTGGACAAAGTAAGAATCATAAATAAATAAGAATAAAAATGTGCACCCGACCACCCAGATCATTCCATTGTAACTATCCAACCTCCCAAAATTTCAACACCTCTTGCGATGGTTTAACCCCTTTCTGTTTTAACAGTGCAAATTCTACACCCTTCATATCTTCTCAAAATCATTACTCCTGCATATTCCCCGCCTTACCTTAACGACACATGTTAATTTATCATGTTCAGGGAAGTTTTTAATATGTGACATTGTAGTGTATTTTTCATCTTTGTTGGAAGCCGCCCAGAGTGGCTGGGGAAACCCAGCCAGATGGGCAGGGTACAAATAAATTATTATTATTATTATTATTATTATTATTATTATTATTATTATTATCAATAGCTATACCCCACACTGCTTTATACCAATCTTCCATTTTATATTCTGCTTGCCCCTTCCACTTCCTAGTTATAGTAATTCATGCAGCATTAGTTGTTAAATGTGTATACCCGCTTCATCCATAGACCTCAGGATGGTTCACATTATAAAAATACAAGATAACCCCCCCACACACAAAATACATACTAAAAACAAGAACAAACCAATACACCCCCTCCAACAGATTTTAAAAGGGTACAGTGGTACCTCGGGTTAAGAACTTAATTTGTTCTGGAGGTCTGTTCTTAACCTGAAACTATTCTTAACCTGAGGTACTACTTTAGCTAATGGGACCTCCTGCTGCTGCCACCACGGCACGATTTCTGTTCTCACCCTGAGGTAAAATTCTTAACCCAAGGTACTATTTCTGGGTTAGCGGAGTCTGTAACCTGAAGTATCTGTAACCTGAGGTACCACTGTACTGGATGCTAATCAGACTTCAACCCTGGAGGTGTGCTCCATTTTCTCTCTCGAGACACATGGATGACAACAACAAAAATCAACAGCTTCCATGAGCCTCAACAAGCATGGCTGGGAGTTGTAGTTCAGCAATACCTTACCTGTTTTAACCAGAGGCAAGATGGTCACCTGTCAGGGATCCTATTGTGGAAGAGTTCCCACACTGGCAGTGGATTAAGATTAAATGAACTTTGAGGGCCCTCTCAACCCTGTGATTCGGTGGTTTCCCACCACAGATCCCCTCATAGGATTCATTTATGGCATGGGTAGGCAAGCTAAGGCCCGGGGGCCAGATCCGGCCCAATCGTCTTCTAAATCCGGCCTGTGGATGGTCTAGTAAATCAGCATGTTTTTACATGAGTAGAATGTGTCCTTTTATTTAAAATGTGTCTCTGAGTTATTTGTGGGGCTGCTTGGTGTTTTTACATGAGTAGAATGTTTGCTTTTACTTAAAATGCATCTCTGGGTTATTTCGGGGGCATAGGAAGCAGCAGAAGAAGAAGAGTTTGGATTTGATATTCCGCTTTATCACTACCCGAAGGAGTCTCAAAGCGACTAACATTCTCCTTTCCCTTCCTCTCCCACAACAGACACTCTGAGAGGTGAGTGAGGCTGAGAGACTTCAGAGAAGTGTGACTGGCCCAAGGTCACCCAGCAGCTGCATGTGGAGGAGCGGAGACGCAAACCCGGTTCCCCAGATTACGAGACTACCGCTCTTAACCACTACACCACACTGGCCACCACAATACACCACAAATTGTTCACCCCCCCAATATATTCTGCCCCCCCAAGGTCTGAGGGACAGTGGACCGGCCCCCTGCTGAAAAAATTTGCTGACCCCTGATTTATGGGATTCAGGCCACCCTTTGAAAATCCTTACCCCTATGCAATGCTTAGCGACACAATGAGGAAAGTTTCTCCAGTGTCACAATAAACGAAGCATTTCGGGAGGAGAGAATGCATTCTCATCTCCCTTTCTCCATATGTGCCGGCAACCCACTTCTCTGCTAAAATCCAGCTGGGATAATTATAGCATACCTCAAACCCTTCTTACAAACGTTCTGTTCCTTTTTCTTTTTTCCCGAATTCCATCAGCTCTTCATTTGTATTAAATCATAGAGTGTGTGTTGGAAAGGGGGGAGGGGGGTTGCCCCCTCAAGTGTTTCCAGAGAAAAATCCAATTAAATTGCCTCATAGGCGCTGACACTTTCCTTATTGATCTTATAACCTCCTCAAACAAGTTTAAAAAGATACTCAAACAAATCTCTTATAGCTACATTTGTATACTGATGGCAAGCAATGACAGTTAGCTTCAAAGATCTTCACAGACACAGCAAGGACTTTCTCCGAGATTTACTTGAAATCAATGGGAATCTTTGCACGGACTTCAAAGGGACATGGATTCAGTTCCCTAGAGATTCTTATAATGAATCGCTGGCTGCTGTTGTGGAACTCAGAAACTTCTGCCATTCCTATGGTTCAGTCTTCTCCAATCTGTTGCTCTCTAGATGGTTTGGAATACAACTCCCATCAGCCCCAGACACATGGCTAATGGCCAGGGACAATGGGAGTTGAAGTCCCTAACATCTGGAGTCTGCCACATGAGGGTGATTGTCATGGGGGAAGAGGTATTCCTAAAGGACTATGGAGTCGTTGTCATCATTGCTGCCACCCTTCTCATTTACACCCTGCCCTTCCTTATGAAGGAGCTCATCATCACCAAAATAAAGAGTTAGTTTGCAGATGCAAACTGCATGCATAGATACAAATTTAGGAATCACTGCTACAATGTATTGCAGATTTCAATGCTGCATAGCTTGAAGTAATAGGATGCATAAAAACGGACTCCTCGTGGAAGAAAAAGTTTTCCAGACACATAATAGGATTCAAAAGCTTTACTATTCAGAACTTTCTTCATATGAACTTTCTTCATAACATGTACAAAAACATATCAGTGATACATCCAAAGAGTTTCATAAGACATATGCTCACCAAAGCATAGGTTCAACATCTTACATATTTGAAATAATTCCCAACAGACCTAAATCAGAGGCATCTCTCCAGCCTTGGTTAGCCTGGAGCTCCCCCCCCCCCTTTCAGGAGAGAATCATTTACACATCTTTCTCCCACTGTGGTTGATAACAAAAGACCAAAGGCAGCAGCCTTCAAAATGGAGATGTGAAAGTAAATACCTTACTCACATGAACTAAAGTTAAACACCCCATGAAGGAGCAGAGAACATCAACAGTTAATTAACAACCTATCTAGGTGCTTGGCTTCAGTATACCCCAGTGGAATTTCCCAATGCCAAACCCTCAGCAAGACACATACAGGCATTTTCCATTTCTGTGTCAATTAAACAATTATACTTAACACAGTGTATGTAGAAACCCAACACATCTCACCATAATAAAAAGATTAGTGAAAATGACAGACGAAAATTCATTACATTAGAGGTAATTTCAGGAATGTGTATACTGGGCAAAATCACCTGCAAAAACATGGATATTAGGAGAAATTCACACTAAAATACAGGCATGTATGGGATACTGATATGGAAATTTAGAGTTCTGAAATTAAGATTGGACAAACAGGAAAGAAGTAGAAACTGAAATTGCCCATCCCTATTCATAAGTGTTGGCATGTTCTGGTCCATGGGGTCACGAAGAATAGGACATGACTAAACGACTAAACAACAATTCCTAAGTGAATTAGACAGAGTCTTCTGTGATCTGCCCATGCTTTGAAGCTCCCCTTGAAGCTCACACTTGGGAGAGCTAGCCAGTGGTTGCAAGATCCTGCAGGGATGCTATAACTCAAAGTTCTTCAATGATGTAGTCCAACAACATCTGGGGACCCAACTCCCATCATCCTCAGCCAGCCTAGCCAATGGTCAGGGATGACGGCAGTTGTAGCCCAGCCACACCTGGGAACTCAAGGTTGAAGAACATTGGTGTAACCGACTGACAGCTCCCACCGTGTGAGGCTGCAGCTGCTGGAGACACCTTCATCATGTCCTATCTCTGCTCTTCTCGTCCATCAAGGACTGAGCACTTTCCAGGTAGTGAGCAGTTAGCATCCTTGTGCAGCTGCCAAGCTCCTGCCATTGCTGCTGTTCTGGATTCCCTTCCGTCTCTCTCACTTGGATGCGCGCTGAGTGACATCCATTGTAATTGCCCACCATGCATCTGTGGCAGCTCCTGTACTTCAAAGCTCCTTGTGGATTGCCATTAGGAAGGTATCATTGCTATATTGCTTTAGATGACCACTGAAAACCTCCCCTCCCACCGGAAAGCATACCCAGACATATAATTTAGTTGCCTATATTCATTTTTACATGTTTTACTGGTTTTTAACTCTGGCTTAAATTAGGATGATAATATGTCTGGGTTTTTTAAAAAATAATAAAAAATAAACATTGTTTTTTAGACATCAGCTGTGCTTTTCTAGACGTTTATTTGTTCGTTGCTTATAGAGCTATTTGATTAAATGGTTTATAAATCTTCCAAATAAGATACACTCCAGAATTGCACAAGACTACTCGGCGGTGCTGTGGACATTTATAGCGGCAGTTACCACCACTACTGCCCTTCTCTTCCTCCTCCTCCCCTAGCTGGACACGGGGGAGCAGCATGATGTGTGGAACGAGCCACAGGTGGACACCACATGGATCTTACCTGATGGTGGGAAGCCTTCTTGAACATCCATCCTTGAACATCTCACTGCAGGCTTTTGAATCAGCCCTGAGTTGTTGCAGGCAAGTGAATGGTGTGTGTTGGGGTGTGTGTGTGTGGAATAGTGGCTTCCCTTTGGCACTAAGTGAAATCATTGCTGATTTCAGAAATTAATTAGGGATTGAAATAGAGCCATCAATTCGCTTCCTTTCCCGTCTCTGTAAAGATTACTGCCCCCCTTTGCCCGAAACCTTCTCAGCAAAAATTCCATCTAATTATGCTCATCTAATGCCTTTTGACTGCTATAACTTTGTTACGGCACTCTCTGTCTCATTGATTTTGAAACTATGCTGGATGCTGAGGTATGTATGTACAGCATTGCAAGTGTCTTCCTGCAGGCAAAGACGTTAAGGAGGAATCACTAATTAAGCACTTCATCTATAAACCTGGCATGATCTCATTCTTGATCCCATAGACATCATACATTTCAAGCAATACCATGCCACTTTAAACGATCACCGCTCCCCCACAAAACAACCCTGGGAACTGTAGTTGGCTAAGGGTGATGAGTGTTGTTAGGAGACCACCCTTCCCATCTTAGAACCACAATTCCCACAGCAACCTGGGAGGAGAGAGATCAACTGTTAAGCTACCCTGGGAATGGTGATGATGATGATGCATTTTACGAAACGAAACATGAACCAAAACATGGCTGTCCTTTGAAATTTGCACTCCTCCAAATTTTGCACTGCACTTTTCCAGCCAGGTTTTCTGTACAAAATTGAATGTACAGTATTACCTCGATTTTTGAACAGCTTAGTTCTCAAACTACTTGCAACCTGAACACTTCAAACCCGGAAATGAGTGTTCTGGTTTTCGAACTTTCTTCGGAGGCTGAACGTGCTCCTTTCAAAGTATAACTTCCATTTTGAATGCCACACTTCCGTTTTCCGGCAAGTGAACAAGCAGCCACCACAGCCACAGCAACCACCCACTCCTCCAGCTTCAGGAGTCACCAGCAGCCCGAGTGCTGAGTGTGGGAAGGCTGGGCTGGTGGCAAGTGAGCAGGTAAGAGATGTCGCCCCCCCCCCAGCCTGCTCTTGCTTGCAGGCAAGTAGGAGCAGGGTCAGGGCTGCTCTGATAGGCAGTGCAAAGCCTCCCTTCTTAGCTGAGAGATCCCCACCCCCTCCTGTGGGGCTGCTCCGATAGGCAGTGCGAAGCCTCCCTTCACCACCTGAAGGCAGCCAGGCTGAATAGTTGCAAATGAATCAAAATCACAAGAAAACATAAAGCAACCCTGACCCTGACCCTAATTCTAATCCTTAAAGGTAAAGGTACCCCTGCCCGTACGGGCCAGTCTTGCCAGACTCTAGGGTTGTGCGCTCATCTCACTCTATAGGCCGGGAGCCAGCGCTGTCCGCAGACACTTCCGGGTCATGTGGC
The DNA here is from genome assembly GCF_965153285.1 of Podarcis tiliguerta. Lineage (NCBI taxonomy): Eukaryota > Metazoa > Chordata > Lepidosauria > Squamata > Lacertidae > Podarcis > Podarcis tiliguerta. The sequence continues at coordinate 42,483,300 of NC_139547.1, read as the reverse complement.
CAGTGTGACAAGCTGCATCTGATGAGCCAGCACAGCACACGGAACGCCGTTTACCTTCCCGCTGGTAAGTGGTCCCTATTTATCTACTTGAACCTGGAGGTGCTTTCGAACTGCTAGGTTGGCAGGCGCTGGAACCGAACGACGGGAGCGCACCCCGCCGCGGGGATTCGAACCGCCAACCATGCGATCAGCAAGTCCTAGGCGCTGAGGTTTTACCCACAGCGCCACCCGCGTCCCAATTCTAATCCTTACCCTAACCCTAACCCTAACCCAGTCCTAAAATTAACCCTAACCCTAACCCAGAAATGGTCTTGTTAGATAGTAAAATTCACGTTAAATTGCTGTTTTAGGGGTTGTTTTTAAAAGTCTGGAACAGACTGATCTGTTTTGCATTACTTTCTATGGGAAAGCGTGCCTTAGTTTTGGAACGCTTTGGTTTTGGAAGAGACTTCTGGAAAAGATTAAGTTTGAGAACCAAGGTGCCACTGTACTGGAGATGCCAGGGACTGAACATGGAACATGGAGCCCTGCAAAGCAGATGGTCTCCTAGTGAGCTGTAGCTCTTCCCTTTGGTAGGAGGAAAGAGGAGGAGAAGGATATTTGGCACACCTCTCATAAACAGCATCTATGGTTGCTTAAAAATGGAAGAAGTTGGAAGGGACGCTCACTCTCATGTCTTGGGATGCCAGTTGGTTTAGGGATGCCCCCTCTGCAATTGTCCGACTCAGTTATGGGTGGCTTCCGATCAGCAGGCAGGATGCATTCCATTCTGCGAAAGGAAGGAGACTGCAGCTTTATTGATAATATCCAGTGACAATTTTGAAAGGAAAGGACTGACGTGTGGCTAACTCCGAAGATGTATCACGGCCCAATCTGTGTCGAGTTAGCACTGAAATCCTAATAGTAAGATATATGACAAGCGTCTGGTAGCGAGGGGGAGAGAATGAAATAGATAGCGCCACAGTGTGATAAGAGTGACAGGTGAAGATAAAGAGATCCATCTCCTCGGTAATAAACCCGAAACTTCTGAGATAGGAGTTTAGACAGAAGTATTAATGATGGATAAAGCAACTATATTTTGCTATTGATTCAAAGTTAAAAGTATTCTTTTCCAAGCAGGTTTAGAAAGGGGGTGTCAGGGACTGGTAGGGGGCCAGCAATTTGTGGGGAACTGTACCAGCCAGGATGCAAGAGGCAGAGGCTGGGGAAGCTTCAGAGCTGGAGGGTGGAGAATAGGATGGGTTGGAAGAAGAGGAGGAAGAGGCAGGCCAGGCAAGTGAAGGTCCTGGTGCTTCCCCACCCTCTCCTGCACCACTGTCTCCCGGAACCAGGAGGGGAGTGAAAAGGGATGAGCACAGGGAATTGCCACGCAGGCGCAGTCTCTGGCTGCATATGTGCAGCCTGCCAGGGGAGTGGTCCCCTGTTGCTGCAACCGCTCCATAGAATGTGGACCTGCGAATAGCTGCCTAGACAACAGTTTGACGTGCATAGGTAGAAGTGATTGTAAATGTTAGCTTCAACAATAAAGACTTAACTATCTGCCGTTTCAGAGCCTAGGACTTGCCGATCAAAAAGTCGGAGGTTCGAATCCCCGCGACGGGGTGAGCTCCTGTTGCTCGGTCCCTGCTCCTGCCAATCTAGCAGTTTGAAAGCACGTCAAAGTGCAAGTAGATAAATAGGTACCACTCCAGCGGGAAGGTAAACAGCGTTTCCGTGCGCTGCTCTGGTTCGCTAGAAGCGGCTTAGTCATGCTGGCCACATGACCCAGAAGCTGTACGCTGGCTCCATTGGCCAATAAAGCGAGATGAGCGCCGCAACCCCAGAGTCGGCCACGACTGGACCTAATGGTCAGGGGTCCCTTTACCTTTACCTATCTGCCATTTGCAGATAGTTGGGATGCACCCAGTTGGCTATATTGTCTTCCAACACAAAGAGGGCTCTGGTAAGGAAGGCTAGACTGAGAGGCAGCGACTGGCCGAAGGTCAGCCAGTGGACTTCATGGCTGGGTGAAGGTTTGAACCAGGCCTGCCAGCTCCTAGGGTGCATTTAGGTTGTGCTGGAGGCAAAAGTGGGTGGAACAATCAGAGCACCTTTTCATACCCGCCAGCAGTCCCAATTTGACTGGGACATCCCGGAATTACAGAAGCCATCTCAGCTTCTGATTGGATGTCCCATTTTCGGTGCCAAGCTCTTGTGCAAGTCAGCTGGCTTCCAGGGGAGTTCAACACCAAAAGACATGCGTCTTTCACACGAAAGAAGGTGCCTGAGCTAGAGCCCATGGAGGCTGGTGGTGATGCAGGCCAGGCTATCCCCACCAGGCCAAAAGGCTGTGCTTCCTTTGCCCGATGCTGCCCCTGCTGATGTCAGGGACTGGACCGAGGAGGAATGGTGGGGACTGTCCCCCTTCTCCTGAACCTTCCCAAGAACAGAAGGACAGTATAGATTTAGAGCAGTGGTTTGCAGAAGGGCATAGTTCAGAGGCTGCAGAGGGCAGAAGCTGGGAAATATTGGAAGAGGAACAGCAGGAAGAAGCAGCAGCACCAGGGGAGAGACAGCTGACAGACTCAGTGTCCTTGGAAAGCATTCTTGACCCCCCCCCCAGGACCAGAAGGGCATTGAGGGTAGCAGAACAGAGAGCTCAGAGGCAGAAAGCTCAGATTAACCGATGCAGAAGTGATGTTGAATAGGGGAGATGAAAGGAGGGTGGGACTTGGATCAATGCCAGTATTATAAAGATAGACTGCATTCCTTTGTCTCTCACTGTGGTTATTGAATAAACTACAGTGGTACCTCGGGTTACAGACGCTTCAGGTTACAGACTTCGCTAACCCAGAAATAGTACCTCAGGTTAAGAACTTTGCTTCAGGATGAGAACAGAAATTGCGGCGTTGTGGCAGCGGGAGGCCCTATTAGCTAAAGTGGTACCTCAGGTTAAGAACAGTTTCAGGTTAAGAACGGACATCTGGAATGAATTAAGGTACCTGAGGTACCACTGCAATTAGTAAGAACTCTTCTTTGTTTTTCTCTGCTTCTTTGCTGCCACTGTGGGAGGGGTCTGATTCCCCAAAGCCTGGCAGCTGAAGGAGGAGGAGAAGAAGCTGGCAACGATGAGGATGATGATGATGGGGAAGAGGAGGAGCTGGAGGTGGTGGTGTAGCGCTCGTTGAGGGAGCTGCTGCTGGTAATGAAGACAGGGGGGTGGAGTGGGAAAGCCCAAGTAGGCTTGCATGGGAATGTGGCACAGAAAGATGTGTGTTCTGGTTTCAATCAGGGGAACGTTGGAGTGTATGCATCTTATTTGTATACAATAGGCTACTTTCCACACACACCCCTCTGTTCTATATGCAGACAAGCAAGAGGAATTCAATGACACATTCCAGTCTGGCAACAAACATGGGTGTGAATTGGGGCTAATAAGGGGTGTGGCCTAGAGAGAGGGGTGTGGCCAAGGGAAAGTTCCAAAGGCCAGGTAGTGAAGTCTGGAGCACTACATTGGCTCCCCAGGCTGAGGTCTCACATTCCTGCCTCAGGACAAGATAATCTCTCTCAGTGAGTGTTCTCCTCTATTCCCAGATTATTAGAGAAAGATATTGTGCAAAGCATTGGGAGTCTGAGCTCCTGGGCCACATTCATCATTTTGACAAGTTAAAAAAAACCCACACCAACCCTTCCTTTTATGATCGAAATATCTGTGCCAATGCAACCTGAATTCTGCACCAAGCCAAAGATGAATTCTCTGCTTGACATCTCACTCTGCCCTTGTGTGGTTCTGGGCCTGGTCCAAGGGCACAGGATGCAGAAGCACTTCTGATGCTAAGCAGGTCCAGATCTGCTCAGGGCCTGGATGGGAGGCTGCCTGGACCCCATTGTGTGTACACTGCCTCGAATCCCTTCATAGCAGAACGGTGGAGCTTAGAAATGACTGCGGAGTCCATGCAGACCCATCTAATCTGTTGCCTGCTTTTGCCATGTTACTTTGCTGATCTTTGTAAGCCCAAAGCGAATTCTCTCACAATTTTACAGCTTAATTATGCTTATGGTGATTAAAAAGAAGACGACAATGACAGGAGGATAGTGACGAGATTTCTAATTAAATGACCCACTCTCGAGGACTGCGTCAGCACAAAATGATGGTTGCATATAAAACCTTCCTTGGCTGTTGAATTTCAACTACAGATAACAAAGTGCCCATCACAGCAGTTTCGCACTGTCCTGCTCCTGAGCCTTAGGCTGGACTCGGCAAAATGCTCCGCGCAGACATTTTGGCAATGCCCCTCTTTCATAAAAATAAATGTCTCCAGCACATCACTAGCTGCACGGCTGGGTGCTTTCTTAAACAGTTTGCTGTCGGCAACCAACAGCCCCATTTGCAGATCAAATATTTGGTTTGCGTCCTTTGAATAATTTCATCTAGAGCAGAGGTTGGCAGAGCGCGGCCTGCACCATGGGAGTCTGACCTTTTTGTCCCCAAAGCCCCCTGCTTCTCGTTCGGTGTGTGCAATAATGTCACCCTGAGCCCCACATTTAGTTACTCCATTCATTTTCATTACGAAAAGTTCCATTTATTAGAACTGAATTCATTTTCTTACTGATTTGGAACAGGTCTCCTCATGTCTGTCATTCTCATTCATATTTTTCTACTGTTGATCTCAGCAGTGACCTGGCCAGGACTTATTCTGCCTGTGATTCTGCAGCTTTCCATCCTATTGGCATGAAATTGTCAGGCACCTGACTACTCCTTCAAGGCGTCCAACCTACCAGATTTCAGACAGATGGAGAAAAAGGGTCCCAGGCTTACAGGCAATTTACAAAAGATAGCCATGCTCTAAGCTCCCCGTTGCTTCAAGGGGAGACCCAGCTGCTCACATCTTGCTTGTACAATTATATCCCACATCTCCTCCAAGGTAGCATCCATAGTTGTTTCTCCTCCTCATATTATCCTCACAACAACCCTGTGAGGTAGGTTAGGCTTGTTGCTATTTGCACCCCTCCCATTGCAAGAATCTCCTGATCTGATGTTTTGAGAAAGGAGGGGGCAGAAACTGCTCTTCTAGTCTTCTGCTCCTGCCTGACTGCCTGACTGTGTGTGGAGTCTTCTCTATGTAGTGACTAGAGGCTGAGTGGGAGATGTAACACTCAAGCAAGCCAATAGTTCTTTAGTTTGTAGTAGCTATTAGAAATATAAGGAGTTAGGCTTCACAGCTAGCTTCCATGTTATTTATACTCTTCATGAGTCTGGTGCTCACAATGCACAGTTGTGGGTCCAGTGCACTGGGACCTGTTTTCCAGGATTGAAAGGTCTCTGAAAGTGTTCCAGTAGCCTAGCCCGGTCGGGGCAGAACCAGTTATTGAGCCCAGTCGCTGCACATCGGTTGAAAGGTGTACTGACAAGGCTAAGAGACAGTGACTGACCCAAGGTTACCCGGTGACCTTCATGGCTGAGTGGGGATCCAAACCCTGGTCCCCCAGGTCCAACACTCTAACTGCTACACCACAATGGCGCCTAATGTAAGATGTACAATTTGCCCCCTGCTCCCTCCATCGTTGTCGGACGCATGTATTTTAATGGCAAGTACTGTGATGAGTACACCCTATGCGCCGCATGCTGTCTTGCTTCCTTTTGAACTTGCTTTTGATTAAATACTAGAGTCTTACAAAAACCTGACATAAATGCCTGCAATGGCTAGCAGCGTGCGGCCCCTAGGCTGTATTCTTTGAAATAATCAGGCTTTGAAATGCAGAATGTTGCATTCCGCTTTTGAGCTGTGCCTGTCCTTCCCTTTAATTTGTTGACACCATAAAGGTGAAGCATGGATTTCATAGGAAGGGAGGTGGGAAGCTAGGTTTAATGATTAGGGCCTGCTTATTACGATCTTCTTGGTCTTTGCCGGGTGGCAAATTATGCCATTCCTCCGTGGAGCTGCCGTCTTTGCAGCAATATTAGAGACGAGCGAGAATTTTGTCCATGGAGCAAAAGTTCTGTTCCCCAAGGGAAGAGTGCAGTAATCGGAAGATGGTGCTTAGAAGGTCAAAACAATTTGCTATGCAAACAACAACAGAACAGTAGGGTTTGAAGTTTCTGTGTGTGTAGAAATGGCTGATTTATAATACACTTTGTTGGCTTGGCAACCAATTGCTGTGTTGCTCTTAATTCGTGTCCTGCAGCTCTCACTATTAATATTTTGATCTTGGGCTCTGCATGTGAAAGAAATGGAAAATGTCCACCTCTTTGTTTGTTTTGTGCTGTAACACCCCCAATGTTTTTTCTCCAGTTCTGGTCTTTGTAGTAGACCCTGTCATCCTCGAAAGAAAGGAGAAAACCTTAGGTCTGAGAGCCACATTTGCCTCCCAAGCCTCTCTGTTTGGCCACCAGGCCTCTTTCCAAGACACAAACTCTCTCTTCAGGCCACATTCTTCACCAGACATGCTCTATAGTCCTATTTAGTGTTTTCTGCTGGCTGGAATGTGTCCTTCAAATCTGAAAATGCCCCTCACTTGTCCGGATGGAGGATGCTGAAGGATGTGTATAGAGCAGTGATGGCCAAACTTGGCCCTCCAGCTGTTTTGGGACTACAACTCCCATCATCCCTAGCTAACAGGACCAGTGGTCAGGGATGATGGGAATTGTAGTCCCAAAACAGCTGGAGGGCCAAGTTTGGCCATCACTGGTGTAGAGAGTAGCCTAAAATTGGTGTGCATTGCTCCACCCACTTTTGCCTCTGGCCCCGCCCACTACTGGCATGTGCTCTCCCCTGGAAAGGGGGGGGGGGACTTCTTGGGTTGAAAAAGGTTCCCCATCCCTTTACACATGGTATTCTCTGCAGAGTGTTTTTCATTTTATTGCACCAACCCAATTAAAAAGAACCCACATTTTTTATTTGATCTGTTAATGAGCAGTGCAAGAGAACATCCTTATTAAGGCTGCATAGAGATGATATCACTATTAGTCATTTTGATGTGCTTTTTAATGCGCAATGCGCTCTTCAGTTGGAAGCAGTAATCCGCTGACAAATGGCGAGGGGTCATCCCAGCAGTCCAGAAACAGGTGCGCAGGAAATCAAAGCTCCCTCAGAAGGTGGCGGACTCTCCTTCATTGGAGAGTTTAAACTGAGGTTGGATGGCTAGGGATTCCCAGCTGGGTTCCTGAACTGCAGGGAGTTGGATTAGATTACCCTTGGGATCCCTTCCAATGCTACAATTCTGTGATTCAATATAAAATGCCTGGGCAAAGAGGAAGGTCTTCCATTAGGAAAGGTTTCAGCAGAAATATTCCAATTAAAACCAATAGGAATAACAATGCAGAAGAAGAAGAGGGGGAGGAGGAGTTTGGATTTGATATCCCGCTTTATCACTACCCTAAGGAGTTTCAAAGCAGCCAACAATCTCCTTCCCTTCCTCCCCCACAACAAACACTCTGTGAGGTGAGTGGGGCTGAGAGATTTCAGAGAAGTGTGACTAGCCCAAGGTCACCCAGCAGCTGCATGTGGAGGAGCGGGGAATCGAACCCGGTTCACCAGATTACGAATCCACCGCTCTTAACCACTACACCACACTGCAATGAATATGCAACTTTAAATTCAGCAGCTAGGCTTTCAGTCTGTAATTCTTAGGGAAGGTTTGATTCAGAAAAAGGTTCACTTCAGCAGAGACCACAGAAGGTGAAGCTCTGATGGAAGTGTTGACAAAGGAAAGGGCGAGGGTTTTACGTTCATTTTTAATCAAAGGGCTTAGAATGGATTCCTGCACTATCTCTCTCAACCATCTACACAAGGAAATACATTTCTAGTGCTGGGGAGCTTGCATGGAATAGTGATGGGGAACATCAGCAGCTGTGGTTGACAGGCAATATGAAGTTTATTGGCTCACCCGGGCTGGTATATTTACTAGGACCTTTGGCTTTCTGACTTGTCGACAAAGTATAACCATGATTACCTGCTGTCTGCTGCAGGAAGAAGGAAGGAAACCAACCGACTGATAAACCAATCGAGTCCATCAATGCCTGGAGTCAGGCCAACTAGCCAACACTACCCAAAACTATTTTTCATTTCTGACTCATTGGTGTCGTTGTTTGTTGTCTTGCTTTTCTACAGCCTAAAATTCACTTCTCCTTTACTGCTTCCAAGCCACGAAATGTGAAGAATTCCACAGAGCTCCACTCTGCTCACTAACAGCATCCCAAGGAGAAATCTTATTTCTGCTTCTATGGAGAAGTTGATAGTTAGCCCCTTTTTGAGTAGGAAGCATCCCTCCCTCCCTGTCCTGGCACCCTTGACACAATTCGAATAAAGAAGACAACCAGCAAAGTTGCTGTTACAGATGTTGTAGTATTAACAATTTACTAGTGCGTGGTAGGAGTTGGTGTATTGTAGGGGCCCCCAACCTGGTGTCTGCAGGTGTGAATCCCTCCCCAGAGAGCCATTGTGGTGTAGTGGTTAAGAGCTGTGGACTTGTAATCTGGTGAACTGGGTTCGCATCTCCGCTCCTCCACATGCAGCTGCTGGGTGACCTTGGGCCAGTCACACTTCTCTGAAGTCTCTTAGCCTCACTCACCTCACAGAGTGTTTGTTGTGGGGGAGGAAGGGAAGGGAGAATGTTAGCCGCTTTGAGACTCCTTAAAGGGAGTGAAAGGCGGGATATCAAATCCAAACTCTTCTTCTTCTTCTTCTCCAACCTGCTCCTGCTAAAATTAGGCTTATTGTTTATTTCTTGCATTTATATTTCACCTTTCCTCCAAGGAGATCAAGGAGGCATAGTAGGCACCATTCTCCTCCACTCCATTTTATCCTCACAACAACCCTGTGAGGTAGGGTTAGGGTGAGAGACAGTGCCTGGCCCAAGATCACTCAGTGAGCTTCATGGCTGAGTGGGGATTGGAACCCTGGTCTCCCAGGTTTTAGTCCAATGCTCTAACCACTACACCGCACTGAAATGCTTAAAAGAGGTGTTCTATCTTAGTCAACAGAATAGGATATGGTGCGTGCTTGCTTGCAGAATCTGTGTACGGTGCCCATGGCAAGCTCTCCAGACTGCAAAATTGCCCACTGACCCCCAAAGGATGCCAGCCCCTGATGTATTTGCGTAGGTCGTGTGAGCCCTTAAGAAATGTGGTTTCAAACATGCATGAAGTCCCCCATCTGAAGTGGTCCTAGCCCAATGCCATGATCTCCCTCATCAGGAAGCCTGGCTTAGTTGGAGATTATAAAAAGAAAATCTGTGCTTGTTGTAAAAACTTTTATTTTATAGAACAACCTAGCTTTAAACCAAAGAGTTACTCACTTGATAGTGTGCTCACAGGCCACTGCCATTCCTTCTTCCTATAATTAGGGTAATCTGTTAGAAAGTGCTTGGAAGTATCATTAAGTGTCCGATTCATTTAGGGGTTTTTGTTTTTTTTAAACCCCACACTTAAAAAGCCTGAGTTTCCATCCATGTGCAGTATTTCTCCTCCTTGCCCCACTGTGCAACATTATTAAGCTTAATTGGATTTCTCTGGACAGAACTCATTTCTCAAAATTTCTTGCAATTATACAATACCCATAGCTCATTTATTTTTTTGTTTCCTGGTGATTAACATTTAAGACACTGAAAAATGCTGTGTGTCTTCTTTTCCCCTCTCATCACTAAGTCTCTCTTTCACTCTCGCCACCCCTCTCCCTCTGCTTCCTTATATTCTCTGGGCAGAGAGTAGTCATGGATCACTAAAGAAGAATAAGCCAATCAACTAAATTGGTGCACAGGAACATACCAAGCTGTCTTGCCCTGAGTCGGGCAGTTGGCCCATCTGTGCTATTTGCTGTGATGGGTGGCAGCTCCTGAAGCACAGCATGGGGAACCTCAGGTCTGGGGATGGAGTGAAGCCCTCCATCCGCCTCTCTGCTGGCTTCAGAACTCTCTCTAAGGCACACCCTTCTCCCCAGGCCACACCAGCTGTGTGCCACAACTTCCTCAAGTGCGCGTGTTCTGCTGGAATAGGCCATTGAAATATCATGTACCTGGGAAAGAGACATATCCACTTCTTTGCTTACTTTTGCTTCCAGGCTTCTGTCATCTACTGATATATGGCCCCCAGAAGATTGTGGAGGAAGTGTGGCCCTCTGGCTGAAAAAGGTTCATCACCATAGAAAGAGGGGCTGACTGTTAAAACAACAAGAAGAACAGTTGGAACAACTGCTGCTCACCTGGAGCTCTCCAAGGTCCTGTAACTCCCTGGCTTTACCTGCAGGCTTCCTGGATTAAAGCTGGGATGGGGAAGCTGTGACCCACCCACTGTTGTTGGACTCCAGCTCCCATCATCCCTAAATATTGACCATGCCAGTTGGTTCTGATGGACCACCTAAGCCACTATTCTCAGACCAGTAAATGTTGGCTTACTTTAATTACAGATAGCTTCAAGCATCTTAAAAAGTAGAGACATCACCTTGCCAACAAAGGTCCGTATAGTAAAAGCTATGGTTTCCCCAGTAGTGATGTATGGAAGTGAAAGCTGGACCATAAAGAAGGCTGATCGCCGAAGAATTGATGCTTTTGAATTATGGTGCTGGAGGAGACTCTTGAGAGTCCCATGGACTGCAAGAAGATCAAACCTATCCATTCTCAGGGAAATCAGCCCTGAGTGCTCACTGGAAGGACAGATCCTGAAGCTGAGGCTCCAATACTTTGGCCACCTCATGAGAAGAGAAGACTCCCTGGAAAAGACCCTGATGTTGGGAAAGATGGAGGGCACAAGGAGAAGGGGATGACAGAGGACGAGATGGTTGGACAGTGTTCTCGAAGCTACCAGCATGAGTTTGACCAAACTGCGGGAGGCAGTGGAAGACAGGAGTGCCTGGCGTGCTCTGGTCCATGGGGTCATAAAGAGTCGGACACGACTAAACGACTAAACAACAACAAAGCTTCAAGCATCCTTATAAATGAAGCCCCAAGTTTATAACTGGTGTTTGGGGTCCTTAGCTTAAATGGTTGTGAGCAAATTTTGAGCATAGGGCATCTAGAGACATGCCCTTTGCCATGCTTTCTATGGCAGAGTTTTTCAACCTTGGGTCCCCAGCTGTTTCTGGACTACATCCTCCCTACCCAGTTTAGCTAATGGTCAGAGATGAGGGGAGTTGTAGTCCAACTACACCTGAGGTGCCAAGGTTGGGAAAAGTTGTTCTGTGGCACCATTTCATTAGCTCCCTTTATTTCTTGAGCAATTTGCTGTGGTGCTTTGCCCCATTCTTCTTTTGGGGCCTGGGGCTTATAAAATGGAATTGGTGAGGGAGTCAAGTGAAGCAATGCTAATGTTTGATGATTAGTCTGCAGTGTTTTGACAAAGAGCAAACGCTTAGCTGCTCCTTGATTCAATCCACATAGTGAGGCAACACAACTGAGCGCATCTGGCAGTATATGTATACATATATATATATCCCAATTCCTTTGAACCAAGTCCTTTCAATCTGTTTTGGTGACCGCTACCAAGTCATGTAGTGCATTTTCCTTCTGACACAACAGCAGAGCACTGTCCATAAACCGCTAGCAAACAAGGAACTTGTGCTCATCGGTTTATGAACTGAGGATGAATACTGCGATGGCCTGACAGTTTTCAAAAATGGGAATGTTCATTTCTAGGTTATCTCTTATCTCTCAGACACATACACTCACATCAGCTTGCATAGGACACCACTGGGAAGCTGCCTGAAAGTAAGTTATGAGCTCTGTAAGAAGCTTACACAGTGGCGTAGCGTGGGTTGTCAGCACCCGGGGCAAGGCAAGTAATTTGCGCCCCCTAACCCGGGGCAGGCAAGTAATTTGCGCCCCCCCGCTGCACTGTCCCTCCCCCAGATAGTCCCTCGCTCTCTCTCCGCACCGCACCGCACGCCTGGCACCCTCCCCTCCACAGTGGGCGACGATCCGGCGGCTCGGATCGGATTCGCACAGCCAGCACAGTGAGTGAGCCAGGTAGGGGCAGAGAGCTGCGAGTGCGAGCGCGCCCCCCCCAGATGTTGCACCCGGTGCGGCCGGCCCCCCCTGCACCCCCCCATGCTATGCCACTGAGCTCACACATACATACATACAGACAGACAGATAGATAGATAGACATACCATATAATTTTAAAGGATCACCACATGTGCTGGTTACAGGACCTGCATAGACTTAGTGAGGTACCTTATACCAGACCAAAATATTTGTCCAACAAGCCCAGTATTGTCAACTCTAGGGCTGAATCCTCCAGATGTTGTGCATCACAACTCCCATCAACCCCAACAGGCATAGCTGATGGGCAGGGCTGTAAATTCCAGAATGAGTTAACCACCGGTCTCTCTTCCCAGGGAATTCTGGGAAATGTAGCTCTGTGAGGAGGAATAGGGCTCTTCTAGCAACTCTCAGCATCTTTAGCAAACTACACTTCCCAGGATTCCCTGGGAGAAGTGGCATGATGATGCTTTAAATATGCAGTTCAGATGGGGGATCTTTACAGAGTAAGCCTATTGAAATTCACGAACCTAAGGTGGCCATGCCTGTTAGCATCAATGGGTCTTCTCTGAGTAGGGCTAACACTAGATACAGCCCCTGATAGCAAGGGATTTCCTTAATTTTAAGAGTCTCCCCACCCTTTTAAAGAAAAGTATTGTAAATGTAAAATAAAGAAAGAATCTAACAAATATAATACAGTACATAAAATAATGATTACTGGGCACGCCCATCAGATTCCACCATTTGCAAGCAAATCAGGGCTCTACCACCCAGGAAAGGTCCTTTTCATGGAGCAACACTTGCCGGAAAGCTAGTTTTATCCCAGGCTTGTTCCAATTTGCCTAGGCTGCTATTCTAGCTATGATAATTCATGAGCCACACATTTCTGAAAGGCGCTTATTAGGAGAATGATAAATTGGGATTGTCACGCTGAATCCAGTGAGCCAAATTGCCTTTTTAAAAGCCGGAGACATCAGATTATGCGGCTGCAGTTTGAAGGCTTCTGTAAAGGGATATTTTTAATTTATTTATTCACTTAGGAATGGGATGGAGAGCATTTTCAAAACAGTTTAGATACCTTTGTTAGTGCTTTTTTGATTAATTTTTTAAAAAATTAATGACATCACTCTCCCCCAACCCCTCCCCTCCAGTTGTCCCATCAGGTCAGGACCCAAACAAAGCCCCCAAATTGAACCAGAGGCCAGTCCTGATGCTTAATTGGGTTTGAACCTTAATTTGAAAGGGGATAAGGAACCATGGGGGCTGGTGATGTGCCACAGGCATGACAGTGTTGCTTAGAGAGAGAGAGAGAGAGCATGCCAGTGTGGTGTAGTGGTTAGGGTGTCAGACTAGGACCTGGGAGACCAAGGTTCAAATCCCCGCTGGGCCTGAAAAACTTCTGGGAAATGATATACAATGAGATGAAAAATATGTTGAAATATACCTTTATTAAGAAACCAGAAGCATTTTTACTTGGCATTGTAGGTGATGATATAAACAGAAAGGATTGTAAGTTATTTTTGTATGCAATGACGGCAGCAAGAATATTATTGGCACAAAATTGGAAGCACGAAGAATTACCGATGAAAGAAGAATGGAGGATGAAAATGATGGACTATGCAGAATTAGATAAACTAACAGGAAGAATTCGAAACCTGCGGGACCAGAGATTCTCAGAAGACTGGAGTAAATTTATGGACTATTTGAAAAGTAATTGTGATGAACAGATTACGCTAGTAGGTTTGGAAGGAGTTTTGTAAGGTGAATTATTTGAAATATTGCAAAAAAGACAGTGAGGAGAATTATTAGCTAAAGATAATTAAAGGTAATATGAAATTAAGAAATCCATAATAAGTGATAAGAACGGAAAATCATCAAAGTCCAAAAATTGACCGAAGTCAAAAAAGATGAGAAGTTTTGTTGTATGAATGATAATTAATGTGTTAAAAACTAATAAAAACGTATATATATAAAACAACAAGAAATCCCCACTGGGTCACGAAACTCACTGGGTGACCTTGGGCCAGTCAGTCACCTTTAGCCTCACCTAATGCACATGGTTGTTGTGGGGATTGCATTGTTATTGTTATTTGGCAAGGGGGAGCTTTTGCAAGAGAAATCAGGATCAGAAGGGGCCAGTGATCAGAATAAAGAAAGGACAGGATACAGGAAGGAGAGAAAGTTGCCAGCTTTGTTTCCCAGACCCTGCTCCCATGCACTGAGTCTGGATCTGAAAGCATGAGCATTTCCACCTCTTGATGGATTTCCCAATCTGTAAGAGCGGGGATGTAGTCAATTTGTTCCTCCTTTCCCATTACACTTCCAACAGCCTGGGGCTCAGGGTGACCATGGCTCAGTGGATGAGCACATGATCTGAGTGCAGAAGGCACCAGATTCAATCCTGGACATTTCCAGGTAGTTTTGGAAGTCAGCTCCATCTGAAACCTTGGCAAGCTGTTGTGAGCCATTGTAGGGAATCTTGCATTAGATGGCTTGACTCCATATAAGGCCACCTTCCTGCTTAAGGCCCTCCTCTGATTTGTATCTGTCGTTTATTCAGAACTATGAGGACTGGAATATTAAACTACAGCGGTACCTTGGTTTAAGAACAGCTTAGTTTATGAACAACTTGAATTAAGAACGCTGCAAACCGGAAGTAGGTGTTTTGGTTTGTGAACTTTGGCTTGGAATAAGAACATGTTTTGCTTCCTATTGAGTGTGTTCCATTTGTAAATTGAGTTCCCCGCTGCTATGGGAAAGCACACCTTGGTTTAAAAATGCTTTGGTTTAAGAACGGACTTCCGGAATGGATTAAGTTCGCAAACCAAGGTACCACTGTATTATTTTTAAGGGAAGTGCCATAGGTCTGAGATAGAGCATGTGTTCTGCATGCCGATGGTTCAGTCCCAAGGTAGTGCTGGGAGGGATCCCTATATGAAATCTGGAGACATTTCATATAACTCTCTTACATAGCTCTTACTTAGAATATATATACAGTCATACCTCATGTTATCTCTGCTTCATGTTACATTCTTTCAGGTTATGTTCCGTGGTGACCCAGAAGTACTGGAAACGGTTACTTCCGGGTTTCGCCGCTCGCACATGCGCAGAAGCGCAAAATGATGTCACGCGCATGCACAGAAGCGGCGAATTGCAACCTGCACTTGTACAGATGTGCCGCTGCGGGTTCTGCTCTTTTCATGTTGTGAACGGGCCTCTGGAACGGATCCCATTCGCAACCAGAGGTACCACTGTATATATATGAGGATATAGAAATAACTCAGCTCAACACCATCTGTTTACCTCAGTTAGTGAAAACGTTGTTTGTCTCATTGTCCTGTTTTTCTGTCTTTAAATTGTTTTGAAAGCCTCTTTTTCACTGTTCTGATAAATTTTAATGGTTGGCTCCAGTACATCACCTTTCACCAACCTGGGGCACTTAGATGTTTTGGACGCTGACTTCCAGTGTCTGGTGCTGGTGGGGGTTCAGATTGTCTGGAGAGCACTGGCTTGGGTGAAGGCAGAAATAGTGAATCAACCTATAGCAAAAAATCAGCAAAAAGGGGGGGGGGAAGGGAAGGGCTTGAACACAACAGCTCTCTCCCCACTTGTGATTTCATGCCTCCAAACATGGAGGAAGAAGGCTAGTAGTCATCAATAGCCTTGTCCTGCATGAATTTGTCCAGTTCTCTTTTAAAGCCATCCAAGTTGGTGGCCATCACTACCTCTTGAATCTTCCAACATTCAGCTTCATTGTCCAAGTTCCTGTATTGTGTGAGAGGCAGAAATTTATCCAAGCCAACCACACTCTTGCTGTGATGCCCAACAACGTATTGGTGACCATTTCCTTCAGTTTAGTCCTAATCGCTCAGCACATCCAGTTTGTCTCGTAACAGCACCGTGGGCCATATTAAAAACTTATATCCTGCAATTTCTTCCATGACAGGAAACATATTTGATCCAATTCTATTACATTCCTGTCTAATATGTTTACAATCTGCTCAATCTTGCTTGCATCTCCAGCAGTAAGGTAGTTGGTCCCCCGCCCTTCTTTTTGCTAACCCGAATATGGTGAGTTTAACGGAGAAGAAAGTATCATCATGATTAATTTTAACCTCTACTCAGGGGAGGAGAGAGAGAGGGGGAAAAACCCTCTGTGTGGCATCAAAAGACATCGACAAGGACATCAAAACCTCATTATAAGGTTGTAAGAATAGACACAGCAGCAAAATCTCATTTCTTTCAATCCTTGCTCAACGCTTTTCATATATTAATCTTTTAATCTTATTAGCATTGTTGGGAAGGACTGGAGTGACTTCAAATGTACAGAAATCATGTACAGAAACAACCCGATCCTAGATGAGCAATAGAAAAGAAAATGGAAGACACATTGGCCCCATTCCAGACATCGCAGCCAAACCATAGTTAGTTTAGTGAATGCCATCCCCACAACCTAGACTATCCCAACCTAGACTATCCCAACCTAGACTATTCTCTTTGCCTCTGCGTCTAACTTGGAGATGGTCAATCCATTGCCCACAGGCTGTCTAATTTTATGCAATGGCTAGAACCCCTCTCTTGTCAATGAGCTGAGAATTGGGGGAGGGGGAAAAGTGTGTCTTCTTCACCCCAGTTCCTGGCAATCAGCTGAGCACCACGGGGAAAGGGATTGTGGGGAAGAGATTTAATGCTTTCCTCCCCATGCAATCCTGATGAAGATTGGTCCCTGACCTCAGGGCACTGCTGTTCAACCTAGGGAAAGGATTCAATAGCAATACAGAGGGATTGCCCTACATTGCAACTATGGAGGAGGGAGGGCTCATATTGTGCAGAGGGCAGCCAAGTCGCAAAAAATAATAATAATAAAAAACTGTTAGGCTGCAGATGGAATTAATCATTCTTTTGTAGCCATGCCCCCTTTCTCTCTTTTTCTGCTCTCCACCAAACAGTAGGACTCTGCAGCCACACCCCATTTTCTGCCAATGTGTAGATAATTCAGAACCTGTTCAGCTTTGTTGATGAATGCATAGCGTTGAGCGGTTGCATATATATCCTTATGGGTGGGTTGAGAGAGAGAGAGAGAAAAAAACCCACCCACATTCTCTCTCTGTCTTCCTCATCCTGTCACCCCTCCATCCGTTCATATACAGACACATTGTGTGTATGTGTGCGTGTATGCATGGAATATGTGAGCTTGAAAGAGAAGAGATAAACAAAATGTGTGTGTGGGGGTTATACCTCTTTCTCACCTCATCACACATCCATCCATCCGTGTGTGTATGTGTGTGTGCGCACGCATGCATAGAGAAAGTTTATGCATGGGTGGGTGGAGTGTGTGCATTTGCGATCCAATAAAAAATATCCAATTAAAGAGCAGCAAAATCCTATCTGCTGTTCATTTTTGGAAAGTTGCTCACTTGCTGTGTATTTGGACACACTGCTTATAGTATCATTAAAAAAATATGCTTGCTGGTTCTTGACATCAAGGAGCAGTTTTTCGTCTACGTTCGGATACAATTGGATGCCACTTTGAATCAAGATGGCGGACGGCACTTTCTGAACTGTGTTGATTTTAGCCACTATTTCAAAACTGCATTTTTTTCTTGTTTGCTTCTCAGAAATCTTGAGCAGCACCAAGTACGAGGCTGCTAATAACCCATCAAAAGACCCAATAAAACAGCAGCCAATGCATATAATCACTAAACAGCGAAATTATTTCATTCCACCAGATGCTGGGGAGAAGATATAAGTTTGTACCAGGTGCTGAAAGGATGTTAATGATGATGCCAGGTGGACCTAACTGGAGAGAGTATTCCATGAGTGAGGAGCCACAACTGAGAAGGCCCCTCTCCCTTGTCCCCAGGCTCCACACCTGCCTTAGAGAGGGCACCTGGAGCAGGGCCTGAAATGAAGACTGAATGGTCCAGGTAGGTTCATGTTGGGAGAGGCATTCTGAAATACAGTACCCAAAGAGGGCTTGCTTAAGCTAGCTGTTGAAGACTTTTCCTCAAAGTACACACTTTTTAGCAAGCTGCAAAGGCAGTGATGAGAGCGCTGGGGTGAAATCAGTCTTCTTCAGGGGGATGTGAACGCTCTGAGAAATTGTTGGGTCTGATGTTGTGCAATTAGGGACGGCGGGGATTTTGCTGGATGGGCACAAGGCTCCTGATTAGCTTTGCCGAGGTAAGGCTGTGCCATGCTTAATTATTTAAGGGAAGCTGCGTAATGGGCCTTTGGAAGTGCGTGACCTACAAAATCAATCCATCCCCTTCTGCATAATGTATGTGGCATCAATCTCATTTCATTTCAAGATCACTTAGGGGAAACAAAAAAGAAAAAAGTTTGACACGCTCACTCCAGCTCCTCTGTGGCGCAAACACAAGCACACAGCTTGCTGCATCATTTGCTATCTGTCCTTAATGGCAGCTCAGCTGCAAAGATTCCCCACCGTTTACACTGCTGCTGCTGCCGCCGCCGCCTCTCTTTTCTCTCTCTCTCTCGCCCATTTCCCTACTTCTTCGCTTGACTTCAGGCACAAAGCATAAACTTTAGTTGCAGATGAAAATGGCCGGGCCTTCACTTTGCAGAGCTCTACAGCTGAAATGTGTGCTTGAACTGTGATATTGCCTCTTGAATGGCTGGGTGGAGGGTGGAGGTGTGTATATACACTGGCAGAGGAACAGGGGGAGGGCACAGCCCCAGTGGGCACGATCATGGTGGGGTGCCATCATAGCTGCCCCCCTGCGCTGGGCGCTACGCCCCTGCAGGTGGCTCGCCATGCCCCTGCGAGCAGCGCGCCATGCCCTCAGGATGCGTGCCATGCCCCTGCGGGCAGCGCGCCATGCCCCTGGGCAGTGTGTCATGCCCCCCGGGACGTGAACCAGCCATGCCCCTGCCTGCTCTCCGCCCTCCCCCGTCGGAGCTTGAAGCTCCACCACTGTGTATATAGAATAGAACAAAAATTTTTATTTATACCCCACCCATCTGGCTGGGTTTCCCCAGCCACTCTGGGCGGCTTCCAACAGAGTATTAAAATACAGTGGTCTGTTAAACATTAAAAGCTTCCCTAAACAGGGCTGCCTTCAGATGTCTTCTAAAAGTCTGGTAGTTGTTCTTCTCTTTGACATCTGGTGGGAGGGCGTTCCACAGGGCAGGCGCCACTACCAAGAAGGCCCTCTGCCTGGTTCCCTGTAACTTGGCTTCTTGCAGTGAGGGAACCACCAGAAGGCCCTCGGTCCTGGACCTCAGTGTCTGGGCAGAATGATGGGGGTGGAGACGCTCCTTCGGGTATACTGGACCGAGGCCGTTTAGGGCTTTAAAGGTCAGCACCAACACTTTGAATTGTGCTCAGAAACGTACTGGAAGCCAACCTAGGTCTTTCAGGACTGGTGTTATGTGGTCTCGGCGGCCACTCCCAGTCACCAGTCTAGCTACTGCATTCTGGACTAGTTGTAGTTTCCGGGTCACCTTCAAAGGTAGCCCCACATAGAGAGCATTGCAGTATAGCAACCCCAGACATGGAATCATAGAATTGTAGAGTTGGGAGGGACCCTGAGGATTATCTAATCCAACCCTCTGCAATGCAGGAATATGCAGCTGCCCCATACCGGGATCAAACCCTCAACCTTGGGGTTATCAGCACCGTGCTCGAACCAACTGAGCTATCTTTGTGACTGTTATGTAGCAAGTCACATCCTTTGCTCTGCCCACTTTCCCCTGTGGGCACCTAACAGATGCACCTAAGTCATGATTTGTTGACACCAAGGCATAAACTTGTGCTGTTTGCAAGTAGGAGAGTCCGGCTTCCTCCACTAGGTATTCACAGCTGCCTGAAGTTTCCAAAATCACACCCTAGCAAGAGCAGGTTTCTAAGTGGAAGGCTTCTGTTCCTGCAATTAAAACATAGCTGGGGGTAATAGAAGCACTATTTCCTAGTGGGAAGCAAAACAGCAAGAAGGCTTTAGGTTGTTTTTGCCGCAGATTTTGTGGCTACCCCTCTGCAAATTTCCTAGAAGGCATCTGCAAATGTAACCTTGAAAAATGAGAGTCTTTAGACATACAAGGCAGATCATAGGGTGTGTGTGTGTGTGTGTGTGTGTGTGTGTGTGTATGAGAGAGAGGGAGAGGGAGGCTTTTTTGTTGTCTCTCAGGCATTAGAGTTTTGCATTAAAGATATTTCTGCTTGCTTTGAACTGATCGATGGAAAGAAAACTCCAACTCTGTGTCTTCAAGCAGATCTCACACCCTCTTGAGGAACAAGAACAGAAGGTTGTTTCTTCACTCAATCCGGCTCTGCCTTCCTCTCAGATATATGCAAGAAGCCCCATGCCAAATGCTAAAGAGAAGTCAAACTTTTGGGTCTTGACACGGGTTTGGAGGCACGTTTCTAACTTCACGAACTTGGCACTATTATGCTATGTATATTTTGCTCCCCACATGTCATCATATTACCCGCAATAGGGCAAGTTTGGCAAGAGAGGTACAGGTTGTAAGTTTTCAAAAGGGGCCCTTTAAGTTTGTTTCTCCTTTTTAAGGGCTTTTATTTATTTATTTTAAAAAGGAAGACCAATGACACAGCGAATCAAAATCTTCGCCTGCCAAGCTGCTGCTGCCGCCTCCAGCAGCGGCTGAAGAAGGGGAACAGCCCACACTCCCGCCTCTTTTGCCAACCACACATATTTTCTTAATGCCAAGGGGAAATGGTGGTGACTTTCTGACCCCTGCAATGATCCATTTGTATCTGGGAGCACTGCAGATTGATTTTCCTCTTTGAGCTTGCATAGCCGCAAATCATATTATTGTCTATTTGTTTGTTTTGCAAAAATAAAATAAAATAAATTCAAAATAAAAATTCAGGGGGATGTGCAAAATGTGCATGCAGGGCTAGAGGCGGGAAAATAATTGGAACACAGCAGAAAATTAATAATTTTTCCAGAAACGTTGTCTACGTCTAACAAAACAGGATCAGCACTTTATCCAGGGGAGTGTTTTATGTCATCAGCATTTGCTTGCGCCATCAAGCTGATCTTTAGTGTGGAATTACTGCTCAAATTATTATTTGCAGTGTTGTTACTGGCAGCAGAAGGAAGGGCTCAATCCTGTTCATTGCTGTGTCTTCAAGCTTCCCTTTACCCTCAGCAGATGCTGAAACCAAAGACCTTTCCACACTGTCGCCCCATATTGAACTTCTTTATGTATGCCATAAATCAGGACTGGGGAGACTTTTTCAGTCACATACTGTGCCCTTACAAACAATGGACAAGATCCCGGAGATGAGAGGAACTTGAGAGGAGGTGGAGTTGCGGGCTTCAGGCCCTCTCCACATGCACAGGGGCTGGCTCTCAGCCTCTGCGCGATTGAGGGGATCCCCTGTCACGTCATCCCCTGGCCTGGGGGGGGGGGCATGGCTTGCACGATATCACACTGGCGTGGCCAGGGATCTCCCTCTTTTGCTGCCTCAGCTCAATGGGTTTCCCACCCTCCCGCCCTTTAGGTTTTTCTTTTGACCTTGCTATGGGCCTCGGTTGGTCGCCATTAAGGGGCCTGGGAGGAATTTTATCCACTTGGCAAATTGGCACCAGCCACTTGGTTTTTCGCCTACCTCGTAGCAAATCGTCACAACTTCCTTGGCATTGGCGGTTAGGCATTGGTAGGGGTATTGTCATGTAGATGAAGGGGGGGGGAGGAAGTGCCATCACCTCCCCCGAATATCGAAGGGTAGTCCGGTAAAGGATTCTGGGGGGCATGGCCCTGTCCGAAGCCTATGGAGGTGAAGGCCTAAGGCACGCCCCCAAGTGGTGACCCCCGGGGAGTTCCTAGTTGATGTGCATCAGCAGGACTCCCTCTACTGGTGGTTAACCCTTCCTGGTCTTCAAGCATTCGGGCTGAAGCCAGATAGTCGGTTAGGACCAATGCTTCAGCCAATACCGCTCATTCCTGTAACCAATAAAGTTGTGGCCATTTTTTGCCCATTAACCTAAATATTTGTGTCATGTGTCTTTATTTCCACCGGGGGGGGGAGGCGGGAACTCGCCATGCAACTACCCCAGAAGGAGCACAGTGTGTCCCCCTCCGAGGTACTACCCCTCCCCTAATACTCTATACTGCATCAGATACTGGAGGTGGTCCATAGCCATCATAAATAGATAAGGCGGTTATGTGATAGCAAATTCCATAAACACCTGAGAAGAGTCCTGCTGGATTGGGCCAAAGGCCCATCTAGTCCAGCATCCTGTTCTCGCAGTAGTCAACCAGATGACCTCTGGGAAGCTCACAAGCAGATCCTGAATGCAACAAGGCTTTCCTGATTTGTAGTCCCCAGGAACCAGCATTCACAGGCACTCTGCCTCTGGCAGTAACTCTCTGGATCTGAAACGTCTCCCCCCCCCCACACGACACCCCCGCTCTGTTTATTCTTTTAAACTTTCTAATTGTGAGCTATGTAAGTAGCATTAAAGACGAGGAGGAATGTAAAAATAGCTTAATAGGCAGTTTATCCGGAGCTTCATAAACGACTGACACTCATCTTCATCAAAAGAAGAAAGCTACGTCCTATATCTCACTGCAAAGTATCAATTAAAAGTCCTACTTCCCAATAGCTATCGGCTTGGAATTATTTATAAATAGAGATTTGCTTTGAAAAGCAATGTGCAATTTTGCCGGTGCAACCCTGTAATCTTCCTTGATTGAAAGCCAGGATGAATACAGGTTTGGGAATGGATCTGCAACCAGAAGCAAAAGGAAGGAGGGTTACAAATGGATATAGCATTAACTCTAATAAACACTGACAGGCAATATGAATTAAGGTTCTGTCCCAGCCTTGTCATTAAGTTGCCAAAACCCCAACAAGGCATGAAAGAGGAAGAAAGAGGGCGGCTGAGGGGTAGAGCATCTGCTTTGCATACAGAAGGACCAAGTTTCAATCCCTAATGGCATCTCCAGGTCAATAGCCTCCTGCCTGAAATCCTGCGTGGTCATTGCCAGTCCCTGTAGACCAGGGTTCCCCAAACTTAGGTCTCCAGCTACTTTTGGGCTTCAGTTCCCATCATCCCTGACTGCTGGTCCTGCTAGCTAGGGATGATGCAAGTTGTAGTCCAGCAACAAGTTTGGGAAATCCTGCTGGAGACAGTGCTGAACTAGATGGACTAATGATCTGATTCAGTATAAGAGAGCTTCCTGTGTTCCTTATAAACCACTGATGTTGGTCAAATGGTTCTGGAACCATCAAGCAAAATCAGAGCTGTGGCAAGCACTTGCCATATTCCCCATGCCTTCAGCGACAGCTATCTAAAGTAGTGGCTTCCAGTCATTGCTGGATTCTAACTCCTAGCAGGCTCAGCAGGGTGAAAAGTCAGGAATGGTGGCAAGGGCAGACCATGATAATATAGTGCCCTCTGTGGGCCCACAATTTGACACTCCCCCCCCATCCTTATGGTGTCTTCCCAAATCCTGGTAAGGGAGGCACCGGGCTTTGGGAAGGAGGTGCAAGTCTCTGGCAGGGTCGTAGAGCCCTCTTGCTGGGAAAGTTTTGGGAAGGATGCAGGAGGACTCGAGGACTCTGCCAGAGCCCAAAGGTAACACTTACAGTGGTATCTCGGGTTACAGACGCTTCAGGTTACAGACTCTGCTAACCCAGAAATAGTACCTTGGGTTAAGAACTTTGCTTCACGATGAAAACAGAAATCGCACGGCAGCAGCGGGAGGCCCCATTAGCTAAAGTGGTACCTCAAGTTAAGAACAGTTTCAGGTTGAGAACGGACCTCCAGAATGAATTAAGTTCTTAACCCGAGGTACCACTGTACTAGGCTTTGGGAAGGAGGCTAACACAGCAGTTCGAGTTCACTCCCAGAGGCGTACGCCATTGTCTCTCGAGACAGACGGATGCCGACAACAATTCCTTTGTTCTTGTATGGCTGGGCTGGGGAACCTGCAGCCCTGCAGACGTTGTTGAACACCAGCTCCCATCATCCCTGGCCAATGGTCAGGATGGCTGGGGCTGATGGGTGTTGGAGTCCAACAATACATGAAAGGTCACATTGCCCTGCGTATTGAGCATCCTGGATTCTAGTTCCACTGGGCAAAGGTCTAAGATTAGGAGCACAGGAAGATGCCAGATACTGAGTCACACCTTTCATCCATCGAGCCCTGTCTTGTCTTGTCTACATTGACTGTTTGTCCAATATTTGAGGCAGCGAACATTCCCATCAGGGCATTCTAGTGATAGACCCTGGGGCCTTCTGCATGCAAAACTGAGCTATGGCCCTTCCCCATTCATTCCCAAACTGAGGCATGCACAATGGGGATCACAATTTGGGAGAGGTGCTGTTGTGCTCTAATTCTCTCTTTAGGTCCACAAGTCTTTGGTTGGCCACTGTAAGAAGTGGCTGTTGGACTAGATGGGCCATTGGCCTTATATGGCAGGCTCTTCTTATGGTTTTTATATTCTCAATTGTTTTCTCCCCCTTCCGGCCCAGAATGATCCAATGGGGAGTCAGAGTGGGAGGAGTCAGTCCAGGAAGTTGCCGCATGCGGAAGGCTGCCAAACTGCAGTTCAGTAGTTGTCCACATGGGGCAGCCATAGACAGATCCCAGCAGCTCCCAACAAAGCCATAGAGGGGGAGTGACAAATCTACATCTGAGTTACTACAGATCAGGGATTTTAACAGCCTACCACCTTGCAAATAAATCAGCAGTTGTTGCAGATAGCTAATGGACATTAAGTGCCCGGGATTTAAATTAAGCAGGTTTCAAGCGCAAGGTTGGCTTTGCTTCTGACATATCGCATTTGTCTGGGAAGCGAGACCCTTTTGCTAGTTCTCAAAATTGGCAGACACGCCCTTGTGGTTTAATGGCAGACATGATGGCATCGTCTCCTTCCGAAGAACAAAGGTTGTTTTTGCCTTCTCGTGCTTCTTTATATTGACAATGGTTCTTGTTAATTAGCCTTCGGAGGATATTTCCCAACTCAAATGATGCTTGACCCTTCCCAAACCTCTTCTACCGGAGGCTGTCAAGAGGACTGACACCGCAGCCCTGCATTAAAGCATATTCATAGCTACAGAGCTTTGCTTCATCACTTGAGAGCCAGTTCTGGGTTTTAGGTGGCCTGAACAGAGCAGTTGCCCTCTTTGGGTGGGCTTTGGGAGGCTTAACTGGCAAGCAGCTATATTGGATTTCTGAGAGCTGCTTTGTTAATTTCCCATAATGCTTCAGAGCGATGCTACATGAGGGGATTGTAGAATTATTACTACTATTATTATTTTTAAAAGGACAGCTAACACCTCCTGGTGTTGTCCAGAGCACCACCAGACCCTCCAAGTGTCCCTATTTTCCAGGTACAGCCCTGGATTTACAGAAGCTGTCCCAGTTTCTGATTTGATCCTGGAATGTCCTACTCTTCCTTAGGACGTCCATATTTTCATCGGAGAAATGTATGTGACCCCCGAGCCAAGGAAATAAGTAACTATACAACCTTTAGAAGACACCTGAAAGCAGCCCTGTACAGGGAAGTTTTTTTTTTTAAAAAAATGTTTAATGTTTTAATATATGTTGGAAGCCGCCCAGAGTGGCTGAGGCAACCCAGTCAGATGGACAAGGCATAATAATAATAATAATAATAATAATAATAGAACAGGACGTCCCTATTTTCATAGGAGAAATGTTGGAAGGTATGCACCAGGCATGGGCAGGGGCGCTACAACTGTACCTTAACTATACAATGATGGTTTAAATTAGGATATTACTCTGCCTCCCCTTCTCCTCCTAACACAGCACAACTCTGCTGTTTGCCTGTCTCTGAGCTGCTATCTTCCTCAAAGCCCTGCTGTAATTCAAGACTGCCTTCCTCCTCTCTGGAAGCTACAGGAGAAGGGGGTGGGGGGAGAACTCCATCACTCATCCTCCTCTTCAGTTCAATCCCTGGCATTACCTATCTCCTCCACTTTTGGAGATAGCGTGATTCTGAATGTCTGTTGTTTAAGGATCACAAGTGGGGACAGTAATGTTCTACTCAGGTCCTGCTCACACACTCCCCAGAGGCATCTGTTTGGCCACCATGAGAACAGGATCCTGCAGGCTCTTCTTACTTTCTTACATTGGATGTCCCTGTCCTATAAGCACTTATTGGAAGTGCAGGCTTGTCTTGGAGATGGACAGATCAGACTCTTTCCGGTTTGTGCCACTTTTGGAAGTGTCCATTCTGACCCATTTCTGCATTAATGTGTATTTTGAAGAAAATTATTGTTTCTATTTTAATCCTCAAAAAAATGTATCCCACCCTCCTTCCAAAAATGCATTACTCTTAAAATATATTAAATGCATTTTGGCATGTCCTGTTGGCCGAAAACTGCAGCACTACATTCTGGAGATCTGGAATCTCCCACCTTTGCTGTGCCTAGCTCAGTGGGGTCTACACTGCCTGGTAGCAGTTCTTCAGGGTTTCAGGCAAGGAGTCTTTCCCCAGCGCTGCCTGGAGATGCTGGGGATTGAACCGGGGACCTCCTGCATGCAAAGCAGATGCTTTACTTGGAAGTGCAAAATGGATAGCTATGTTCAGAGCCTCCCATTAGTGCAGGAGTAGCGTATCAAGTCAGTTTATGAAGTGATGACATGAGACAGGAGTTGGTAATGCAGGTGAGCTGTGCAGGAGCAAGCTGGCAAGCATGCTCCAAGCAAGCTGCCGGCTAGCTCTGCAGAGGCTCCTTTTATTAGCAGATGTCAACAATCGGAAACAGTAGTGAAACCACCCTGAACTTAACGTATTTCCATCTAGGCACATTTCCGGCGTTAGTAAATACACGTGTCAGCAGGTGCTTCCCTTGAATGTTCCTCCCGATACTTGATTACGTCTGTGTTCCCGTCATGCTCCAGCCAAGCGATATGTCTAGCAAACAGATTGTGAAAGGACAAAAGGTCAGGGGGAAAACCCTGTTTTCTAGCCAAGAAGGCAAAAGGTCAGGGAAAGCAGGCGTAATGCTCCTTGACATACTGTTGCACGTCTGGTGCGAGGTTTGCCTTCTACAAGTTTGCGTTACCTCTACAAGCTTAGGTCAAAATTCACAAAGATCCAGTTCCTAGGTTGTGCAGCCCCTCAGATGCAGGCATTTGCCCACCCACTCCAGCAGGGCTGTTTTATACAGATAGTCCTCTGCACCACCATTCTGAACAGTGACTGCCTCTTGCTTAAGCAATGGGTAAGCTGCCATGCAGACAAATGCCATCATATGCTCAGAATGCCCACATCCACTGTATACATTTAACGCACAGGGATTCTCCCAAAGAATCTGCAGAACTGTAGTTTACACCTTACAGAACTACAATTTGCAGCACCCTTAACAAACTATAGTCCCAAGGATTCTTTGAGTGGGGTGTCATCATGTATGTTGCAGGTGTGATCACTCTTTCTCAATACTGAAATGAAGCAGGCAGTGCTTGGTTCTGTGCATTTTGGGTGTGTGCACCTGGCATAGGATCACATCCTTTGGGCTGAGAAGACTGCTTGTTTTTGTGTCTGTCAAAAACATGGTACTGAATGGAGTCATTTGCTGCCAAAAGTCTTGCATCTCGATGTGGAGCTGATGTATCCCTCTGCCTGTTGATTTCAAAGCTCTGGCATATTTTCTTTGTTGAACAGTGCAGAAACCCTCATGCAAAACAAAGACAGACTTCGTCCAAACATCAGATTGTGCGAGGATCCCCTAAGGACTGGATAACTCTTTCCCACCTCCTTCCTTTTTTCAAAAGATCAGTGAGTGCTTTGTTGAACTTCTGCCAAACAATCCCCTGGTGGCTTATATAAAAATGTTTGCTAACACCACCATTTATCTACTAGACCCATAACCAAATTACAGCTCAGACAGTACAATTCCTCGTACACAGGTAGGGTTGGATGAATCTGTTTTGGTTTCTCTCAGTTTCTCATCTCTCTAATCTTACATCCCTGCAGCAATTCTCATTTTGAAAATAATCCAAACAATTCTCCAGCACTGTAATGCAAATTTCTCCAAATATGCATATTTGACTAATATTCACGCAGGTCCTGCTTAATGAACACAATGCGTTCCCAGGAAATCCTTTGGAACCCACAATTTCCATTGTTTCATATGGGAACACTTCTCATACGGCATTTGTCCTGTCTTTTCCCCCTCCCTCCATGGCTTCTTTCCAGAATTGCTGCAGTCAAGTTGAGAACTATCTACTTTCCATCACATGACAGGACTGGAAAGTGCCTTGGAGGTCCAACCCATTGGTCAGTGAAGGATTTGCAAAAGGGTTGTTCACTGAATTTGGCTGAATCCTGGGTAATGAGCTGCACTGAGCCAATTTGGGTCACCCTGGGATTCAGCTGAATGGGGCTAAGGAAGCCCTGGGTCACCCCAGGTCAGATCAGGGACAACCTGGTGGTGGTCACATCCCAACCCCACATTTAACTGGGGCATGAAGCTCTGATTGAACATAAATTTGGGGTGGAGAGGTGGGGGAGAGTAGGAGAGGTATATCTCTGTTGAATTCCACCTTGTTGATTTCAACCCAGTGCTATGAAATGGAGGAGTTTAATTTTGATGGTGCACTTGCCTTCTTCAGGGTATCTCAAAACAGTCTTTTCTCACCTGCCAGTGATCTGTCTGGCGCGGGAAGAATTACAACGGCTTGCATTATATGGAAGTATCTTTTGCTGGTGTCTTTTCTGTATGGAGCACAGGATCTGTGTTGCTATCAAAAGAGTTATTCATAATCTTTTAGTGCCCTAGGTCATGCTCAGATTTAAAAAGTCACTCTTAGTTCATGATGGGGAATTTTTATTGGGACATACAGTGGTACCTCGGGCTAAGAACTTAATTCGTTCCCGAGGTCCGTTCTTAACCTGAAACTGTTCTTAACCTGAAGTACCACTATAGCTAATGGGGCCTCCCGCAGCCGCAGTGCCACCGGTGCACAATTTCTGTTCTCATCCTGAAGCAACGTTCTTAACCCGAGGTACTATTTCTGGGTTAGCGGAGTCTGTAACCTGAAGCATATGTAACCTGAAGCATCTGTAACCTGAGGTACCACTGTAGATACTTGGCTTAAGAAATTAACCACTCTGCCTGTCACGAGACTGCAGCTTCTTCTGACTCCTTTGCGTTAGTCAATTATTATCTCTCCCTCTCCCGCCAGCTGCTGTGATGGCCTCTCGCTGCTCTCACAGTGAGCCGGCAGACTTGGGAGTGTCAACTTGCTTTCATGTTCTCTATTAGGAGAGATAATTGGGAAGAAGGAGATCTAACCTCACGTTAGACTTCTGCGCAATCCCGCGCCCATCCTCCGAAGTGAAACAAGACAGGAGGCAGGCCTGTCAAAACTTTGACTTCCTAATTCCCGAACAGCCGCTAATTTGTGTGGTTGCCTGATCGACTCGGAGACGGGATGGAACTCTTCTCGCGTGACCTCTGGTGTCAATCATCACGCGAACCATCTGCATTTATATTGTCAAGGCCCAAACTTACATTACTTCCTGAAGCATGAAATCACCTTTCAGAAGATGTGAGAAATATAATCCCACCTCTCCTCAACGAAGAGGTGAGGCATGTTGGCTGAAAGCTAAAGTTACACAGAGATGCCATTCAGGTCCTGTAGAGAGACTGACTGTAACTCCAGGGACCCGCCAACAGATTTGGTTATCTCTTTGAAGCACTTTTGGTCCTGCTCATCAGGCTGAAAAGGGGCTCTGAGAGAGACTTGAGGAGAGCAGGAACAAGAGAGTCCTTGCTCTCAGGCTTGGAATCTAAAATGTATGACACAAAAGGGGGGGAAAGATCTGGAGGGAGGGAGGGGGAAAAAACCCCCACCAAATGCAGGCATTCCAGTTGGAATGGAATGGAAAGAGTTCAAGAGGATGATGAGCCAAAAGTTGCTAATGTCTCAGCTGAGCCAGTGGAATGGCTGTTTCCCTTCTCTTCTTTTCTTCTGAGGTAACATGGTGGAGGCAGTGAGAGATTTTACTTTCTTGGGCTCCATGATCACTGCAGATGGTGACAGCAGTCACGAAATTAAAAGACGCCTGCTCCTTGGTAGAAAAGCAATGACAAACCTAGACAGCATCTTAAAAAGCAGAGACATCACCTTGCCAACAAAGGTCCGTATAGTTAAAGCTATGTTTTTCCCAGTAGTGATGTATGGAAGTGAGAGCTGGACCATAAAGAAGGCTGATCGCCAAAGAATTGATGCTTTTGAATTATGGTGCTGGAGGAGACTCTTGAGAGTCCCATGGACTGCAAGAAGATCAAACCTATCCATTCTGAAGGAAATCAGCCCTGAATGCTCACTGGAAGGACAGATCCTGAAGCTGAGGCTCCAATACTTTAACCACCTCATGAGAAGAGAAGATTCCCTGGAAAAGACCCTGATGTTGGGAAAGATGGAGGGCATAACGAGAAGGGGACGACAGAGGACGAGATGGTTGGATAGTGTTCTCGAAGCTACCAGCATGAGTTTGACCAAACTGCGGGAGGCAGTGGAAGACAGAAGTGCCTGGCGTGCTCTGGTCCATGGGGTCACGAAGAGTCGGACACAACTAAATGACTAAACAACAACAAACATGGTGGAATGGCTGCTTCAAAGAAGGGAGGGAGGGGTAGATCTGTCCATTTCAGTTTCTCTCAGTTTCTCATTCTCCCCCACCCCAATCTTAGGTTCTCCACAGTTCCACACCAGTTTCTAATTTTTCCTTTGAAAAAGTCCTTGTGAAAATTTATCAGTATTTTAGTGCGGATTTCTTCTAACCAACAGATTTTTACAAGCTCCGTTGCAAGGAACAATCAGGAGGGCACTCCAAGCCATGCACCGCCAGTTGTCTCCCGAGAGCAGGCCTTGCTTTTGGCACTGTTTAAATTTGGTGTGGAATTTTTTCTGCAGGGAGTGGCTTCACTTCCTCGGTTCGCATCCAATTAAATCCTGCTCAGGGTGGACCTATAGAAATTAATGGGTCTAAATGAGTTGCATTCATCAGTTTCGATGGTTCTGTTCTAAGTTGTACTAACACTGGATGCAACCCTTTCTCTTTACGCCAGACTTGGACAGGCCAGTCCTTCGAAAAGAGGACTCTCCTCTGTAAAGGAGGCCACCCTAAGCAAGACTGTTTTTGTTTTCTTCTGGATTGAGCTGGGAATAGCCTGGGCTACACAAACACACACACACATACACACACAGTGGTACCTCTGGTTAAGAACTTCATTCATTCTGGAGGTTCGTTCTTAACCTGAAACTGTTCTTAACCTGAGGTACCACTTTAGCTAATGGGGCCTCCTGCTGCCATGTTTCTGTTCTCATCCTGAGGTAAATTTCTTAACCTGAGGTAGTATTTCTGGGTTAACGTAGTCTGTAACCTGAAGCGTCTGTAACCTGAGGTACCACTGTGTATATATATATATATATATATATCCCCACTCTCTCAGGTAGAACAACAAAAGAAGAAAAGCAAACCTTTCATTTCGTGTTAGAGCACAAATGGTCTTTGTGGACCTATCCTGTCCCGCCTTCCTCCCTCCTCGTGTGCTCCGTTATTCTGTGGTCATGTAATTCAGCAATACATTTTAAGAAGGGGGAGGGGGGCAAGGAAGGGAGAAGAACCTTCCCAGGATTCATTAAAAGCACTGAAATGGAACCACCACATCAGATCCAGTTCATAAGTTTCACAGTCATCTCAAATTTTCTGGGGAGTCACTGTTTCAGTCAACACACACAGTACCCAGGGGCTGTTCAGGAAGAAATTTGTGAAAACAGTGCGCGCACTATTTTAAGCATTTCTCCCTAAAGGGCCTGCATGATAGAGGGGAGAAGGAGCTGCGGTTTATATCTAATCTATCCATCTTCATTTTTCGGGTTATATATAAGAACAGTACCTGCAACAAGATACTGCAGTGTGAAATGCGGTGTTCTAGCCAGCCAGCCATGCCCCTTTCTAGGCACTCCATTCCATTTCCCCTCCTTGTTTTCCTTTCTCCCACTTTTCAGATGTCAGTGTTCTATTATCCCTGAGCATGCTCAGATCTCGCTGGTACGCCCCTCATTTTTTCTTAATTTTTTTTGTGTGGTACTTCTAAAACTGAAAATTGTGTTTTTGTGTGTGTGTGTGTGTGTGTGTGTGTGTGTGGCTGGGGGATACTTCTGCCATTTTGGCTTCATCCACACTCAGAATATGAGTCTGCTAATAGTATATAGGATGTATGATTTTTGTGGTTTGTGCTGTGGCCACAGACATGAAATGTGATTTGACAGAGAGTTTGGGGTAGCCCAATGCAAAAATCCTGAGAATCCATGTGGATCTGTGCTTTGTAACCACATTTTTGTGCCATTGTGGCCCCATGAAACAGTGGATGTGTGAATTTTTTGGTGCAGGCTGTAGCCATGTACATGCTATGTGATCTGATGGTGAATTTGGGGTGACCCAATGCAAAAATCCTGAGGATCCATGTGCTTTTACCTCCCCCTCCCAGGCAGCCTCCTTTATTGCTAGGGTCCCTTATCTCGCTCCCGATCGCTTGCTGATCAGCGGCTTTGTTTCAACACCCCCTTCCCTCTTTCTAAAAAAAGAAGCACAATCTGCTTTTCGCCCCTGGGCAATTTGGCTCCAGGGACCACGCATTCACTCCATAAGATGCACAGATATTTCCCCTTACTTTTTAGGAGGAAAAAAGGGCATCTTATGGAGTGAAAAATATGGTATGTCCCACCTTGAAGAATACAAATCTTCTGAAGGCAGCTTGCAAGTAAAATCAGAAGGCGATAATAAAATCACTTTAGGACAACTCTGAAAGGATCATCAGGATCCTTGGACATGTGTTTGTGTGTGTGTGTGTGTGTGTGTGTGTTTGTGTGTGTGTGTGCATGAAGGAGAGAGAGTGAGAGTGAGAGAGTGAGTGAGTGAGAGAAACAGTCCACTTGGAGTTAGCTCTAATGTACTTGTTGCAAATATACGAATGCTGGAATATTCGGGACAGATAAAAGAAAGTGCGCCTTCAGGCAGCTCCTAGACAAACTATGGGATTGGCTCTCACAAGAGACTTCGATGGCTATAAAAGAGGACTGAACAAATTCATGGAGGATAAGGCTATTGATGTCTACTAGCCATAGTAGTTATGTTTTGCCTCTACAGTTGGAGGCAGCAGTTGGAGGAATACCAGCTGCTGGAAACTGCAGGAGGGATGAGTGTCTTCATTGCCACTGGGGAAAAGTCCTACCCATCCTCAAATGTGTCACAAATAGGGTAATGAGAACAGATCACATTTTGTAGACATTCCCACCAGGCAAAAACACTTGAAGAGGATGCCTACTGATGGGTGTGACTATGGAAAAGAAGATGTGGCCTGGGAGAGTCCCAAGGGATTGTGTTGAGCCTCTGGGCCTCTGGTGCCTCAACCCTGGTTTCTACCTAGAAGGAAAGTGCCAACACTTTGAATTAGGCTCCGTAGTGAATTGGGAGCCATTGTAGAAGGATGGGGAACCTTTGACCCACCAGATGTTCCTGATCTGCAACTCTGTTCAGACCTAGTATGCATGGCTGGTGACCAGAGATGATGGGAGTTGTGGTTCAGCAACATCTGGAGGGCCAAAGCTTCCCCACACCTGCTTCAGGACTGATGTAACATGAGCCCATCTAGGTAAGCAAGCCAAAAGCCTATCATCCTTATTCTGAACTAGCTGATACTCCCAAGCCATTTTCAAGGGTGCTCTGTTGGTGTTACCCAGTCTGAAGGTTACCAGAGCACACATCACTGTGGTTGGGCTATCACAAACAGGCATGTGTAGTTTTTGATTTTTCTTTAAGCCAGATGAGCTGCTTTGCTTTCAAAATATGGCTTGTTGTGAGAGAGGCTGTCTCTGAGCAATTGCAATGCTCTTGGTGGCGTGACGAGTTTCCATGGAGATGGCAGCTATCCTTTGCGACTGCCGAGCGCATGTGTGTGTTTTATGAGTGCTTCAGATGCTATTATAATTAGAAGAATTGTGTCTGAAGATATACCTAATTTCCAAACATTTATTTACCACTGCAGTATAGTGAGCGGACTTATGATGGTGAAGGCTGAGAGGAGAAATCTTGCTTTGAAAAAGAAAGCAAATCTCAAAATCAGTAGTTGCCTTCTTCCGGTTATTAAACTGGGGCTGAACTTCAATTTGTTTGAATGTTCAGCCAGGTTTTTTAGCTGAGGTGTGTGAGAAGCTGGGGGAAGAAGCAAGGCAAACCCCATCTCCCCTCTTTTTTGAATGGGAGCATCCTACAGAAAGAAAATGGTGGCCAGTGGTTGATTGGAGTTGTGAGCCATCCTACCAATTGCCAAAATTGGCTCCCATGTTGTGGCCTGCAAATGGGACTTGAAAACTGGAAAATATGATTTCTACAGAGCCCAACCACTCATGGCTCCTCCCATGATCTGCTTATTGCATAGCCATCCTGACTTGCTAGCCCAAAGCTTACATGGAGGTTAGATTACATCTGGTCTTCATTGAACATTCAATTCAAACTTGTTTACAGCGTGATTATACAACAATGAGCATTGATCTTGCATTCATTCTGCATCACTTGTGAGGTGTTCATACATTTTTTCCCATTAGCCATTCAATAATTCCCCAAACTTTCCAATAAGTCCATTTCCCCCCTTAAAGTCAATGTGCTCCACTAGGGCAATGATCCATTCACTTTAATCCTGCATATGCAAAGTTCCAACCCAAGCTCAAATCCCTCCTGCAAAATTGCTAATTGATGACAAAATGTAGAGAATTGAGTTTAAGATTTGAAAAATGAGAGAAACTGAAACTTAAAAGATTTGCCTACCGCTACCCTCCATGCATACAGGTGTGTGTGCAGGACTCTCTTGATCTGCTGCGATTGGCTCCACTCCAATGTGCTAATTAGGGGAAATTTGCACTAAAATGCTAATGAATTTTCACGAGGAATTTGTTTTTTAAAAACAAGCAAGCAAGCAAGCAACAAACATGTTGCAAACTAATGTAGAAATGCAGAACTGGATTTAGATTGGAAAAAATGAGAAACCGAGAACAGCCGAAATTGATGGAAGTATCAATCCCTGGTCTGGACACCCCCTTACCATTTTACACTTGCTCTCCACATTCCCCCTAGCAGACCATTAGACTTGCCACTGCCTCCTTGCGTGCATAGCATCCCTTCCCTGCATCTCATGCGTGCACATTTTATTGTGATTTGGAGCATGACTATATGTTGCAGATGCTGGAGGAACTGATTAACTGATCTCCATTGCTCTTTCATCCCTCCAGTTCCAAAGCCAATTTGTAGGGAAAGAATCCTGTCACCGGCAGTGGCTGTTGGGCGGGGGATTTTTTTGAGGGTTGACAAGTTTGGGCCATCGGGGAGCAGAAACAAAGAAAACAGAGACATCAGCAAAATAGAGTTATCTTAACCTTGACGATTTCCCCCATCTGAACCATGTGCTTCAGTCAAACTCTCCAAGGATGTTGTTTCTCGGTAGATGAAGCAATGTGCATTAGTTGAATAATGAGGATGTATTATCCATATATATAAAAAATCAAAATCTCTCCCTTTCAGCTACCCACAAAGACATATTGCTATCTGGAACTTGGCTAACAGGCCTAGTTTTGTCCATAAGAAGTCATTTGTTATTCTATAATAATTGTAATAATATTGATTTACAAAGCGTCAATGCACCATCATCTGTAGGGTGTACTTAAAATATTTAAATACTATAGCTTTCTTTTTCTAAAAAAATGCATTAGTGTGTCGAGCAGCTACAGATACTTGACGATCCTTCTATCATCTCCCTTCTCTCCAAGAGTCTGTGTGAAGGGACAGTCTTACTCTTGAGGAGACCTTTACTCCCAAGGAGTCTTTGTTTATAGCCAGGGACTTTTGTGGATGGACCATATTTCCATCTAGAGTTTAAGGTGATGTGCTTACCTTGATCTTGGGTCTCATTCAGTCTTAATGTCAAAGGCTAAACTCTCCTAAGGTGCAGGTAGCCCCACCTTGGTCTTCTTGTAGGATCCTGGCTCCTTCCCACCACATGCAGCCTGACCTAGAGCTTGGTGTAAGACTGGGGCCTTCTGATCCTCCTCTGATAAGGAGTCCCATGACTGGCACATGTCATTCCAGATGTCATTGGACTTCATCTCCCATCAACTTCAGCAAGCATGGTCAATGCTCAGGGATGGTGACAGCAGATGCCCAACAACTTCAGGAAGGCCTTAGTTTCATTGTTCCTGATATAGTGGAATGGCAGTCTCAAACTTTGGATTTTATTTTTGGCATGTTCCTTAAAAAATCAGCTGCCTTTGGATTATTGCTTAGCCTGCCAGCATTTCAATTGGGGTTTTATTTTAGTGGGGTGGGGGGTTGGGAACCAAGCCCTATGCAAATATTAGATCTCTAGTTCTTCGGCCTCTTAATTTTGTTTAACTACTATTTGTTTAGGCAATATGTCAAACTAATCTAAAAATAATGTGATTATGATTAGCTGGTGGAAGTGTGTGCCTGTTGAGTTATGGATCACATCAATTTCTTGGCATCTGCTCCACACTGTCACGGCGGAATAAACTCAGTGAACCTCTGAAATGTCAGCTGAGAATAAGGGGGCATTATGAAGGTCCTCACCACATATGTGTTGAGGGTGTCAAAGATACCATTACTTCTGAATTTCATGTTTGCAGCATTCCAGCACAGCTGCTACAAAGAAGAGGAAATATCAGGAACATGTATATCCTCGTTATACGAGTCATGTGCTCTGAACATGTGCTGTGTGCATGTATCAGCTTTTTCACAGGCTATGATGAACCAGTGCTTGGAATAAACCAGTTTGCTTTTACAAAGTTCACTCAATTAGTTCAAAAATCTCCAAACTACATATGAAAGTAGTTCCTGTGATTGCTGGCTGATCTGGGCATGAATTAAGTTCCTCTTGGAGTGGTACTCAGAACAATTTATAGTTAAGGTTACATTTTTTTTAAGCTTTATAGTCTCTGGGCTTTTAAGCTTAGAGATCATGATGGTTGGGGGAAATGAATTAAACAATTCTCATTCCACTTGGTGTGTGTTTTGATGCTTCCTTAGTCTTAAGTACATTTTACAGTTCAGCATAGCCAGTTGTAATATTCTGAATGGGGGGGAGGAAATTGCCAAGATAATTTGGGAGTACTTGAATTGAACTGTGAACCTGAACCAAACTAGCTCGTTTTGTAAAGGGATGGATGTGAGCTGGAATTAGTTCCTTTTTGGAGATCTTGAACTTGGAATGAGTTCCCTCTAAAAACGATCTTTCTGCACTGAATTTGCACAAGTGCTGGGGCCC
The DNA here is from genome assembly GCF_965153285.1 of Podarcis tiliguerta. Classification (NCBI taxonomy): domain Eukaryota; kingdom Metazoa; phylum Chordata; class Lepidosauria; order Squamata; family Lacertidae; genus Podarcis; species Podarcis tiliguerta. The sequence goes on along the minus strand of NC_139547.1, from coordinate 42,446,034 downwards.
AGGTGTGCCAACTTTAAGGGACTGAGGTGTTTTTGGCCCCCTCCATATTTGTTTGAAAGGGGCCCGGCCCCCCCTTGGTCTCCTCCAGAGGAAGACGTGCGTGGTGTCAGGAGACGCCACAGGGAGCAAAGCGGCCTGGCACAAGGTCACACTTGCCTGTTCAGTGTCAGGAGACGTCTATGGCATCTCAACACACACTCAACATGCCTGGGGCCCCCTCAGTCTTGGGAGTAGTCTGGTACTCTGCTGGGGTCTGTGGAATCACTGCCCCTCCAGGCTTCATGGAGGAGTTCTGTGAATGTGCTTCAGCACATAGATAGGGCTCTTCACTCCTCAGTTGAATGTTTGGGTGATGGTGGGCTAGCCTGTGCAGCTCTGCGACCCCTTCCTATTCATTTTCAAAACACAGATGGAATCATATTCTCCAAACCTCCCAGCTTTGAACATGCACATTTGTTTAAACAATTTATGCTCTTATTTTGCTGGGTTAGCAGGAGGAAGCAGGCCCTCTTAAACACAACTGTCCTTGTTTTTGCTGGGAAAAATTGATGCTAACTACAAGAGCTCAAGAGGTCCAAAAAGCATTGCATCGAAACAGAACGACCCCTGGCATTCATGACAGCTGTCCTGCAAAACAGCTTGCAAAGGAAGAAAAAAATAAAGCATAGGATGAGCAAAAGTTAAAGCACAGTCTTAAATGTCAGGAATTTTGTGATGCAAAGACCTTGTGGAATCAAACTACTGATCTGAGGTCTGAAAGTTTGTAGGACACTGCCTACCTGGTTTCTGCTGGAAGGGGGTTCCACAGAGTTGAGCCCACTACGCTGAAGGCATGACTCCTGATTGACATGAGTCTTGCTGAGCCCTCAGTTTAAGGCAGAGATGCAGAACCAGTGGCCCTTCAGATGTCGAACTGCAACTCTCATCATCTCTGACCAATAGCCATGCTGTCTCGGGTGGAAGGGAATTGGAGTCCAATAACATCTGGAGGGCCACAGGTGAGAGCTCCATCTAAGGCAACTCTTTGATCCTCAGAAGACCCCCAAGTTAATCCTAGATGGAATGGTTTGAGTTAACCGATTGTTATGGACCATGTGTTACTTTAATCAAGAATGCTTTGGTGTGCACAATTAGTATTCATTTCACAAAGAAGAATTACTGAATGCTTAAATTAAAGGTGACAGAGGTTTCAAGGCAACCGATCTTTGTTATCCCCTACCCAATCTTTCTCGCTAAAGGTTTCTGGCTCTTTTACATTAGTGAATCTCCTACATATTGACATTTTATTCTAATGAAGAGCCGGTGGTATTTCCAGAACATTCTCCTTACAAGCGCTCCCTTGCTAATGGATTCCTAACTTGCGTTCCTGTGATAAAGTAAGAAGTCAACAAATAACTTCCTTTACAGGTTATCTGTCTACCTGCCGGAACAAGACAAAGTCATGGTTTTAGTCTCATTGAAATCAATGGGAATGACCAGCGCCATTGTTGAGTCTGACAAGCATCGCCATTGTGAATGACAAGCGCTGCCGATGGCGTGGTGCGTCTTTGGTAAATGAGCGCACAAAGTCCTTTAGTGACAGTAGGTATACATTTCGGCAATATCTAGGTATATATGTATTTTGTTTTCCTAGCTTGATCAAAATTATTTATTATTTCATAACAGGTAGATAGGTAAGAGCTTAGGCAGCTTCAGTGGCGGGTGCCTGGAGCCCCCCAGAAAACGGCGCCCGGGTCCTTTGCACCCCTGGTAAAGACGGCCCTGTCCACCAACCTCAGCCACCACTCCATCCACCTGCCTACCTTCTTACTTACAACCAATTCAGAGGATGGCAGTGGCTGTCGGCTTCCTTCTCCTTAGACTCAGTGTCATCTTTGTAGAACTCAAGAGGGAGGCTTAGTTGGCTCTGTGTATCATTGGCTCTGGCTCCGCGTACTGTTGGTCTTCCTAACTTCTGTCCTATCCATCCCAACAGGTGCCAGACACCACTGATTAGAGCCAACAAAAGTGTCACAAAATAGCAAATACAGTTTTTTGGGGGGATGACGGTTTGGTTGGACACAATAAGCGTACTGCCCAACTCTGTATTTTGGATTCCCCCCTTCTTTAAATTCTTAGCATTTTTTTAAAAGTCCCGTTGATTTCAATAACACTAAATTCTCTTTAACACTCCGACTGAAGTAGTCGATTCAAGAGTTTTGACCTTCACAGAGCAGCTACCTTAAGCATCTTGCACTTTGCTGAGGGATGAACCGGGATCTGTTGCCTTTAGCTCTCCATACATTTATCAGACAAAGGAGAACAAATGCTAAGGGCAGCATCAATCTCAGTGCTTTGTGAGATGAAGTCCCTGATTTCTCCCCCCTGAAAGTCCTGGTGACCTCATCAGCATTCAGCCATAGCTGGCATGTCAAGAACTTGCTGAAATTAACAGGGAGATGAGTTTATTATGTGGTCTGGTTCCCAGTGAGATGGTCAATCTGATGCTGTTTGGGCTGTAGCACCACAGAGGCCTCATACATTGGGGTTAATTGTACAGTTGAAAGGAACACCATTCAGTCCAACCCCCTGCAATGCAGGAATCACAGCTAAAGAATCCCTGACAGATGGCCATCCAAACTCTGCTTCAAAACCTTCAATGAAGTCCACCACCTTCTGAGCTAGTGCATTCTGCTGTTGAACAACTCTTACCACCTGAAAGTTCTTCTGATGGTAAAAGCCGTTCAGACAGCCAATCGGATTTGGTTCCATGGTGACATCACGGAGAGTAAAAACTAGTTCAGAGGGAGCGCAGTGAAAATTCAGGAAGCACTGCCTGCACTCTCAACTACCTTCATTTGCCCTCAGTAGCATTAATCCTGTTCTCACAAGCCACTCACATGTTCTCAGAATTGTAGGAGTGCAAATATCCAGAGTGTGGGGTCAGGTGGGATTACGATGAGGATTTATAAAATATGCATCAAACCATTGTGTCCACAATGAATGCATTGTGTTGACTGGGTTTGATACATTGACAATAATTTCTTATCAAATCCCACAACCCTCTGCATCTCTGGCCATTTTCTCTACTGCCCATTTCTCTTTCTTGACAAGTCACCTATGCAGCCCAGTTGCTTCCAGTTGCTTCGCCAGGCAGGCATCCTGGGCCATAAAGATAGTGGGCAAGTTTCTTTGATGTAGCTTTTCTGATATGTTAATCTTAGGATGTTAATCTTAGGGCCAGGAAACAGGTCTCACATAAAGGTGATAATGATTGCTGTCCTCCTGGCCATCCTTCTTATCATGTGTATTGATTGTTTATGACCTCCAGGGTTGCTGAATGCACTCCTTTGTAGTTTTCATTTATTTACCCCAAAAGTATGCATGCTTAATTAGTGTTTGTAGTTTAACTTTGTCCCCACGTGGGGTTTGTTGAAATGCTCAGAAGAAATCTGATTGGTTCTTACGAACACTCTGTAAAAAGTTCTTTTGTGAATAAAACGACCTGGGCCGAGGGGTGGAGAGACAGAGACTATTATACTCACCCTTCCCAGAGTCTTGCTGGTTCAAGCCTCTGTGTGTATTCTTATTAATCAGAGTTCAATCCTTCCTTTACTTTGGGAACGCCTCACAGAATGCATAGTCATTCGACCCCCCATGCCTGAGATTCTCTGCCCTGTATTGCCACAACTGCACACAGCCCAACCTCAGTGCCCCACAAACGTAACAGCTCTCTGGATTTGCTTTTAGTGACTACACACACACACACACACACACACACACACACAACCCAGCTCTCCACATCTTAAAATTCCTGGCAACTTCACAGGCAGGACCAGATTGCCAATGCAAGGCAAGTCAAATCTTCTGGGTAATTTGGAGAGCAAACAATGTTGCCTATAATAAAAAGTGTCATGCTAGTCCTATATTTGGAAGGGAGGAGGGGGAAAGAGAAAAGAATATAGCCAGCACTGTTCTGGCAAATTACTGTAGCATTCTGCTTCCATTGATCAATACCACAGATGTGTCCTGCAGCATTTCCACAGTTGGAAAGCAAACATTGCTAGATGAGATTTGGCACAGCGCAGAAAATGGCAAGCATCTATTCTGGAGCCAAAGTTGAAAAAGTTTCCCTTCTCCGCACAGAATAGAAGAGCTCAGAAAAACAGCTGGAATTCCAACCCCAGAAGGCAGTGCAATGAGCCACGTTTGGGGGGTTCTGTTTGGAGGGGAGAAGGAAACCTAGGAGCATGGGATGTTAAAGCAAATGGGAAGGGGTATCTAGAGAAGCAGGGGATAGCAAGTTGGGCCACTGGTTAAAGTCAGGAGCAGGGAGTTTGAACCTGTTATGCCTCTTATGATGCAAACATTGGACAGGGCTCAGGCCAGATCCTATAAAAGAGCAACACTGAAATGATGCTTCAGCAACAGTCAACCTTTTGTTGTTGTTGTTTAGTCGTTTAGTCATGTCCGACTCTTCGTGACCCCATGGACCAGAGCACGCCAGGCACTCCTGTCTTCCACTGCCTCCCGCAGTTTGGTCAAACTCATGCTGGTAGCTTCGAGAACACTATCCAGCCATCTCGTCCTCTGTCACCCCCTTCTCCTTGTGCCCTCCATCTTTCCCAACATCAGGGTCTTTTCCAGGGAGTCTTCTCTTCTCATGAGGTGGCCAAAGTATTGGAGCCTTAGCTTCAGGATCTGTCCTTCCAGTGAGCACTCAGGGCTGATTTCCTTCAGAATGGAGAGGTTTGATCTTCTTGCAGTCCATGGGACTCTCAAGAGTCTCCTCCAGCACCATAATTCAAAAGCCTCAATTCTTTGGCGATCAGCCTTCTTTATGGTCCAGCTTTCAACCTTAGACTGGGCTTAATAAAGGAGCAGCAGCTTTTTCTGAATGAAAAGCTCCACCTTCAGTTAAAGGGGGTGCACCCACAACAGCTGTATTTTACTCTAAAGGCATGGGGGAGACACTGCTTGGACTGGGGCTTCTGTAATTGAGTCCTCTAAGTTAAGGGCAAAGGAACTCAGGAAGTTACCTTATACTGAATGAGACCATTGGTCTATCCAGTATTGTCCACACTGGCTGGTAGCGGCTCTCCAGGGTTTCAGGCAGGGCTCTCTCCCAGCCCAATCTTGAGATGCCAGGGATTGGACATGAGATCCTTTGCATGCAAAGGAGATGCTCAACCAGTGAGCTATGACCCATCTCCTATTCAATCAATCATCATAGGCCAGGGGTGAGGAACATTTTTGAAGCCCACTGCCCTTCTCACTAGTATAGACACTTGGTCTGATACTCACCTTGCAGATGTACTTCTGGGACCGGTCCTGAATGCACTCCCACCCTTGAAGGAGAATCTGATTCCCGGGTCATGGCTCAATCAGGATCAAAAGGCAAACTAGAAAGCAGGAGAGTAGAACATGTCAGGACTCAGGGCCCATATCATGAGCATTCAGGATCAGCAGAGGATTCAGTACCAAAGAGCAGGACTAGATCTCAGGTTGTCCTTGTAACTCGAGCACCACTGAGACAGCAAATCCTCTTATCCTCCTTTCTGTTCAGCAGCCAATGCCCAACCTGGGCAGATGAAGTCAATCTACATCTTACAGAAGCTGTAGTTATGCAATTCATCACATGGGGTAATAATGGCCAGCAATTGCTGAAAGCGTTTCTTCAATCAGTGGGTGCAGTCACACATCTCACCAAGGGGGCCAGCAGTTCCTGAACAGTGGTGAGAATTCTCTTGGTTGATGGTTGAAAGAGGGAAAAGGAAGAACAGATTATCTAAGTGGGAGAGTTTTTCGCTTGTTCTAATTGCATTCACCTCAGACTTCAGTTTAATGTGGATTTGTTTTAATTGTTCCCCAGATAAACACTCTGTTGTTCATCCTGGGTAATTGCCAGGGAAACCCACACTTAAAGGGTTGCAACGCCTACTCCTATGCAGTGCCGTCAGTACATAAGGACGTGCAAAGCAGAGCTTGTTGTCAGCCACTAATCAACAACAGGCAGTTAGTGATACCGAAATATCCTGACCTTTGATCAAATAATGGTCAAGCTTTTGAGAGTGCCTGACTCAAATGTTCAAAATGCCGCCACCTCCATCCATCACCAGTCCCCAGCCTAAGGACTCAGCTACACAGCTGCAAATAAAACTTTTAAGTGCGTTGTAAAGTGCAATATCGGGATGCGGGTGGCGCTGTGGGTAAAACTTCAGTGCCTAGGACTTGCCGATTGCATGGTTGGCGGTTCGAATCCCCGTGGCGGGGTGAGCTCCCGTCTTTCAGTCCCAGCTCCTGCTCACCTAGCAGTTCGAAAGCACTTCAAAGTGCAAGTAGATAAATAGGTACCGCTCCGGTGGGAAGGTAAACGGCGTTTCCGTGTGCTGCGCTGGTGCTGGCTCGCCAGAGCAGCTTCGTCACACTGGCCACGTGACCCAGAAGTTTCTCCGGACAGCGCTGGCCCCCGGCAAGTGAGATGGGTGCACAACCCTAGAGTCGGACACGACTGGCCCATACGGGCAGGGGTACCTCTACCTTAAAGTGCAATATACAAATGTGACACTAGATGGCGAAAGTGAGCTATAGCAAATTCAATGTGTTTTTCAAAACTTTTTAGAAAAGCATTTTCACAGCATGTTTTTTTAATATGTGTGTAGATTCCACCTAAGTGTCCCACAGGGATCTTATATTTGTTTCATTTCTATGTGAGCTAAAGCTTTTAGCAGAGTTGTCTCAGTACCTTAGAATGCTCTTCCTATCAAATCCAGACAGGTCCCTACAATGTCAATATTGCAACACTGAAAACATTTCCATTTTACCAAGTGGTTTGAGGGAATTAATTGGATCCAGTGGAGAGGGGGGCATTTGTTCAGGGCTTTATTATATGATGTTTCAATGGGGTGTATCCAATCTTAGTCCAACGCAGAGGAAACCCATTGAAATTAGTGGATGTGATTAACTTAAGTCCATTAACTTCAGTGGGACTACTCTGCACAGAGGGCGACAGAGTGGGGCTGGGTCTGTCATGGTTGCAGTCCTGAGCAGGAGCTTGGACCCAGTTACCAAGGGAGAGGAGGCAGCTAAGTGTGGCTCACTTGTATTTCTAGCAGAGAAGTGAGATTGAGCTGGATTATGAGAATGGGGACTAGAACTCAAGGCTCCTGAACCAGGATCTCTGGGAACATCTCCTGATGAGCCAGACATTCCTACTCCTCACTGGAGCAAACAGCTTCCACCTCCCAATACCTGCTCACTGGTGCAATGAAACTAGATCATTAAAAAAACAACACCAGATATAAAATCCTGGGGCCTGTGCATACTGTTATTGCCTACCACCCACAATAAGAATAAACTGGAAGGTTTTTCATCCCCCACAAATTTAAGTGGAATGGGGAAATAGTTGTATCTATTGAGATAAACTGTGTTGTTTTAGATGACTCAGAGATCCCAGCCCTACAAATCTATGTTTCCAGAGATAGAACGTCTTAATGGAGAACCCCACAGGGAAAGATGTCTACTTTCCAGCCATTGGAGAGGGACTTTTTTGCCACCGAACTCATTTTATATCTGTTTTGAGATCCTGCAGTTCTTCCAGCTGTTGCACTTCCCCTAGTGCAAGGAGCGTAGGTACAGCTCTTTGGAGTGTGTGTCATGGCTATGATTTAATCTTGCAGAGCCCCAAACAAGATTAGATTTCATCAGCATATTTAAATATAGCCTTCGTGTCTCCCTCCTGGGTTCAACTCAAGCAGTGGTGATTTATCAAGAATGTCATTTATTATTGGCTGCTTATTTTCTACAAATATATATGCTTGGCTGTGGTCAAAAATTGGGGGATGGATGGATGGATGGAAAGAAACCACTCTTCCTCCCTCTTGGTACAATACTGCTTTAAATGTGCAGGGATCCCCTCCCCGTGTGTGTTCTACTTGTGCACAACCATGCATACATGCGGCACTGGGAAATAAATAAATAAAAATAGAATAGAATAGAATAGAATAGAATCATACCTGGAAATGGCAGGAGAGAGCTGGAGAGTCCTTGCGGCTTGCAAGGAGACCATCCCTGGGGCCTGAAGAGGATGTCAGTGAGGATAAAGGAAGCCCCAAAGAGACCTGAGGTGCAGCAGTACTTTGCTTCAGCTGCTCAGCTGCCCCACCTAACAGCTGACATGCAGGGTAGCACAGCAGCAGCAGCAGCTGCTGCTGCTTCCCCACATGTCTTCCAGCTTGTAGTTGGGCTTCAACTCTAGTTGAAGAGAGAGTTGTGCAGAAAGAGAGCAGGAGCAAGAGCTGGAGAGCAGGGGGGAATAGGCATTTAGAGGCTTTTAAGAGGCTTTTAAGAGGGCGTTCCCCACTTTACATGATTTCACTTATGCGCACAGGGCCATGGAACATAACCCCTGGGTAAGTGCGTGTTTGGGAGGCGGGGAGACACCAGTATAGTGGACATGGGGCCCCTTGCTGATGCAGAAAATGTGCTCCAAGAGCATCTTTGAAAGCTATCCTGTTCCTGCTTAAATGGTTATGAAGAAGGAAAATCTATCACCATCCTGGGGAAACCATTCCACTGTGATATGGCTGGTACCGCTAGGAAATTCTTCCCAATGTTCAGTCTAAATCAGGCTTCTTCAACTTCGGCCCTCCAGATATTTTGAGACTACAATTCCCAGCATCCCTTACCACTGGCCCTGCTAGCTAGGGATCATGGGAGTTGTAGGCCAAAAACATCTGGAGGGCCAATGTTGAGGAAACCTGGTCTAAATCCTTTTCTTTGCAGTTCGAACCCACTGGTATGAGTCCGGAACTTGCCTCCGCAGCAGATTTAGTGTGGCCAAAGACCTCTCTTAGGTATAGCAAAGAGGAGTCTAGGAAGTGTTTCTGTGGCATCAGCAAAGGAATGGGCAGAGATGAGACCCAGGTGACCTGTTGTCTCCTAGCAACTCTCAGCATGCTTAACACACGACAGTTCCCAGGATTCTTTGGGGGAAGCCATGTCTGTTTAAAACAGTATAATACTGCTTTAAATGCATAGTGCAGGTGGGGGTCAGAGAAAGAGACAAGCAGGAAGAAAACACCAGAAAGGTGGTGACAATAATATTATTTCACCTGTTCCCCAGAACTGCCTGTTGCTTGACATTAACCCCTAGGCTATAGATGCGAGCCTTGGTTTAAATTAAGACCTATGCATGTTGGATGCCATAAATTGTCTGTTTGGAATTGCACAAATGTCCTGCAGCCCCATCGGAGCCTTTTTCTTTGGTCGAGAGCCAGCTCCAGTATTTTACGCTGGGAAGATGTGCATATACCTTGTTCTAAACCTGCCACAAAGAGCGCATTTGGGGGAAATGAATGTATTAAAGTCTTGCAGCCTGGGAGGCTCCAGGGTCAAAACAGCTTGCCTCGTAAAATCTATTTTGGCAGTTTACAAATGCTTTAAGTTCTTGTGGTAAATAAGTACTGAAGCAAGGACTCTTCCAAATAAGGAGCCCAAATGCAAAGCTTCGCTGGCTCTGTCACGTAGTCGACAGCTCCTGGAAGGGACTTGGAATTTTCAGGTACAGTGGAAGCTTGGGTTGCGAACGTGATCCGTGTGCAGTGGCGTAGCGTGGGTTGTCAGCACCCAGGGCAAGGCAAGTAATTTGCGCCCCCCCACTGCACTGTCCCTCCCCCAGATAGTCCCTTGCTCTCTCTCCGCACCGCACTGCACGCCTGGCATCCTCCCCTCCACAGTGGGCGGCTCGGATCAGATTCGCATAGCCAGCACTGGAGTGAGTGAGCCAGGTAGGGGCAGAGAGCTGCGAGTGCGAGCGCGCCCCCCCGATGTTGCGCCCAGTGCGGCCGGCCCCCCCTGCACCCCCCACGCTACGCCACTGTCTGTGTGGGATGCACTTTCGCAGCCCGCAGCATTCGCAACCTGCAGCGGCGCGTCTGCGCACGATCAGGTTGTGATTCGGCGCTTCTGCACATGTGTGACTGCCAAAACCCGGAATTAACCCGTTCGAGTACTTCCAGGTTTCGGCAGGTCCGTAACCCTAAAAAATGCAACCTGAAGCACCTGTAACCTGAGGTACATGTGTTATGATTCCACTGATATCAAGGGGCTCCTCCAAGACATTAGAGAATCACAGAATCATAGAGTTGGAAGGGACCCCAAGGGTTATCTAGTCCAGGGTTTCCCAAACATGGGTCAACAGCTGTTTTTGGACTACAGTTCCCATGATCCCTGACCATTGGTCCTGCTTGCTAGGGATGATGGGAGCTGTAGTCAAACAACATTTGGAGACCAAGTTTGGGAAACCCTGATCTAGTTCAACCCCCTGCAATGCAGGAATCTCAGCTGAAGCATCCGTGACCGATGGCCATCCAACCTCTGCTTAAAAACCTTCAAGGTAAGGGAGTCCACCACCTTCTGAAGGAGAACGTTCCAAACAGCTCTTACTGTCAGAAATGTTTCATTGGGATCTCTTTTCTTGTACAGTGGTACCTCAGGTTACATACGCTTCAGGTTACAGACTCCGGTAACCCAGAAATAGTACCTCGGGTTAAGAACGTTGCTTCAGGATGAGAACAGAAATCACGCAGTGGCAGCAGGAGGCCCCATTAGCTAAAGTGGTGCTTCAGGTTAAGAACAGTTTCAGGTTAAGAACGGACCTCTGGAACAATTAAGTACTTAACCCAAGGTACCACTGTAACTTGAAGCCATTGGTTTGAGTTCTATCCTTATAAAAATTATTACAATTTATTATCTGCCCTTCTCTTGAAGGTGGCAGGGCAGGTTATGACAGCGGAGACACAACATCAAAACATAATGCTAAAAACAGTCAACCACAGACAGATGAGAAAAAGCAGTTATTGACGCAGCGCACATGATGAATGAACATAAGGAGAGTCCTGTTGTATCAAACGAAAGGCCCATCTCATCTTGCATCCTGTTCTCTCAGTGGACAACCAGATGCTTGCTGGAAACCCAAAAGCAGCACCTTCATTTCCTGTGGTTTCCTGCAACTGGAACTCAAAAGCATGAACACAGCCGTCATGGCTAGCAGCCAAGGATAGCCTTATCCTCCATGAATTGGCCCAATCCTCTTTTAAAGCCATCCAACTTGATGCTCATCCCTGCCTCCTGTGGGAGCAAGATCCATAGCTTGTGTGCTGTGTGAAGAAGTAATTTGTTGTTTCTTTCTCCTGTCCTGAATCTTCCAACATTCAGCTTCACCGGATCTTCATGAGCTCTAGTGTTATAAGAAGAAGAAGAAAAAATTCTCTGTCCACTTTCTCTACCCTATGCATAATTTTATAACCTTCTATCAGGTCACTTCTTACTCGCCTTTTTTGTAAGCTAAAATGTCCCAAATCTTTCCTTATTGAGAAGTTGCTCCACCCCTCCCTAAGTATGTCTACTCAGAGATAAGTCTCACTGAAGCCAATGGGACTTAATCCTGTGTGTGTGTGTGTGTGTGTGTGTGTGTGTGTGAGAGAGAGAGAGAGAGAGAGAGAGAATTGTTTTTTAAATTTGTTTATTGGTTTTTCAGATTAAATTTTTACAGTCATATATCAAACATAGATCATAAAGACAAGATTCCAAAGAATCTCCTGGACTTCCATCCTCCCCTTTGCGGGACCTATTATTAATTATTCCCCCCTGCATCTTTTATGATGATCCAAATCTTTTACATCTCCATTGTGTCCAGAATTCACCATTAAACTACAAGTGATATTCCAATCCTACTAATGATTTTAACTGTTTACAATGGTCTTTAAGATAAGTTATAAAATTTTCCCCATTCTTTATTTAAATTTTGGTCTTCCTGATTTTCTGATTCTTCTTTAGCCATTTCGTCATAGTCCGTCAACGTCATCTGCCAATCTTCTCTGTTAGGGACTTTATCTTCTTTCCATCTCTGGGCCAATGACATCCGCACAGCTGTGGTTGCATACACATTTTTCTGCTCCCTTGGGATTTTGGCACCTAGAATTCCTTAAAGGAAAGGAGTTAATGGGGTTATTACTGCTTGTGGGATTGTATCTAAGTAAGTTCTACTCAGCATAAGCCATTGAAATTTGTGACCCTAAGTTAGTCACATCCATTAAATCTAATGGGTCTACTCTTGAGTGTGACTATCATTGGACACTAAATAAGGAAACCTGAAGTGGAATAAAAATGTTACAACTGGTGATCTTTATAGACATTTGAGTAAATAAAGAAAAATGGGACACATTACTATCCTAGCTGGTATATCAAATAGATAGTTGAAATAGACTCTTAGCAGGGGCTTCTGTAAGAGAAAAGAGGGAAAGAACTTTTTTTTTTAATAACTTAAGGGAAAGTCTGGATGTGTTGTATCAAAAAGTGCTATAGTATCAATAACAGTTAATGAGCAATTCCTACAGCCCCTGGCTGTGAGAATAAATCATCTGTCACTTCCAGCAATGTTGCTAAAGTTCAGGCTTCGAGAAAAGGCAGGGGGAAAAAATCTATGGAAAAGCTAACTTGAATTGCTAATAAAGTCCTGTTAGGGTAGAGGGAGGAAATTGCTGTGTGAAGCTCACTAATGAAATATTTATCTGTTCTTTGGTGCTCAGGTTTGATCTCCGGGCTGTTTTGGGTGGGGTGGGGGAGGATATTAAGTGAAATATGGTAATTTGCAAGATGATTACCAGATTTATGTAGATGTATGAATGGGTTTGGGGCATTGTGTTAGTAATTAACAAATTAAGCAGTGCCTAATTCTGCCTGCTTTGATAACAAGATCAGACTATCACTGTCTCCCTCTCTCTTAAAGAAAAAAATCAATTGGACTTGCTCAAATGACTAAGAATGAGCAGGATTTGACCAAGAGAGACCAGAGACCATCTGAAATAATTGGAGTTCATTTATTAATGATATTTCCCATTGACTAGGAGCACGTGTGGTCAAGAGATGCAGTGATTGTTTAACTGCTTATACGTAAAGGCCGTTGAGGAAATGGGAACATTGAGGTGGAGGCTGCGCTGTAATAATATGTTTTCAGTTAGTTAAGAGGGCAGCATTGCACACTCAGAAGAATCAAGTGGTGAAGGTTTTTCTGAAGGGGTTTCAAACCTTCCCATGCATTGAAAGACTGTGGGTTGCGTGTGAAGACCCCCAAACCCCCTCCAAAATAAATCACACAGGACGCAGAATATTTGTTTAAGATTTTGTGCATTAATTTGGCCACAACTTTATTGATTACAGCATGTGAGTGGTTGCTTAGGCATTGGTTCAGACTACCTGAACCTGCACCGTAGGAACAGGACTGATAACTGGAACCTCCAGAGGTCAGTAAGGGAAAACATCCTGGAGGAGCACAGAGGTGGATTTCTGCCTCTTAGTTCACCCCATGGCCCTACCCCTGAGAGGGGATCAGACAGAGCAAATCGAGCCCCTGGATTCCTTTAATGCAGCAACAAAAATGAGGGGCAGGCACAGCCAATCCATAATCCCTTCCACAAAAGAATGAACCAATGCCTAACCGCCAACCTTACAAAGTTGTAATGATTTGCTACGTGGTAGGCAAAAACCAAATGGGGGACAGGGGTGGCGCTGTGGGTTAAAGCCTCAGTGCCTAGGGCTTGCCGATCGAAAGGTCGGCGGTTTGAATCCCCGCGGCGGGGTGCACTCCCGCTCTTCGGTCCCAGCGCCTGCCAACCTAGCAGTTCGAAAGCACCCCTGGGTGCAAGTAGATAAATAGGGACCGCTTACTAGCGGGAAGGTAAACGGCGTTTCCGTGTGCGGCTCTGGCTCGCCAGAGCAGCGATGTCACGCTGGCCACGTGACCCGGAAGTGTCTTCGGACAGCGCTGGCCCTTGGCCTCTTGAGTGAGATGGGCGCACAACCCTAGAGTCTGGCAAGACTGGCCCGTACGGGCAGGGGTACCTTTACCTTTACCTTAGGCAAAAACCAAATGGCACCAGCCAAGTGGCAAAATTCCTACCAGGCCCCTGCTCCAAAAACAGACGACCGCTAGATAGGCATAGCAAGGTCAAAAACACAACCTTAAATTATGGGGCGGGCGGGTGGGAGATCTGCTGCACGATGCAAAAGAAGAGAAAGTACTTCGCCTCATGGAGCCTCTTAAATAGCCCCTTAGATGCCAATCAAACCCCAACCAACAGAAATTTTCCCCCAGCAACAAAGGGGCAACCAATGAGGTGGGGAGGCCATCCAAACGGACCCGCCCCAGCAACAAGAAGGCAGTTGGGTGATCTCACCGCAACACGTGGCTCTCCATGATTTGAAGGACACAATTTGGAAGGTTGGGAGGGGGGAGGCTACTAGACATGGAGGCTGGAGCAAGCTTGTTTTTGCCTGATCTGGATGGGAGGACCCAAACCAATGGCTTCAAGTTACAAGAAAGGAGATTCTGATTAAACATCAAGAAGAATATTCGGATGGTAAGAACCGTTCAACAATGGAACAGACTCCCTAGGGAGGTGGTGGACTCTCCTTCCTTGGAGGTTTTTAAGCAGAGGTTGGATGGCCCTTGGTCATGGATGCTTTAGCTGAGATTACTGCATTGCAGGGCATTGGACTAGATGACCCTCAGGATCCTTGCCAAGCCATGAAGATGGCCTTGGGTAAGTGGGTGAAAAGATCTCAGCCTCAGAAGTTCATCTTCTACTGTTTTAAAACCATCTATTGATGATACCAACTGGAATCATATTTGGGATAAGCCTCTGCTGATTATCCTCTACAGAAGAGCCAGCATGGTATAAAGAAGAGTTTGGATTTGATATCCCGCTTTATCACTAAACGAAGGAGTCTCAAAGCAGCTAACATTCTCCTTTCCCTTCCTCCCCCACAACAAACACTCTGTGAGGTGAGTGAGGCTGAGAGACCTCAGAGAAGTGTTGTAGCACCCTGCTTGTGGTTAACGCTTAGCTGGAATGAAATATTCAACGCAGCAATAGAGAAATTAAAATAATAATTTATTTGTCAGACAAATAAATGATTGGCACAGTGGTATATTTACCAAAAGCTCTGCACACCCCAGCCCTGGTGACCAGCACTTATATTCCTTCAGCCCAGCCTCCTTACTCCTCCTTTGGCTGCCTCTGTCCAATCAGCCTGGTTGAAATTCCTATTGGCTGTTTGCTAGAACCAATCATAAAAGATACACCCATTTCCTATTACCTTTTATGGGAGACAAAGAGCTATATTTCCTTCTATCATATATCTTACATTTGCCTTGACAAGGCATCTTAATTACCAGATTACCCTTTGCTCTTTGCTCTTCTGGCCTTCTGGCCTTCTGGCAACAGGGGCAAATGGCTAAAACAGATGGCTCATGGTTTCAAATTTTGTCATATAAACAGAGGTCTTGGGTTCACCTTCTCACACACCATCAATGAAATAAGAATCTAACATAAGAATCTAACATTTCTTACTTTCTAGATTTTGCATAATTACACTAACATCAACACATTTCATATATCACACAAATAGATTTTTAGAAGAAACGAATTTAGTAAAAGTTTCCAAAGTGACCTAAAAGCAACCTCAGAGCAGTCTCCTCTCTCAACCAGCTGCTGTAGCTGTTGTTTTTAGCTCTTTGCCCTTTTAACCTTCTCAGGATACCTTAAACCTTGGGAAGATATGGCTGAGTCTGAGTAATTACCAACTCTAATTAATGTTTTTGCAGCTTGGATTGTATTCTGTAATTTGTATGACCTTTGTTCCCAGCTTTTGCTCCTTTTTTACAACTTTGAGGTACTGCAACAAATCAATGAGGGGCCCTGTTCAGAAAAATAAACAACTGCCAAGGCACTCAGCAGCTTTTACTGCCTAGCCTGGAGCAAGCATCTGAAGCAGGCATCTGCAAATATATTTTTAAGCTCAATTTAAAATACAGGTCTTTGATCAGATGCCGCAGTGTGACTGGCCCAAGGTCACCCAGCAGCTGCATGTGGAGGAGCGGGGAAGCGAACCCGGTTCACCAGATTACGAGTCTACTGCTCTTAACCACTACACCACGCTGGCTCTAGACTGTTGGACTATGACCTGGGAATCCAGAGTTCAAATCCTTGCTCAGCCATGGCGTTCCCTGGGTCACCTTGTGCCAGACACTCCCTCTCTCACCCTAGCCTACCTCACAGGGTTATTGTGGGGAATAATCGAAGAGGTGGGAGAACCACGAAGGCCACCTTTATTTCATAATTTATTTTAGAAAATCCATACACCTCTTGATTGTAAAAACAAACAACCCCCCCAAAAGAAACCTTAAAGCTGTGTACAAAAGGACCTTGAACATCTTGGAGGGAAAGGTAGAATATAAATGCAATCAATCAATCAATCAATCAATCAATCATCAATCAATCAATGGCTACAGTAATCCAACCATTAAACACACTGCTTTATTTTCCATGCAGGCAAGCAAGAGGCATTATCAGAGTTTGATGAGACAGTGAAAACTGGCAAAGACATTCAAGGAAGCTGCCAAGTCCAACTCTATGATTCGAAGGGAAAGCATAGGAAGTGAGGGATGTGGCCTGCAGAGAGCAGGTGTGTCCTAGGGGAGAGTTCTGAGGGCCAGATGGAGACACCTGGAGGGCCACATTCATCCCCAGGGCCCAAAGTCCCCCACCCCCACTTTAAATGCTGGGGGATGAATTTAGGCCCTTCTGGGTGCGAAGAGAGTGCTGTGCCACTCGGTTCCTCCAGCCTTTCCTCCTGCATGGAGGGAGAAAAGGATTTCCCTCTGAATTCCTGATATAATGTATCCCCCAGTGCTCACGCCTCCCTCTGCATTTCCCCCAACAACGTTGTCCTAATAAAAGATGCTATCTCCACGATCCTCCACCTCACCTTTGCTATCTGATGCAGATCATAATTGCTCTCCCGACAGCTTATTTACAGCCTGAGTAACTCAGCGCATTGGAGAGCTCAAGGATTTCCAAGCCCTTCCAGCGAAGGAGAGCCGGCAGGCTGGATGTTCGTTCTTTTAGTTTCCAGCCACGTCGGCAGCTTCTCTACCCCCCCACCCCCCGTCTCTTGACAAAAGAACCGGTGAGACAGGGAAGCCCACACAGCATCGCAGCAGGAGGGCTCTCCTCCTTGCTGAGCAAATTTTAAGGCTGATGTGCACCGAGCGAAGGTTTGGCCTTCCGTCGCTGAATGCATTCATCTTCCCCAGCGTCCAGAAAGTGCGTTTTAACTGGGGAATGGAGGTTAATTCTCAGGTAGTACCTTGTCATTTTCTCCCACAATTGTTTATGCCCAGGTAAATACCCAGTTTGGCACCACCAAATGGCAGTTTCCGCGAGAGACTGAGTGTAATAATTCAACTTGAGGAGCAAAGGGGACTGAGGGCCAGTAGCTGCACCCAACAGATATGAGCCGCTGCTAGTGGGGGTTCCTTGCCACTCTTTGCCTGCAGCAGTGTCATAGTGTGGGGGGCCGCTAAATTGCTAGGGGTGCAAAATTTCAACACCTGGCGCTGCCTCAATACAGCTGTGCGTTTCTGGCACTGGGATCTGTTGAAACCGTTTCTCCATGCAAACCAGGAAGTGACCCCCCACAAGACAACAGAATGACTCTTCTTTTCTTATCTCTGGGGCTGCAATCTCCTGGGTGATGTGGACGCCATTAGCATGTGTACTCCATCCATTCCCCTCCCTCCCCACCTTCGGCATGGCCCTGGGCACTGGCAACCCATGCTATGCCACTGGGCTGCAGGATTATGGGGCTGGCACCTGGCAAGCTGCCTGCTACTTGGATGCCCTCAGTGTGTGTATGTACAGAAACAACTCCACATAGCAGCTAGGACTAAGGTCACACCCACACCATACATTTAAAGTACTACCATAGCACTTTAAAAAATCATGGAGTCCCCCAAAGGATCCTGGGAGTTGCATTTGTTTAGGGCCTTGGGACTTGTTAAAGGTAAAGGTAAAGGGACCCCTGACCATTAGGTCCAGAGCTCACCCCGCCGCGGGGATTCGAACCACCGACCTTCTGATCGGCAAGTCCTAGGCTCTGTGGTTTAACCCACAGTGCCACCCACGTCCCACCTGGGAGTTGTTAGGAGATCCCCTATTCCCCTCACAGAGCTGCAGTTCTCAAAGATAACCAGTCTCTCTTCACAGGGAATCACATGGGTCTCCCAGCTTTTGCCTATGGCCCATCTCCTTCAGCTGGCAGCCCCTGGAAGGTTGCTATCTACAGGGAACTTAGGTTGAGAAACCCAGCTATCAACACAAATTTACATTTTCACATTTTATTGAAATCTGTTTTCTCGTCTGGCTTATTTCATGCCCATGCATTTATTTTCTCATTTGGGGCAATGTTTATGTGACCAACCTTAGGCAGGCCAGCAAACAGGGGGTCCCTCTGGCATGGGTGCAAACTCCAGGGTGCTTTGCCAGGACCCCATCTAACCTGAAGTGTGTGAACTAGGTAAAGCACGATAGTGACTAGCAAATGTTTCATACCTACGACGGTTTGGTTCTTCCTTTAATGAGCTGCATATCAAAGTTGCAAGAGATTTGGCCTTGCAGTCTAAATTTAGAGATGAAAAGATTCCCCCCCGTTGCATTCCTCAACTGACTTGGCTCGGCATTGCTTTTTCCCTGTTCTTGAATGGTGGCATAACTTAGGGAAATGTGCAGAAGCAAAGCAAGCATAGTTTGCCCCAGCTTCCCTTTGAAAGTTCAGCTAGAACAACTGTGGCCAAAATATGTAATGGAGTTGTATTTTGGGAAGGACAGATGTACCGTGGTAGAACATTGGCTTTGCTTGAAGGGGAGCCAAGGTTCAAACCTTCAGGTAGGAGGTGACATTCCAGAGAGCCACTTCCAGTCATTGTAGACAATATTGAGCTAGAGGAACCAGTGGATCTGACTTAATATAAGGCAACTGCCTATGTAAGCATAGGAAGCTGCCTTATTGTCAGAGGCTGGGCAGAAGAGGAATAGTGGAGACCGCCTCCCCAGCCTGACCCTTCCAGAGAAGAAGGAGACAGTTCAGAATTACAACAGGAAGAAGAAGAAGAGTTTGGATTTGATATCCCGCCTTTCACTCCCCTTAAGGAGTCTCAAAGCGGCTAACATTCTCCTTTCCCTTCCTCCCCCACAACAAACACTCTGTGAGGTGAGTGGGGCTGAGAGACTTCAGAGAAGCGTGACTGGCCCAAGGTCACCCAGCAGCTGCATGTGGAGGAGCGGGGAATCGAACCCGGTTCCCCAGATTACGAGACTACCGCTCTTAACCACTACACCACACTGGGAGGTCATAGCTCAGAGGCAGATGAGGGAGAAAGCTGGGAAGTAATGGGAGAGGAGGAAGGGGACAAGGAACCACCAAGAGGGCAACAGCTGATGGACGCAGTGTCTTTAGAAAGCATACCAGACCCCCCTCTACTAGAACCGGGTGAGCCTTGAAAGTAGGAGATATTATGGGCTGTCCCATGAATCCACTGGATGAAATAGCAGAAGAATGTTGCCTCAAGAGAGTGAGGGAAATTCTCAGGGATGATTCACACCCTGGCCGGCACTTTCTTGATCTCCTGCCCTCAGGCAGAAGATATAGAAGCATGATTAGTCGCACCAACAGGGTAAAGAACAGCTTCTATCCATGGGCCGTTAGGCTGCTGAATGAAAAGATAACAACAGGGCAACTGACTTTCGGGTTTGGTGGGTGTGTGTCAGTAAACCAGGGGAATTAAGACTAAGAGAGCTGAGTGGGGGGTGCTCGTGTAATCTCACTGTATACAAGTTGTACAAGTGACAATAAAGTATTTCAATTTCAATTTTTCAATTTCAAAGGGCTCAGATGCAAAGGGCCCTCAGCGCCACCCATAGGAGAGATGATGACTGAGGAAGTGGGAGAAAAAGGGGGCAGAGAGTCACTCGGGACAACCCCATTATTCCGAGAGGATGCAGTCCCAAGACTCCCTCTGTGAATATTGAATAAAAGCAGAGGGTAAGGACTTTTCCTTGCCTTGTCGGTTCCTGGCAACCTGCCGTGGGGGTTGGTTCCTCTGCCACCTGACCCGTATACTGGATCAGACCATTGATCCATCTAGCTCAGTCTATACTGACTGACGGCAGTTTTCAGGCAGCAGTTTCTCCCTGCCTTACCTGAAGATGCCAGAGATGGATGCTAGATGCTCTAGCATTGAGCTCCTTCCCTTCCCTGTGTTCCTATGGAAGAGTTTTCTGAATAGGGCTTTTATCATTCTCTTCTACATGTATATCACTTGTACATAGAACCAACCCCCTGCAATGCAGGAATCTCAACTAAAAGCATCCATGACAGATAGCCTTCCAACCTCTGCTTAAAAACATCCAATGAATGAGAGCCTTTCACTTTCTGAGGGCGTTTGTTCCACTGTTGAACAACCTTTCCCTTTTTAAAGTAACCTTCTAAACTTATAAATAGCCACTTCCTTCCCTAAATATTCGGATTTGATGCAGAGGTGATAAACGTCATTTTTAAATGTGTTGTTCTTGTTCTCCTGGCTTCTCAGAGCATTCATTATGTGCGGGGCTGAGCTATTTATACACGGTGGCTTCTATCTTTGTCATTCCATATTAAATAAATCAATACAACTGGCAGGCTAGACTTCATAAACATGAGGCCGATCCCCCCACCTCCAAAATATGACACAGGATGTGAGCTTAGGCCCCGTCTGCACTGTACATTTAAAGCCGTGTCATACTGCTTTAAACAGTGATGGCTCCCCCCCCCAAGAATTCTGGGAAGTGCAGTTTGTTAAGGCGGCTGAGAGGTGTTAAGAGACTCCTGTTCTCCTCGTAGAGCTATGATTCCCAGAGTTCCCTGGGAGGGAGGAGGTTGATCGTTTAACCCAACAGTTCCTTGGGAGTGGATATTCCCATAAGAAGTGGCACAGTTGGGGAGCGGGACACACACCCTGTGTTGCCAGCCTGGCTACCATTTTGCATTCTCCCCAATGTCTGGATCAAACATATTTCTAGGACATTGCACATGGGTGGGTGAGTGAGCAGGGGAGGGGGGGAGGAATAAATGGCAGCCACCAGGAAAGAAAATGGTGAAGAATAGTCAAAGAAAACTCTGCAAAGTGGCCATTTTCTAGGGGAATGAGTGAAAGAAAAACCTCAGGGGAATGCATACCTTATAATAATCCATCTCAATTGGATACCTATTAGGACATACAGACTGCCTGTATAAATCTATGCATTTAAGTCAGGATCAGTGGAATATTTTTATTGTTAATTTCAGCTGACAACCTTTTAAAATCTTTTTTTTTTTTTAAAGCCTTCCGACAGACTTTGGTTCAGCTCTGCAGCAAATGGCTCATTTCAAGGCCATCCTATCCACTGAACTGCTTTGAAAGCTATTCCTTTGACTTTCCCATTAACTCTGTCCCATTTGCCTGTGGTGCTACACAAGTGCGCCATTTTTAGAAGCTAGCGGGGGGAGTGGAGGGCAATCCACCAATCAGATTGCTTTTCAACCACCATGATGAACATCTCTTTTATCGCAAGTCAAAGACAGGCTTGCGACCTCGACATTGCTCCCCTTCACAGCTGTGGCTTAGGCTCAGGAGGACTAAAACAACCTCAACCTCATCTGATAGCCTCAGAAACTGTGCTAACTTGGCAAAAACAGATGACCGCTGTGTGTGACCTCTGACCCCACCTCTCAGCAGGGGAAATTAATTGTAATTTGCCTCCACGCACGAAACTAATGGCCTTTACTTTCTTGCCCCAAGCACAAAGCTCTCTGGTGAGCTTTGGAGAGGAGCGAAGGAAGAAACCATTAAGGTCCTTTTGATTTATGAGGCCAACGGTTTGGTAAAATATTGTTTCAGCACAGCTATCCTTTCACCTCACCCTTGTTGATCTCTTTAGCAGCAGAAATACTCGTGTGCAATTGTGACAGGGGGGTGCGTGATGATGATGGAGAGTTTCTAATCAATGGTCCTTTCCCATTCTCAAGATGAAGAACGATGGGGGAAGGAGTAAAAATGAGACCATCCTTTCAACAGATAGCATTCTGTCATAACACAATAGGACTCTGTAATCCGTGGGATGAGGGATCTAAATCATGGGCAGGGAACCTCAGTCCTGGAGGCTCAATGTGGCTCTCTTCTTCTTCTTTTTCTTCTTCTTCTTCTGGCCTGTGGGCACACTCTCCCCCTCACTACATTCTTTACTGGCCCTGCTTTGATTTGCACCCTCCTTGGGTGTTTTTGCCTGGCTGGATTTTACCTTCATCTCTGACAATGCAGCCGACTCTGGGGTGCTCATCTTGCTTTATTGGCCAAGGGATCCAGCATACAGCTTACAGGTCATGTGGCCAGCATGACTAAGGTGCTTCTGGCGAAGCAGAGCAGCACATGGAAAAGCCATTTACCTTCCCGCCAGAGCGGTACCTATTGATCTACTTGCACTTTGATGTGCTTTCGAACTGCTAGGTTGGCAGGAGCAGGGACCGAGCAACAGGAGGTCACCCCGTCAGGGGATTCGAACCGCCGACGTTCTGATTGGCAAGTCCTAGGCTCTGTGGTTTAACCCTTACTAAATAAAGGAGTAGAAAAGACTCCCTTCCACAGTTCAGCCACCAACATTTGGGCAGATGCAGGAGTAGTGATGCCCCAGGAGCAGCATGCCCTCTTACAAGATGGGGGTTGCATGTGCACATAGAGAGCAAAGAAGAGGACGAGGAAGAGGAAGAAGAATCCGATATGCAGTGCAGATGATGCTGATGTGTCACAATTTCACTGGATGGTGGTGCCATCTTCTTGGAAGCAGTGAGAGCAGCCATTGCAATCCTTGCCAGTATCATTCGCTCTGGGAGAGCAGTGGCAGTTTTGAGCCACGCCACTAAGGTTGGCCTATGAGTGACACTTAAATATCCGGGGGCTCAGAGCTGCACCCGCAAGTGTCTGACTGCTGCCACAAGGCTTGCCAAGATTGACAGCATGAGCAGCTAATGCAAGTTTACAGTTCTGAATCTTAGGCCACGTCTTGTATGCTCTTATTTTGGTGCTGAAATGAGAGGAGGAACTCCTCTGAAAGCCTGGCTGTGATATTTGTTGCTCGCAAATGGATCCAGGCTCCACATTGCCAGGTTGACTCGGTTTATTTTGCTCATATTTCAATCCTCTAAATAGAGCTTATTTCTGAAAATATATACTCTGTTTACATGGTGTAATTTCCTGTTGTTGTTTTTTTTTTTTTGCATGCAATGCGGATGCCAACATAAACTGCTGATTTCATCTGCGCACCAGTCACCTTGTGGCCCACGTCCTTTGACCCATTGACCTAAACGTCCCCCTGCTTTTGTTCCCATCTCTGTTTTTGCAAACAGTTTGGGAGTAAATAGGAAGCAAATCATTCTGTTCAGGGGAACCTCTTGCTGTGCTGTGAGCAATTATGCAACCGGCTGATGTTATGCTATCTCTCGCTTTCTCCTCTTCATGACAACCTTTCTATTACAGCAGGCATTTAAAGTAATTTGTGCCATGTCTATCTGTGGAGCTTTTGTTTTTATCTGTGGCTCTTGCTTGTTTTAAACACCATACTGTTTGCTTGTTGAAACATTTTACTAATAATTCTGTAATCTGCGGTGGTGTCTGCACTGCCCACCAATCCAAACTTTGGATCAGCCCTTACTTGACCTTGAACGATCTGATTATGATCTGACCTGGATCCAGGGGTGTAGGAAGGGGGGGGGGCGGATCACCCTGGGTGCCCTCATTGGGGGGGGGGGACAATTGGCTCGCTGCATGCCCGCAACTCCCAAGCCTACCCTGAGCTGTCGAGGTAAGGGCGGAGCTGCGCTGCTTTGCATTCGCCCCTTCCCCCTTCATTTTGACAGCTTGTTGGAGGCTTGGGAGTCACAGGTGGGTGGTGTGCCGAATGTCTGCCATGGGTGGCTCACTCTGCCCCTGGCTGCAGGGCGCACACACTGCTCCGGGCACCTGAGCAGCTATCCCGCACCTGGGAGGGCACCCTCTGCACCACCCCCCCCTTGGGAGCGCACCTGCCCTAGGCAGCACGGGCATATGTTCCGCCCGTGGATCCATGCCTAAATCAATTCAGGGGCCAGCCCTAATGTTTGATGAGGGTTACAAACCTAAATTAAACATTTTATCTGGAAGGGGGCAGGGGAAGGAGACATTGTATTCAGCCCTCCTGGGTGCTGCATGACTGAACCCTCCACTCACCAGTTAAGGAGCACAGAGTTCAATTCTGCTGGGTGCTCATTCAGGAGCAACCAGGAGGACTCCCCTGCTCAACGCCTGAGGGCCCCAGTCCTGCCATTCAACAGCTGGCCCAGGGCGGGGCCTGATGGGCTCTATAAAGGACTGCTGCCACCGCTGCTGCTGGGCAGAGAGGGCTCTGTTTTGTTTTGTTTTTGTTTAAATTTGAAATATACTCGGAGTCGAGAGTGGATTTCATGCTCTTTATTCAGCTCATAGTGGTGAGGAGGAATGGAAGTTCCCCCAGAATGTCTGCTTTATATACATTATTTACACAATGTGCCCCACGTGATTGGCTAATTCCGGGATTCTCCTGTAGGCCAATCAGGTTGCGGATTCACTTCCACCTGGAGCTGGATTAGGTGGCTCCTGTGGACCAATCAAACTGCTGCATTCTGCGTCCTATTGTTTTAGGACCAATCAGACTGCTGCATTCTGAATCCTATTGTTCTAGGACCAATCAGGCTGCTGCATTTTGGATCCTATTCAACTCAGTACATAACAAAATTGCTGTTTTTTTTTACCTATGTCATTTTAAACTGCGACATTAATGCTGTATTCTTAGTTTTAGATTTTGATTTATGTGTAAATTGTTTCCCATTTGGTTGTGTGTTTTTTTATGTGGTTTATTTATTGTTTTTGACTTTAGTAATTAGGTAAATCTTGTTATGCTGTAAGCCGCCTTGAGCATTGGTTTTTTAACTGTTGAAAGGTGGCATAAAAATAAAAAGATGATGATGATGATGATGATGATGATCAGGCTGTTCCCCGCAGGGAATGCATTGGCCAAGCAGACCTCCCTGAGGCTGTCCACCTCTCTTTTATTGTTCCCTGCCACCCCACCTTTGGGCAGTTTCAGGTGTGCTAACCCAACCCAGGGTGATTGAGGCTGTTCCAGTCCAATCCATCCAGATCCCAGGTTGACCTGATTTGCTGTGTTACCCAGGATCCAGCCGGATCCAGTGTACAGCCATGCTGTCAATCTCTTTGTGACTATCTGCGATGAAAAGTAGTCTATAAATACTGGACATGAATAAATAAATGTTCTTTTAATATATGGCGCTCTTTGCACGTGAAGAACTGAACAAAAACATTTCCCCCAAAAAGTTACGAGAGGGAAGACTCAGCCTTGCGGTTGATTTTGTACCATTGCTAGAGTCCAAGCCTTAATCTCCAGTCCTGGCTTTGAGTCCACAAGCTTTATTTAATGGCCTTGATCAAACAGAGTTCCTCCCAGGAACCTGAACGGTACAAGAAATTAATCTTGGCTGAGCAGCCAAGATGGAGCTGGCTGAGCCACCACGGAAGGCAAGCATTGTCCTCTCAAGAGGGCAGATAAATTCCTTTCCATCTCCCCAGACTGCTTTGATTGTGCTGCTTTTATCGTTCAGGGCAATTGTCTGCAAAAGCTTAGGAAAGGATCTAAAACCTGCTGAATAGAAAGATTTCCACTCCCTTGCATCAGTTTTGAACCGGGTCCTTAGAAAAGCTTTGTGTGCTATTGGAAACCAATCCTTCCTCTAAGAGATTTTCTTCCACAAAGGATTTTTCTTTTAGAACAGGGAGGGAAATCCTACATTTTCCCCACACAATGCTGTTTTATTTTGTTTTGTTTTTTTGCAGAAATGAAAAAGCCAGGCCTTCTTTGGGTCTGCTGCGTAAAGTATAAAATAATGGACTGGAAAAGGTCCAAGGAGATCCCTGGTCATGTTGCAGCTGCCGCAGTGTTGCAAATCTTGATTGTTGCACAGGTAGGGAGAATCAACAGGGGTGGGTGGGAGACTGAAACAAAAAGGAAATGAAAACTTGACAGGTGCCACTAACAGATTTTGTTGTAGTACAGTGGTACCTCGGGTTAAGTACTTAATTCGTTCCGGAGGTCCGTACTTAACCTGAAACTGTTCTTAACCTGAAGCATCACTTTAGCTAATGGGGCCTCCCGCTGCGCCGCTGGAGCACGATTTCTGTTCTCATCCTGAAGCAAAGTTCTTAACCTGAAGCACTATTTCTGGGTTAGCAGAGTCTGTAACCTGAAGCGTATGTAACCTGAAGCATATGTAACCTGAAGCGTATGTAACCTGAGGTACCACTGTACAGTCATACTTACATGTCTACAAGTCTCCTACAGAGATAGACTCTACAAAACCATTCCTGTGTCATGTGGTCTTTACTGCAAACAAATAAATTCTAGTTCTGTATTGTCCTCTAAATGTGGATCAGCTCTTCTTGGCTAAAGCCTAAGTAGTACTAGTGATATAGAAAAATCCACCTTTCCAAAACTGACCACCCCATTTATAAGAACATAAGTAGAGCCCTGATAGATCGGCCTCGGCCCAGTATACCTGAAGGAGCATCTCCACCCCCATCGTTTAGCCGGGACACTGAGGTCCTGCTCCAAGGGCCTTTTGGTGGTTCCCTCACTGCAAGAAGTGAAGCTACAGGGAACCAGGCAGAGGGCCTTCTCGGTAGTGGCACCCGTCCTGTGGAACACCCTCCCATCAGATGTCAAAGAGAACAACAACTACCAGACTTTTAGAAGACATCTGAAGGCAGACCTGTTTAGGGAAGCTTTTAATGTTTTATCACTTTATCATTATTACTGTTATTATTATTAATAATAATATTTTGTTGAGAACTGCCCAGAGCGGCTGGGGAAGCCCAGCCAGATGGGCGGGGTATAAATAATAAATTATTATTATTAAATTATAATTAGATCAGACTAAAGGCCCACATCATTTAACATCCTCTTTCTCACAGTGGGAAACCAGATACCTCTGGGAGGTCCACAAGCAGAACTTGAGGGCAATAGCCCTCTCCTGCTGTTATTCTGCAGGAACTGCTGTTCAGAGACGTACTGCCTCTGATTTTGGATATAGTTATCATGGCTTGCAGCCATGGATAGCCTTATCATCAGTGAAGTTGTCTCATCTCCTTTTAAGGCCACGTAAGGCTGCGGGTGGCGCTGTGGGTTAAACCACAGAGCCTAAGACTTGCCGATCAGAAGGTCGGCGGTTTGAATCCCCATGATGGGGTGAGCTCCTGTTGCTCGGTCCCTGCTCCTGCCAACCTAGCAGTTTGAAAGCACGTCAAAGTGCAAGTAGATAAATAGGTACCGCTCCGGCGGGAAGGTAAACGGCGTTTCTGTGTGCTGCTCTGGTTCGCCAGAAGTGGCTTAGTCATGCTCGCCACATGACGAGCTGTCTGCGGACAAACGCCGGCTCCCTCGGCCTATAGAGGGAGATGAACGCCACAACCCCAGAGTCGGTCACGACTGGACCTAATGGTCAGGGGCCTCTTTACCTTTACCTTTAAGGCTGCATTCAGATGGTGGTTTATTTCTTTTCCCTCATGTTTCCCTTCGTTAATTTCCACTTTGCATTTGAGCTCTCACATTGCACAAAAGCCACTTCCGGAAATCTAGCGGAATATAATAGAAGTTTAGCACTTGTTTCTGTGTTAATTGGTTCCAGGAATAATATGTATGCAGCCCTATCAACCCAGAAAATTGCTGTAGTGAAGTGACAAAATTTGGGACAGTGTATCGGCACGCAGTGCTTTCCTGTCATCTTCATGGGCAAATCATTGGGGAACAGAAGCAGGCATGTGCGGAAAGAGTGGGGAAACAGCGGCATTGTTTAATGAAGTTTGTTGTTGTGCCATATCCGTGGTGTGAATGAACTCTGGTGTGACACACTGGTATATCTGTCAAGAAACCAAAGTTCCATGGCACTACAGTTACTTCATTGTGAAAGGAATGATAGAAAACAGGACAGACATGTTAGCATTATAATCAGGAAAAGGAATGCAATATTCAGCATATTCTGTACATATAGTTAAGCAAATTCCATCATTTTAACCATGTGGCATGAGAAGTGCTTCCTCTAATATTCATCCTATACTGGGCAAAGGCAAACTCACCCCTCCAGATGTTTTAGGACTACAACTCCCATGATCCCTAGCTAACAGGACCAGTGATCAGGGATGATGGGAATTGTAGTCCCAAAACACCTGGAGGGTCGAGTTTGCCTATGCTTGTCCTATACCCTTTTAAAATGTGGCTCTTTTGGGGTGGGCGTTACTAGGTTGTTGCTTTTATTCTGATTATATATGTTGTGATCCTTTCTGTGAACCGCCCTGAGACTGCCAGGTTTCGGTCAGTATATAAACTCTAGTACAGTGGTACCTCGGGTTACATACGCTTCAGGTTACATACACTTCATGTTACAGACTCTGCTAACCCAGAAATAGTACCTCGGGTTAAGAACTTTGCTTCAGGATGAGAACAGAAATCGTGTTCCAGCGGTGTGGCAGCAGCAGGAGGCCCCATTAGCTAAAGTGGTGCTTCAGGTTAAGAACAGTTTCAGGTTAATAATAGACTGGCTTTTTTTCATCAATGAGAGAAAGCCTTTTGTTGTCATGTATCAAAAATTGCACGAGGCAAAGCTTTTTGGGTGGAGAGGCACGTTGATCCACACCAGCAAGTCTTAAGAACTCCTTCCCCTGCCCACCATTTTCCCCATCAAACATGCATCCTCCTGGGTCGTCTTTTCCTTTAAAACAAACACAGCAGGAAACTCTTGAATGCATGTGGAATAAAACATCCCGCTTGGCTCTGAAAACTCCACCATCCAAGTAGCTTTCTATGCCCCTTCACCTCTTCCTGCCCTAGATGCCAGCGAAGGATGGGCATTTGGCGCTGATATGGCTGCAACATAATTACCCATGACTAGGAGTCCTTCCCATTAACTTCAAAAGCTTAGCCATAACATTTACCTAGCTATTAAAGAAATCCCAATCCATTTGACTTAATAACGGCCTAGCTCATCAACCCAGTTAAAGATATCTGACCTCTCTTTTATGCAAGGTCAACTCTCATTTTTGACTTCTTTCAGTTTCTTTCGGCTGCCTGAATTTCTTTTGATCCATTCGGTGATTTCCCTCCTTCCTACATCACTGTTCTTAGTCCTCCCTCCGTCCTAACCAAGGAAACTGAAGGCGAAACATGCTCCCAGCATTTAAACCTAAGACCCGAGACCCCCGCTTGCAGGGAGCAGAGACTATGATGAATCAGATGGACCTATGGCCTGACTGAGGACAAGGTGGTTTTATGTCAGGGGTGGGGAACATCAGCCTGGGGGCCAAATATGGCCCTCCAGGCCTTTGTGTCTGGCCCTTGTGACTCTTCCCAGGGCAAATCCCCTACACAGTCACACCCGCTTCCCTCGCCACGCCCCCTCTCCTCTCCATGCTTCATACCCTCTTTGAGTGTCTTTGCCTGTGCTTGTGGTCCTTTGTTACCAGGGCCGTCTTATCCATAGGTGCTGGGATGCGGGGCACCCGGGTGCTGGGCTCTCAGGGGACCAGGCCGAGAGTCTGGGACTGAGAGTTGAGCCTGGGGAAGAGCCCGCCTGTTAGTCGGAGCGCCGCGGTGGACTCTTCTGCTGTGGGAGGCTCTGCGCCGCGAGTTCGGGGGCGACCAAGCCAGTGAGATGCTGACGCGGCCGGCCAGTTCCGCCCTCCTGCACGCCTGGGATTGGGCAACCTTGGGGGGCGGGCACGCCAGGCGATCTTTGCACCCCGGCGGTGCATATGCTTAAGACAGCCCTGTTTGGTACCACACTTTGGCAGCTGCCGAAAGCCAGAATTCCTTGGGGGCTGCATAGCACTTTCAGTGTCCCAGGATCCAAACAAAGAGGAGCCCCCGGGCACTGTTCTCCTCAAGGCGTCTCCCATCAATAGGAACAGAATATGCCCACCATCCCTGAGTAAATGTAAAACAAGGGAACTGATTTTCATTCGACAAAGACCAGAAGGATATATGCCTCAGAACAAATTTCACAGGAACCACGAACTATTACACACCAGGAGAGAATCAGCATTGTGCTTATTAAGTGGATTCAGGAGAAGGCAGAAACAGAAGAATCAACCACTTATTCTCTGGACACCACTGTGCCACCTTTTTTCTTTTTTTCCAAGCTATGGAATTAATTGTATGCAGTGCAGTTCTCAGGATGCTTTACGCTTGTTCTCTTTGGAACAATTTGCTAGAGACATCTTTTGAACTCCAGATACAAAGCAAGGGAACAGGACTGTCTCTCTGGCTGTGCCATTCTTCATTTTAATGAGGCAAAAGTGTCACATCGAACAGTATGAATTTGAAATATTATAATATGCTTCAGTTTTATGCCACAGTAAGTCTGTTCCTTAAAAAGACCCCAATGATTCTAAATTCTAAACCTTGTTGACAAGACATCTGTTTGCTTGGCTTGTAATCTGCCCCCCTCCCCGCCCTGCCTTTTTGTGTGTGTGTGCTCATTATCATATATATTAAAAGGATCCTATTGAAGTATTTTGCATAATGCTAAAAAGGGCAATTTTTAACAAATATAAAGAATAACATTTTTGTCGTTGTGCAAAACACAACGGCTTAAAGAGGCAATAATCCTCCCAACTCGTTTTTTTTTTTTTTAAATTCCTGTAAACCTCCCTTTTTAACATTCAAGCAAACCGTATAATTAGTTTCTTTCCTCCTTAAAGCTAAATGCTTTTTTTAAAAAATGTATTTGATGTAAATAATAATATGTACTCAAAGCAGAGCCCACAATGTGCTATTTCTCCTCCTGTCACACGCATGATAAGAAAAACCTAGGGATGGAAGGATATGCCAATTGCAGTTTTATTCATTTCTCTTTTTTCCAATCTTAATTCAGTTCCCCACATTCCGGCAGCAATTTGTGATTTCTTTTTTGAATCCTCATGGAAACTTCAGCATTGCAGTGTGGATTTTTCTTAATAAATGTGCTTTTGTATGGTTTTGACGAATGTACACATTTCTGTAAGCAGTTTCCCTTAATATAATGCATTTTAATAAGCTATTTTCACCAATATATTCATTTTTATGCATATGTTCCCCAATAGATGCATTTTTGTAAACACTGATTGGAGAACCGCATCACAAAATTCAGATACGGTAAGTGCGAATTTTGAAGGATGGCTGTGTTTCGGTTCTCATATTGTTTCAGAAAGTTCAAATTTGTTAATTTGGCTTCAGATGCGAATAGAATCAAATTCCCGCCCATCCCTAGATTTTATGAAGAAGAAAATCCCAATGTTCCTACCTGGTACACCATTGGACAATTGGTGTGTAGGAATCCAGATGAATGAAAAGGAAGTACAACATATCACTGACGCAAATATCACATTTTCCTTTAGGTAGACTGCAGCATCCTTGCCTAGCTTGATATTTCCCACATTACTCCATAGGTGGGTGAGAGAATTGGGATGTGTTGGATTGAAATGGACAATCATCCTAGAGAACATGTCCAAGCCTAGTGTTCTCGACTGAAAGTTTGACTTCCCCACTGAATTCTGTTTGCTCCTGTTTGGCCTTTGCCCTTCTTTCTCTAACACTATCCATGAATAATTTCACTCATAGTTGCACTTCAAAGCTACAAATCCCATACTGTAGTGAGACTATGAGTATAACACTTGTGCGCAACAGCATCTGGCGACTCCAATTATATAATGGTAAAGATGGGAAGCGGGTCAATGCAAACAGAGCTGTAGCTATAAGATCAATGTGAACATCTGTTTCCAAAAGCCAATGTTCTGGGGATACATGATAAGTAAACAGCTGCCATTCTATGCTACCATTTTTGAGTATGTGTGCTTTTCTTTCTTATTAGTTTTCTTCTTCTATTAGATGTCTAATCTCAACCCAAATGAAGGCTTCTATATTTCAAAACCACTGGAAAAGAGGTAAAGCGTGAATCCATAAAGGTCACAGAGATGTTTTGTGGGTTGAGCTTCTCACATAGTAATGGAGTGATCAGAGAGGCTTTCCTCCTCAAACATCTTCTAGCAATTAAGAGTACAAGATAACCTTTCCATACCAGACCTCTGCTATCGCTCCTGTTGCCCCCTTCTCCTGTCTCTTCCCTCCTTCTTTTGTTTTCTGTTATTTCATCTTCTGCCTGCCTCTAGCTGTGCATCGAATAGCTCAGCTGACATCTGAAGTCAAGCTGAGGCTTGTTGACTTAAGCATTTGGTGCTTGGGGTGTGCGTGTGGGGGGGGGAAGCAGATGGCTGCTTTACAAAGTTTCAGCTTGGAGCAGGAATGAGGGTCTCCAAAAGACTCAGTAGTTAATGAAGCTGGTCGTTTGGATTGTACAGAGAGTAAGTTTATCTTGGCTCTTTGATGGAGCAGCTGGGAGTGTGGTGGCAGCAAGAGGTGGCTGTGGAAGGGGAGATCCCTGCATTTGGCTCGGCTGCCTGACAGACCAACAAAGGGTATCATTTTGCTCTCGGTTCTCTGGATGGACAGATGAACATACTTCAGCTGAAATTCTCAGCTGAATTCAGCTTCTGTTCAGCACATAGACAGCAGATGATGAGAGGCTAAGCATGACTTTGTGCCAGCCCCGATGTGGAAGGCGACTTAAGACCTCTTTCCATTCGAGACAGGGATGGCCAACTTAATCTCTAGGGTTAGCCTTTGTTTTAGCATAGTTTGTGAAAAGTAGGACTACATCCAGGATTCTATTGTGTTTCCTAGCACAAGCTCCTCAAGCTACAAGCTGAGATAGATCAGTGCTCTTCAACCTTGGGTTCCCAGTAGCTGCTGGCCTTGTAGCAGAAATATGGGGCCCAGCAGAACAAGCAGGAGGGCTCCCAAATGTGGCTTCCCCACATTTTGGCCACCCAAAGCTTGGTCACATGGTACACTGAACACAGGTACAAATTGTTCCCACGTGCGTACCATTGTTTGTGTGAAAGAGCGTACACTTGTTAACTTGTACAGCTCAATATCTGTACACAGACTGCACACTCATTGTGCATTCCATGCTGTATGAATGTGCAGGTTAACCCTTTATGTGCCCAGGTACACAGATTGTACACTTGTTGATTGTAACATATGAACATGCTTACACATGGCTATCTAAAGGTGACCTGTGGCCCTTCAGAAGTGGTTGGACTCTTGACACCCATCATCCCACGGCAGATGAGCCAATAGTCAGGGATGAAGGAAGTCGGAACCCAACAACATCTGGGGGACCCACGGTTGAAAGAATGCTGAGAAAGACCTTTGGTGTCATCTAGGAAGGTTCTGCTAATATAGAATCATACAACCACGTAGCTGAATGGAACCTTGTATACCATCTGGTCCAGACCCTCTGCAATGCAGGCAATGCAGGGCTAGAGCATCCCTAAGTGATGTTGCTCAAGACCTTAAGTGAGGTAGAGCTTACCTTCTCTCCCAGATGATTGGTCCCAATTTTGAATTGCTGTTACCTTCACAAAAGAGGCTTCTTCTTATAGCCAAATGAAATGTTGTTGTTTAGTTGTTCAGTCATGTCCGACTCTTCATGACCCCATGGACCAGAGCATGCCAGGCACTCCTGTCTTCCACTGCCACCCGTAGTTTGGTCAAACTCATGCTGGTAGTTTCTAGAACACTGTCCAACCATCTCATCCTCTGTCATCCCCTTCTCCTTGTGCCCTCCATCTTTCCCAACATCAGGGTCTTTTCCAGGGAGTCTTCTCTTCTCATGAGGTGGCCAGAGTATTGGAGCCTCAGCTTCAGGATCTGTCCTTCCAGTGAGCACTCAGGGCTGATTTCCTTCAGAATGGATAGGTTTGATCTTTTTGCAGTCCATGGGACTCTCAGGGGCTTGAATAACTCAGAGAAGCTATGAGCTATGCTGTGCAAGGCCACCCAAGATGGACAGGTCATCGTGGAGAGTTTTGACCAAACGTGATCTACCTGGAGCAGGAACCGGCAAGCCACTCCAGTATCCCTGCCAAGAAAACTCCATGGAAAAAGACAACAAATGAAATGTACTCTTCTACAATTGTATTGTCAACATTGATTGGCAACGGTTCTTCAAGGTTTCAGGCAGGGTTCTCTCCCATCCCTACCTGGAGATGCTGGCGATTGGACCTGGGACCATCTGTAGGCCAACCCACTGAGCCACAACCTTTCTCTTCCTCATCTCCTGGCTGAACATACCTAATTCCTTCTACTGGAGCTGGCCAGTGGTGCCTTCCAAGTATTTCCTGGCCCCCCACAGTTCCTCACTTCATCCTTAGTCTTCTTTTTAAGTATGGCATCCAACAGTGGAGGCTGGTCCATTAGGATGACTGTGGCACTGGTCCAGCAACCCCAATCTGCCTGTAGCCAGTCCCCACCCTTGTGTCTGCCGTTTTACTTACAACCAGGCCATAGGATGGCCTGACTACCAGCTCCCTCCTCCTAAGTCTCAATGTTGCCTTTGTAGAACTCACAAGGGAGGAGGATGGGGACACAACCAGAATTAGTTAGCTCTGCCTGTCATTGGCTCTGGCACCACCTACTGTTGGTCTCCCTGCCTTCCACCCCACTAGTCCCAATGGGCACCAGCCACCATTGACACCCAGACAGCCTCGGAATGCCAGATGCTGTCATATATGCCAGGTCACATAATTTGTTCATCTGACAGCATTGTCTTCCCTGGTTATCAGAGGCTTTCTGGGCTCTCAAGCAGAGAAGGGTCTTTCCCATTTGCTTGCTACTTAGGCCTTTTAAGAGGAGATGCCAGAGACTGAGCTGGGACCTTCGTCGTGCAAAACATGCCCTCTGTTGATGATCCTGAATCCCTCCCCAGCCCAACACCATGTCCTCCGTGCTCTTTTCAGCTGTTTGAGTCATTTTGGTGCAGAGCAAGGCAGCTGAGAAGGTGGGGAAATGAACAGCCCCTGCTGCTTCTGGAAAATAGTATGTATAACATTCCCAGCTGGAAATCACATGCTCTGTGAACCTGATTCATCCCCTCTGCGGTGGGGTATAAATGTTCAGCTTGCTCGCAGCTTTATAGGCAGACAGACTGCCCCTAGGAGCAGAGCCCTGCAAAGTTCTGAGAACATGGAGATAATGACTGGATTTCATGTGAATGCAAAGACTGCTCTAAGGAGTCTCAAGTCTTGCTTCGTGGACTCTGAAGGGTCTGTACTAAGCTAAACAGCAGCTAGAGAGGAATAGGTTGTACAACAGGATTCCCCCCCCCGCTCCCAACGATTTCTGGGAGAAAGCCACCAGGCCCAAGGACTGTCTGCTTCAGGCTGACTTGCTCATGCTGCTTTCAGTGTTTTGGATTCTCCACATGAGGGGAGGAGGAGGAACGGAGGCAAAAGGCACGCGGAAACAAATGCAAGGACCAGATGCGCTCTTCTTGAAGGCTCCCTGAGAAATCTCATAAAGACCAAGCTAATTCCGAATTAAGTCTGTCGGGTTTTGTTCATTACCGCCGACATACGCACCATACTTTTAGAGCCCCATGGTGCCACTTCAGCCGTCGTGGCTTCCCTCAAAGGATCCTGGGAACTGTAGTTTATAAAGGGTGCAGACATATGTCAAGAGACACCTCCTCGTTCCCCTTACATAGCGATGTTTCTCAGGATGGTTTAATAATTATAAGTTCAGTTCTTAAGTTCAGTTTTCCACATGACCACATCAGTTTGTTTGTTTGTTTGTTTTAAAAGAAAGTCCTTGTGAAATTTCACCAGCATTTTAGTGCAAATTTATTCTACTACACACTTTCTTATGCGATTTTACCTAATATGCACATGCCTGCAAAACAATTTCCCCTAATATAATGCATGTTTGTATGCTATTTTTTCGCTGAGATATGCATTTCAAACACAGTTTATTCCAGCATATGCATTTTTGGATTGAGTAAGTGAATTGCAAAATTCGGAGAATGCCAAAGGATGGCTGTGTTTCGATTCGCCTAATCTTTAAGAAAGTGAAGATTAAGTAAGTTCACATTTGAGCTGAATTTCTCAGCAAAAAAAGGGGGGGCTTGGAATGTGTGGTTCCTGCCATGATGTGTTCCACCGTTAGTATGATTTTACTATTTCTACCCACATTTGCCATGCCATGTCATGTGGTAGAGGGAGAGGCCCCATGGCCTGAACTGCCTGATCTTGAATACATTCTTCCATAGCAGATATCTCAGTTTGGCTGTGGTCCCAGTTCTACAGCCCCTAAAACCACCTGCATAATTTGGCCTGGGCTCAATGTGGAGCACCAACACCAAAAAACATCTCTATAGTATAATACTTTGTAGTACAGTGGTGCCCCGCAAGACGAATGCCTCCCAAGACGGAAAACCCGCAAGACGAAAGGGTTTTCCGTTTGCAGAGGTGCTTCGCAAGACGAATTTCCCTATGGGCTTGCTTCGCAAGACGAAAATTGACGAAAATTTTTGAGGTTTTTTTCCGCTCCAAACCCCCTTTTTCTGGAGCGCTAAGCTGCTAAAAGCATTTTAGCAGCAAAACCGCTAATCCCTTAAGCCTTTAATAGGCGTTAATAGCCCTTAACTGCCAATAGCGCTAATAGCGCTAATCTGCTAATGGGCTTGCTTCACAAGACGAAAAAACCGCAAGACGAAAAGACTCGCGGAACGGATTCTTTTCATCTTGCGAGGCACCACTGTATGCAATAAGATTGGATTTGGGGCTTTGGTTTTTTTTTAAATAATATTTTTAATAATTTTTTAGCGTATAAAAATTGTTAAGACATACCACACAAATTATTATACATATGTCCTTGTTTGGACTTCCTTCAGCATTTCTGATAGTCTTCCGTCTTGATTACCGTATTTCTCCTGCAATTCTTAACTTAATATTGCCTTTACATTTTCTAACAAATCATTTCTCCCTTTCCATTTTTACAATATTTCTTAAATTACTCCTCACAGAACTTCTTGTGGATCTGGGGCTTTGGTTCCAAGGGTCCTGTGTATACATGAAACCTTCCTGTATGTGAAGCCTTGGGGCTATTTCTGAAGCTAGTAGGAGGGGGACAGAATCCCCAATACTCACAGAGCTCAGATGTGCAGCAGGCCTTGCCCAACAAGCAAGGAGGAGAGATTGAAGCTATTTTCGTCTTGGGTAACCTAAGCAACCATGGCACAAAACAGAGCATTGTTGGGGGGAGAGGGGCAAAGACCACTCAGTGCACCAACTCTGAGAGGCTACCTTTGCTTGTGCGAGATCTCACAGGAACCCGGATTGCCTGGCAAGATCTCATGAGAGTATCTCAGAGGTGGTGCACTGGGTGGGCCTTGACCCCTGAGCCCAGCAAGACAGAGAGCTTAAAAGCTCTATTTTTGCACTGGGTAGACCTAGCATGTTTACCAGCCTGCCTTCAACTGCACGTGGTTGAAATTGTGCAAGTTAATGGCGTGTAAGATGCAACCATATTGTATTTTCCATCTTTGATCAGTTGAAAGAATGGATAAACCTATCCATTCTTAAGGAAATCAGCCCTGAGTGCTCACTGGAAGGACAGATTGTGAAGCTGAGGCTCCAGTACTTTGGCCACCTCATGAGAAGAGAAGACTCCCTGGAAAAGACCCTGATATTGGGAAAGATGGAGGGCACAAGGAGAAGGGGACGACAGAGGACGAGATGGTTGGATAGTGTTCTCGAAGCTACCAGAATGAGTTTGACCAAACTGTGGGAGGCAGTGGAAGACAGGAGGGCCTGGTGTGCTCTGGTCCAGGGGGTCACGAAGAGTCGGACACGACTAAACAACAACAAAGGGGTCAGGGATATGGGAGAAGGGTGGTGACAGGCCCTATTTTTTTCTTAACCAAAAAACAAAAACAAAATCTGTTTCCATTGTGGATGCAGAGCATTTTTGGAACATCTGTCTCCAGATAAACTGAAGACAGGCTTTTTATTTTATTTTAAGGGACGCATACCGGGCAAAAATCAAACCCGTTTCTAAGTTGTCACCTTAACTGTGACAGCAAAAGCAAGAGGTGTACATG
The DNA here is from genome assembly GCF_965153285.1 of Podarcis tiliguerta. Lineage (NCBI taxonomy): Eukaryota > Metazoa > Chordata > Lepidosauria > Squamata > Lacertidae > Podarcis > Podarcis tiliguerta. Next base: position 42,408,027 of record NC_139547.1, on the reverse strand, counting down.
ATAGAGACACTAGCGATAGCGGCTGCCTCCCAAACATTGATTTTAAAGCAACTATCTTGGGGCCTCTTTCATGCCTGTCAAGGCGTGTCCTTCCCCTTTGGCAACAGCATGTGAAAGAGCAGGATCCCACCGATACCGGCATGTCCTCGCTAATGACAAACTCAGCCAAGCATGCGCTCGTTTTTCCTCTCGCCCTCTGTCGTGGTTATCTCCAGAATGAAATGGGAATAGAAAGAGAAAGTTTAATCTTTAATGGCGGGAGGGGTTGTGTGGAAATAAGGCTTAGCAAGATTACTTCAACACCCTCCCTCCTTCCCCAGCTGGGCTCTTTTGCTTAAATCTAAAAAGAGTATAAATAAAATAGCCTTTGTTTCAAAGACGAACTTGAACGGTAGTGTGTTTTGGTGGAGGCTGGAGTAAAAGGCAGCCGAAACTAGCAAGGGAAGGAGATTTGCACATAAAACAGAGAACGGGTTTCTTGTTGTACAAAGGAACGGGGGGAGAGAACTTTTGTGAGCCGTAGCAGAACGGCGGGGGGAAACTGAAGGTCAATTTCAAAGGAGGCCTCCGCCTTAAATGTGCCTTTACCGCAAAGCCGCGGACTCTCAGTTCTTGTCTCCTGTGAATCTGGGGCTGACTAACACCATTTAGTTGAGTGGAAGCCCCGTCTGATTTTGCGCTGCGGTTGTTTAACGACCACAATCTCTGTAACAGAAGCGGACATGAACAGCTTCCAGTTCATGGTGATGAAGGCCAGTGATGGGTTTCAGTAGAATGGGGCTCTTAAGAAGAATGCCAGCATTGCCTTGCTAGAGCAGAGCAAAGGCCTGTCTTGTCCAGGATGCTCTTTTGTGCAGATGTTTATGGGATGCTTGCAGGCAGGACACGAGGGCACCAGCAGAGTTCTCCTCACCTGTGATTCCCAGAAACTGATCATTAGAGACAGGATGCCTCTGGAGATAATATACAGTGGTACCTCTGGTTACGTACTTAATTCATTCTGGAGGTCTGTTCTTAACCTGAAACTCTTCTTAACCTGAGGTACCACTTTAGCTAATGGGGCCTCCCGCTGCTGCCACGTGATTTCTGTTCTCATCCTGAAGCAAAGTTCTTAACCTGAGGTAATATTTCTGGGTTAGCGGAGTCTGTAACCTGAAGCGTATGTAACCTGAAGCGTATGTAACCCGAGGTACCACTGTACAATCTGTGTGACTATTTGCCATGGGTGAGTTTATCGTCCATTAATTTGTCTAATCTCTTTTAAGTCTATGTTGGCGACTATCACCAAATCTTGGGCAAGCAAATTTCTCACAGTTTAATTGCTTGCTGCATGATAAAGGACTGTCCTGGCTCTCTCACCGTTCACCTTCATTGGATAATTTCTGCGCTCAGTCCCCCACCCCATCCCCATCATCAATTGATGGCAAGTGCTTGGGGAATTTTCAGTACAGCACCAAGTAAAAGAGTTGTGATGTGAAAAATGGATGGATTACTGCCTTGCAGTTGCAGGCAAGTCAGTTCAGGCATCGTAGCTGATTCAACACTAGAGTTCATTTTCGGACTGGATTTTTGGAACTCTGTTCCACCCGCCCTGGTGACAGGAATAACGTTCGGACGCCATGTGGATGAAAGAGGGTCAGAAGTCTTTTCCCTTTCTGTGTCTTCCCAATTTAATAATAAAAGAAGCAAATGCCAAGCCAGCTGTAAGGTTATCATCCGCCGAGCTAAATTATTCAGAACCAATTTCACTCTCAAAAGCGCTCTCTCTCTCTTTCTCTCATGTAACTTTCAGAAATAGAATGCATTTAAATGAAAGAGAAAATCTGGTTCCCAATCTATACAGGGGGTCAGTACTTCTGTTTCCAAGAGCTGGTTTTGAATTTCTGCAAAGGAAGCTCTACCTTGCTTCTGAGGCAGACCTTTGTATGACAATGTCCTCGTTTTCTGAAAGACAATCTGGTGTTCCAGTCCACCAATTTAGGCATTCCTATAGCATGCTATGAGGAATAGGATGCGTTGAAATACACTTCAGCTCTTGAGAATTACCTGCGTTCAAAACCCCGTGCCATTGGACCATCCTTCTAGCTGCTGAATAATAACAATTTCCTTTTCAAGCAGACCTCTTGCCGGCTTTTTGTCGTCTGTTCAGAAATCTTCCTGACGTCTTGAGAATGCGAGCAAGGAGTATTTGAAGAGCTGACATTCCCTGACCCCCCAGAAAACAATCAAAGACTGACAGGGGCCAGGGGGGTGGGGGAGAGAGAATGTCTACCAGTATTTTAAACAATGGTAATAAGATAACAGCTTATATTCATTCAAGGCCTACTTGCGCTATATGTTTAAAGCAGTATTCCAGCACTTCAAACAGGTCATGGCTCTGTTGGCAGAGGAGCTAAACTGCAGCTAGGAAGCCAAATCGTGTGTAATTCTGACTCTTTCTTGAAATTAAAACAATGGCCAAACACTTGTTAAAACATTCAACAGATTTGACTTGCAGGACATATAGCGGAAGAAGAATATATGCAAAGTATTTGCATTCATATGCTTATACAAGCATGGCCTTAGTTGAAGATTACAGTTTCCTCCGTAAACATTCACACAAGCATTCTCTCTTTCCAGTGCTTGAACTCAGCCTTATGTAGATTACTCAGCTGGGCCATGCAGTTCCTTCTGCATGGTTTCCACTTCTTTTGACTGCTTCTTTGGGAGAACATCAACTTCTGTACTCCCTTCTGTCACATTGGTCCACATAGAAACATCAGAACCCCTCTCCTCTATTGCTTTTAGAGAGAGAGTTACCTAATCCCGTCTCTTCTTCAGTGTTCATGGAGATGCACCCATTACAATCTAGTCAGGCCCGCGCAAAACAAAATGGAGAATCTCATGCGATACCTCCCATGTGACCAAAGTTAACCTATTACTGGAGAACATTCCAGAATTAAACGCACAGTAATGTGTTTAAGCGTACCCAATTGCAGTCAATTAAATCACTATACAGTGATACCTCAGGTTAAGTACTTAATTCGTTCCGGAGGTCCGTACTTAACCTGAAACTGTTCTTAACCTGAAGACCACTTTAGCTAATGGGGCCTCCTGCTGCTGCCATGCTGCCGGAGCACAATTTCTGTTCTCATCCTGAAGCAAAGTTCTTAACCTGAAGCACTATTTCTGGGCTAGCGGAGTCTGTAACCTGAAGCGTATGTAACCTGAAGCATATGTAACCTGAGGTACCACTGTACTTAACAGGCTCCCCCCTTCCACAAAACCTGAGAACTGTAGCTTGTTATGGGTGATAAGAGTTGTTAGGAGATCCGTATTTCCCCCAGAGAGCTGTAATTCCCAGGGTGGTTTAACGATCAGTCCTTCCTCAGAAACTCTGGGCATTGTAACTGCGCGAGAGGAATAGAGGTTCTTCTAACAGTCCTCAGAACCCTTAACAAACTGAAGTTGCCAGGATTCCGGGGGGGGGGGGGGGGAGCCATGACAGTTTAAAGTATGATACTTTAAATGTTTCAGGAATAATAATAATAATAATATTTGTACCCCACCCATCTGAGTAGGTTGCAGTGGCGTAGCGTGGGTTGTCAGCACCCGGGGCAAGGCAAGTAATTTGCGCCCCCTAACCCGGGGCAAGGCAAGTAATTTGCGCCCCCCTCCCCCGCTGCACTGTCCCTCCCCCAGATAGTCCCTCGCTCTCTCTCCGCACCGTACTGCACGCCTGGTACCCTCCCCTCCACAGTGGGCGGTGACCCGGCGGCTCGGATCGGATTTGCACAGCCAGCACTGCAGTGAGAGAGAGTGAGTGAGCCAGGTAGGGCCAGAGAGCTGCGAGTGAGAGCGCCCCCCCCCCAGATGTTGCGCCCGGTGCGGCCGGCCCCCCTGCACCCCCACGCTACGCCACTGGTAGGTTGCCCCAGCACTCCGAGCGGCTTCCAGCATATACAAAAACATAACAAAACATTAAACATTAAAAACTTCCCTATACAGGGCTGCCTTCAGATATCTTCTAAAGGCTGTATGGTTACTGAACTCCTTGACAACTGATGGGAGGTTGTTCCACAGGGCGGGCACCACTATTGAGAAGGGAGAATTGGGTAGATTTGCCTTTAAATGCAAACTGAATGGAATCTCTCCCCTATCCTTAACATGGGCTCTTGGAAAACACGAGTTAAATTCGCAGTGGCTCTATTATCTCAGCCTCCCAGTGCACCAGTGATGTTGCTTTCCTAGAAGTGGCACTCACAGTCCTTGCTTTGAGTCTTTTAAAGGGAAACAGTCGGTGGCGATCGTGGACGTGCCTTCCTGGTCTCACGTCGCTTTGCCTTGCGGACGCCTTCGATAATGGTTGCCTCGTATGCATTTTGCTAAATGCTTCCCTTTTTATTTAAATGAATGCATTTATTGCCATAAAATATCAATGATGTTTTAATTAAGGGCTTTAATTTTTGATACGGCGTGGCATAAATATTTATGAGGGAGCACGTCGGAGGCGGCATATTAAAACAGGTGTTTTAGGGGACGCTCAAAAAGAAAGCAGCTAACACTAAACATTGAAAACTCAATTATTTAGCATGTTAATTTGCTTTTTCTGTTAAAGCCGCCCTCCCCTTGAGGCATGTGCTTTTTAATTCTTCCACTAGAGGTGTGTAGGCCTTGTCTGGCTGCTGCCACCTCAGCAGATTTCGACCTCGCAGAGCGGCTCGGGGTGGGTGGCGTGAGAAGGACACAACAGTCATGCGCCCTTCGATCCGAGCCTCACCCTAGCTTTGCGGGGCTGGGACCGAAGGGTGCATGGCTGTTGTGTCCTCCTCATGCTGCCCTGCCAGGAGGACACAGCAGGGCAGGCACATGTCCTTCAAATCAATCTGATGGGGCTGATTTGAAGGGTGTATGCCTGTTGCCTCCTCCTGATGCCCTGCCAGCCCCACACTGCTTTGGGAGACTGAGATGTGGGATCGGACTCAGATAAATTCTGTCATCTCTTGTCTATATAAGGCCTCAGAACCTCAGGGGAGTCTTCCCGTCACCTGGTGGGAGCTTTACTCTGAGAGAGAGAGAGAGAGAGAGAGAGAGATGATAGGTAGACAGACAGACAGACAGACAGACAGACAGACGTTGAGCTTTTTTTGGGGGGGGCAGAATTTTTGAACTTTTTTGGCAAAATTGCAAAGGAAAATGCTGTTTTTGAACTATTTTTAAGGGGAATGGGCAAAAATGACACTGCCAACATAGGTTGCCATACATCCAGATTTTTCCAGACATTTTGCGGATTTCCGCCCAGGCACTGCTTCTGACTGCAGTATTCTGGGTATGTCCAGGAAATTCCAGACAAACGCAACCCTAAGATAGATAGATAGATAGATAGATAGATAGATAGATAGATAGATGATAGATAGATAGATAGTTTGGTTACCCCTTTTTCATCACTGGCCACCACTCTGTTTATTTGCTATTATTACACCACTCCTGCCAGTTTGGCCTCTCACTCCTCTTTCCCTTTACACAGCAGCTGCTTAATAATAATAATAATAATAATAGTAATAGTAATAATAATTTATTTATACCCTGCCCATCTGGTTGGGCTTTCCCAGCCACTCTGGATGGCTTCCAGCAGAATATTAAAATACAATGATTCATCCAGTATTAAAAGCTTCCCTGTACAGGGCTGCCTTCAGATGTCTTCTAAAAGACTGATAGTTGTTTATTTTTTTGACATCTGATGGGAGGGCGGGTGCCACTACCAAGAAGGCCCTCTGCCTGGTTCCCTGTAACTTCGCTTCTTGCAGTGAGGGAACTGTCAGAAGGCCCACAGTGCTGGATCTCAGTGTCCGGGCAGAACGATGGGCATGGAGATGCTCCTTCAGGTATACCTAACTCTCTCCCTTACTCACTCACCACTGGGGTTGAGATGCCCAGACCCACCTTTCCTTCTGCTTTTCTCCTTTTCCTCTTTCCAGAGACTCAGCTGCTGGGCGGTAGTGCCAAAGCCTGCTTTCCTTCATGAATGTGCAATTGGAAGTGCACTTTAAGGCTCCCATTGACAGCCATGTTTCTCTACCTGACCAATATGGCATCAGGTGTGCAGCAGGTGGGCATGGCTTGTGGAAAAGAGCCTCATGTGCCAGATCTGAATCTCTGCCAGGCCCTGTTCTAATGGAAATTCTTTGGCGATCAGCCTTCTTTAAGTGAGAGCTGGACCATAAAGAAGGCTGATCACCGAAGAATTGATGCTTTTGAATTATGGTGCTGGAAGAGACTCTTGAGAGTCCCATGGACTGCAAGAAGATCAAACCTATCCATTCTGAAAGAAATCAGCCCTGAGTGCTCACTGGAAGGACAGATTGTGAAGCTGAGTCTCCAAGACTTTGGCCACCTCATGAGAAGAGAAGACTCCCTGGGAAAGACCCTGATGTTGGGAAAGATTGAGGGCACAAGGAGAAGGGGACGACAGAGGATGAGATGTTTCGACAGTGTTCTCAAAGCTATGAACATGAGTTTGACCAAACTGCGGGAGGCAGTGGAAGACAGGAGTGCCTGGCGTGCTCTGGTCCATGGGGTCACGAAGAGTCGGACACGACTAAACGACTAAACAACAACAACAAAACGGAAATTGTGAAGTTGTTGGACTTCAGCTAGTGGTTTTCAGGAGCCTGGTGTAATATCATCACTAACACCTCCCTCCCCCATTTCACACCCCAAATCACCAAAATACCACCTCCCATTTATTCACCTGCTATTGGGCTGATGAAATTGGCAGGGGAGGGGGCAGAGAGATTACTGCTCAGTGCCATCCTCTTCTTCCAAGGGGTTGTTTGAAATGCAAACCAGGCTTGAGTATTTGGGAGCAATAGCGCTGCGAATGTTTATTCGTAAGAAGAATAATCAAAGTGGCTCAGACTGACAAGTCAAAACCTTTGCTTTGGGGTTTCGTTTGGAGTTTGGGGGGGGAGGGAAGAAAGAGAACATAATGAAAAGCAAAGCTCACTTCATCAAAACAGCCCTGTATTTGATTAGGAATAAAATATTGTATAATTTTACCTGAAGTGCTCCCTGTAGCTACTTTTAACTATTCATTTCATTCCTCTAATTAAAAACAGCCAGAAAACTAATGTGGGAAAGTCATACTCCAGTTCAGATTCATTTATCCCATGGATAACATGACCAAAACTCCCCCAGGAAGGCATTAACCTTTCTATTGATTCAATCAAAAGAGCCCGGCGTGTGATTTCTCCAGCCGCTGTGCACGGAATGTGGAAGGGTTGCATTTGAATGGGGTCTAATTCAGAATGGGATAATTAAACAATTTGGAGAGGTGGAAACGTTCTGCGGGAAAGATAGGTGCCCTGATACTCTTAATAGGTTTATAATTTCATATGAAAGAATCCAAGTTTTTGTAAGGGATTGGCAGCCATCATGTCTGCCAAGACAAAGGTTGGTTCAGAACAACCTTAACCATTTTCAGTGAAAATATACCCTTTAGGGCTGAGATCTGGGTGGATAAAGTAGACCTGTCTTACTGGCCGCTATGTACAGCAAGGTTGACCGGCATAGCACCTGTGGGTGCCAGGGTGACCACCAGTAACTCCTATGGCACAGGATTAAGTAAATATCTCTTCAAAAATTCACTGCTGTCTCCTTGGCTGTTTGATGCAGGATCAAGACCTGAACTCTTCTCTTCTAAGAATGAAGTAAAGCTGTAGCTTCAGTGGAATAGCATGTGTTCTGCACGCGAAATGGTCCAGGTTTAAGTCCCAGTATTTCCAGATGGAGTTTGGAAAGACTCCTAACTGAAAGTCACGAGAGCTGCTTCCAGTCAATACTGAGCTAGAGTGAGGAACAAGTTGTCTTGAAATAAGAGTTGTCTTCCTCACCACTTCCTCATTGGTGGCTTGTGCCCGCGGAGACTGGTAGTGTGGGAGGCCAGGCAATCAGTCATGAACTGGCTGGATGCAGAGGAGCGGTGGGAGAAACCAGCAAGGGAACCCCCAAGGGTTAGAGCTCAGAGCCAGGAGACTGGTGATGGGATGACAGGGAGTGGTCAAAGGAAGAAGAGAGGGCAGAATGGGAGGAGGTGGTGTCAGGAGCTGAAGAGGTAACAGGGTTTAGTGAGCAGGAAGAGGTTGTGGCAGACAGCAGTCCTGATTCAGAGGCAGAAGAGGAGGGGGGTCAGGAGACTGAGATGATGCAGGCTCCCCCTCCTCCTGTGACCAGATTCCCTCTCCCCTGGTCTCCCAAAACACAAAGAGAAATGAAGAGGCCAGAGCACAGAGAGACAAAGTGACAGAGCCTTAGGCTGCTGGAGAAGAAACCGGGGAAGGAGAATTAGACAGCAGTTGGGCAGTGGGGATGTTCAGTCCTCACAACTTGCCTCGTTGGGGCAAGACCCACAGGTAAAAGTTACTGCCACCCCTAAGCCTGTACTGTTTTGGTTTCTTTGAATAAAGAATTAACTTCACCGACAACGGGTGTTTTATTACTGACCTACTCCTAGCTCCAGGGGACGCGGGTGGTGCTTTGGGTTAAACCACAGAGCCTAGGACTTGCCGATCAGAAGGTCAGTGGTTTGAATCCCCACGACGGAGTGAGCTCCCATTGCTTGGTCCCTGCTCCTGCCACCCTAGCAGTTCGAAAGCACGTCAAAGTGCAAGTAGATAAATAGGTACCGCTCCAGCAGGAAGGTAAACGGTGTTTCCGTGTGTTGCTCTGGTTCGCCAGAAGCAGCTTTGTCATGCTGGCCACATGACCCGGAAGCTGTATGCCGGCTCCCTCGGCCAATAAAGCAAGATGACAAAGCAGCTTTGTCATGCTGGCAACATGACCTGGAAGCTGTACCTTCGGCCAATAAAGCGAGATGAGCGCCGCAACCTCAGAGTCGGTTACGACTGGACCTAATGGTCAGGGGTCCCTTTACCTTCCGCCTGGCTCCAGCTCCTCACAGAAGGTGGAACCAAAGCCACTGAGAGGCAGTGCCAAATAGTTCTGCAAGGGTCCTACAAGGAGGAAGAAGCTGACAGGTAGGGCTAAGAGAAACTAATTAAAACCTCCACACTGATTCGGGTCTGGATCGAGAATGGGCGGTATCCAGGTCAGCCCAGGGTAGATCAGTTTGATCAGGCCCCACAAGAATGGGGGCCTGGTTGAAATGGAAAAAAATTTCAAGATAACATTTGTTAAAAGACCTGAAACATTTTTATTAGGTATTGTAGGTCAAGATTTACCAAAAGACAAGAAGAATCTATTTATGTATGGGGCCATAATTCTACCAGCTCAAAGGTGGAAAAGCGATGAAATACCAATGAAAGAACAACGGCAAGAAAAATTGATGGAATACACTGAAATGGCAAAGCTAACTGAGAGGCTCAAAGATAAGGACAACAATGACTTCAAAAAAAGATTGGGAACATTTTATGATGTATATTCAGAAACAGTGCATTGAACTCACTTGCAGGATTTGAGTAATACACTTACAATGGACAAACATAAGTAGAAAAATATAAATATGAGGTTAAAATGTTAAGAACAGACTGACAAGGTACAACTTTAATTTTAGTACATAAGGCATATAAAATTATAAGCAGAAGAAATAAATATGCTATAAACCAGAAAGGGAAGTCGGGGTGGGGGGGGTTAATTGAAAATGTAATTTGAATTTTTGATTATGCTAAAACTTGGTGTAAAATTAATAATAAAAAATATAAAAAATATAAATAAATAAAATAAAAGAATGGGGGCCTGGTTCAGGGAATGGGATGTCCGCAGCCTAACTGACAGGCAGTGCCATCGCTTGGACTGGTTGTAAGTAAGAAGCCAAGCAGGTGGATGTTGATGGGAGCCACACTAAGCCCTTTGCTAGGACAATACTCCTGTCCTCCCTCAATGCCACCTCTTCCAGATTTTCAACTCGCCTCAGGTTAAACTTCTGTAAGAGGAAAAGAGGTATAAATAGCGGGCATCATATCCTGAAAAGAGAACCACTCCTTTCCCAATATCCACCCCTGGCCTCTTAATATGCTTTATGATCAGCCAGGACTAAATATAAAGCTGCCCATGAAACAAGCTGAAAGGTCCTAGGAACGGGTCGAGTTCATACCGCCAGCTATAAATATTTGCTTGAGATTTATTTTGGAAGCAGGAAAAACAGAGAGGACCATTGCTTTGGTTATTTTTCTTAAGCACCAGTCATTAATAGAGGTAAGTAAGCTTCCTAGAAGCTGGAACATGTGCTGAGGAGGGCAACCAATCTAATGACAAGACTTATGAAGAAGTTGGGTTGAGGTAATTGGGTGTGTGTTTAGCCTGGAGAAGAGAAGGTGATAAGTGGTGATAAGATAGGTAAAGGTAAAGGGATCCCTGACCATTAGGTCTGGTCGCGGACGACTCTGGGGTTGTGGCACTCATCTCACTTTATTGGCTGAGGGAGCCAGCGTACAGCTTTTGGGTCATGTGGCCAGCATGACTAAGCTGCTTCTGGCAAACCTTCCTGCTGGAGCGGTACCTATTTATCTACTTGCACTTTGACATGCTTTCGAACTGCTAGGTTGGCAGGAGCAGGGACCAAGCAACGGGAACTCACCCCATCACGGGGATTCGAACCGCCGATCTTCTGATTGGCAAGCCCTAGGCTCTGTGGTTTAACCCACAGCGCCACCATCTTCAAATGTCTGAAAGAAGGGCTGTCACATGGAAGATCGAGCAAGCTTGTTTTCTGCTGCTCCAGAAGGTAGGACCTGAACCAGTGGATTCAAGCTCTAAGAAAATAGATTCTGACTAAATGTTAGGGAGAATTTTCAGATGGTAAGAACTGTTTGACAGTGGAGCAGACGCCCTCAGAAAGTGGTGGACCCCCCTTCATTGGAGGGGTGGACTAGATCACTTCCAACTTTAGGATCACTTCCAACTTCACAATTCTATGGTTCAATGGTTCCTTTTGAATGTGATAGCTTTTGGAGATATTTCTGATTCTTGCCACCTATCTCCCACATAAATTAACTACAGATTATGCATATAAGGTAAAATGTGAGCTCCTTATTTCTGTCGGCGATGGATCCAAGACAGAAGTGCATAACCCAGAAGTATGAATATATGAATATTGCTTGGTATTTTAGTAGTTTCCTAAAATGTCACTCTCCTATCCTTTCACATGAGGAGAAAAGGGCAGGCAAAGTATCAAATCATCTGAAGCATTTGCAGTTTTAAAGGGAAATAGGAAGGTCCGTATAGTTAAAGCTATGGTTTTCCCAGTAGTGATGTATGGAAGTGAGAGCTGGACCATAAAGAAGGCTGATCGCCGAAGAATTGATGCTTTTGAATTATGGTGCTGGAGGAGACTCTTGAGAGTCCCATGGACTGCAAGAAGATCAAACCTATCCATTCTTAAGGAAATCAACCCTGAGTGCTCACTGGAAGAACAGATCCTGAAGCTGAGGCTCCAATACTTTGGCCACCTCATGAGAAGGGAAGACTCCCTGGAAAAGACCCTGATGTTGGGAAAGATGGAGGGCACAAGGAGAAGGGGACGACAGAGGATGAGATGGTTGGACAGTGTTCTTGAAGCTACCAGCATGAGTTTGACCAAACTACGGGAGGCAGTGGAAGACAGGAGTGCCTGGCATGCTCTGGTCCATGGTGTCATGAAGAGTCAGACATGACTAAATGACCAAACAACATTTCATTTGGCTATCAGAAGAAGCCTCTCTTGTGAAGGTAACAGCAATTCAAAATTGGGACTAATTATCTGAGAGGGAAGGTAAACTCTACCTCACTTAAGGTCCTGAGCACCATCACTTACGGATGCTCTAGCCCTGCATTGCCTGCATTGCAGAGGGTCTGGACCAGATGGTATACAAGGTTCCATTCAACTACGTGGTTGTATGATTCTATATTTGCAGAACCTTCCTAGACGATACCAAAGGTCTTTCTCAGCATTCTTTGAAGCGTGGGTCCCCCAGATGTTGTTGGGTTCCGACTTCCTTCATCCCTGACTATTGGCTCACCTGCCTTGGGATGATGGTCCATGGGGTCACGAAGAGTCGGACACGACTAAATGACTAAACAACAACAAAGGAACTGATGGGAGGACTGACCAAAAAGTGTGTTCGGTGTGTATTTCCTTAAAAACTTTCAGGAGCAATACCCACCCCCCACTTTGGGGTCCCCACCCCCATTGCTCCAAAAGCGTGTGTGCATTTTTCTGTGTTTGCCCATTCAGAGTGAGGCCAGGAAGCAGGAGCCTCACCCTCAGCTGACTTTGTTACGTTTTAATATGATCAAGATCCCACTATCACATTCAGCACAGGATCCCTGATGGTTTGAGATTCACTATTCTCACAAGAAGACACAGAGTTTTGGGTTGTGTATTGTTGTTTTTTAAGACACCCAATCAGCAACAGGTTTGAAGGCAACTGGCAGTGAACTAAGTGAGCAATCAGGGGGAGGTGTGCTTATGTGGGAAGACAATGTTTTGGACTTTCCCCAAGTATACCTTTCACCTTAAAAAAATGGAACACGTGACTATTCAAATCAACCACGGTTGATGAGCTACCTCCCTCCCTGCCTGAATCTAACTGAATGTAGTTCTGGCAGCATCCCATTAAAACCAAAGGAACACAGTACTCCATTGGTAACGTTGAGGCTGGACTACCATAGAGCACTCTATGTGGGGCTGCCCTTGGGACAGGTTTAGAAGCTCGAGTTGGTGCAGAATGTGGTAGCCAGGTTGCTAATGGGGGCATCTGACCAACAACATGTAACACCATTGTTAAAGCATCTTCACTAACTGCCCATCTACTACCAAGCCTGGTTCAAGGTCCGTGTATTAATTTACACAGCCTCAAGCAACTTAGGTCCCGGGTGCCTCGGGGTCACAGAAACCCTTATATCCCAGCTCAACCACAGAGGTCATCTACTGGAATATTGTTGGTCATTCCCAAGTTGGCAAAGCTCATTTGACAACAGTAAGAAACTGAGCCTTTAATGTCATCAACCTTCTTCTGTGGGTTATTCTGACAACACAGTTTCAGCAGGTGTCTTTTAAATGATGCTGACATTTTTTCCATTCTGCCAGGCTTATGCAGGCAACGAGAAATATATCTTTCCGCAATACTAATCCAGTTTTTGATTTTAACTTTCTGATATGCTTTTCTTGTGTCAGTTTATATACTGCTGTTGTGAACCACGTTGATATTTTTTTAATGAATTAATGCTATATAAATATTTCAGTAAATAAATAAATGAACAGAACAAGCTAGCTGTGACAAACTAGTCCAATCATCACCAGTGAGAATTTGGTTTCAGTCCTATGTATAGAAAGCTCATGACTTACATGGGGTTGCGTTCTAGGGAGTGCCAAAATCACATTATCACTCAAGCCAAAATCACATTATTGGGGCAGTGATGGGCAAGATTGCCAAAGTCATTTTTCCTGGAGTCCGGCCCCTATCCACCCCTTTTTATTTTATTTTTTAACATTTAGTATTCTTTATTGGAAAATAAAAAGTACAAGATTACAAGTGCACAGACTAAGGTAAAGGTAAAGGTAAAGGTACCCCTGCCCGTACGGGCCAGTCTTGACAGACTCTAGGGTTGTGCGCCCATCTCACCTAAAGAGGCCGGGGGCCAGCGCTGTCCGAAGACACATCCGGGTCACATGGCCAGCGTGACATCGCTGCTCTGGTGAGCCAGAGCCGCACACGGAAACACTGTTTACCTTCCCGCTAGTAAGCGGTCCCTATTTATCTACTTGCACCCAGGGGTGCTTTCAAACTGATAGGTTGGCAGGCGCTGGGACCGAAGAACGGGAGCGCACCCCGCCGCGGGGATTCGAACCGCCGACCTTTCGATCGGCAAGCCCTAGGCGCTGAGGCTTTAGCCCACAGCGCCACCTGCGTCCCTTACAGAGTAAGGTAGGACACAAAAAAAACCCTTTTAAATTTTTAACAACAACAACAACAACAAAAAAGCCACATGCGTATGCACACAAGTTAAATACACATAAGTCGTGGGCTTACTGTACTGGAAATTCATAGAGGAGGATAAGCCTATGATTGGCCATTAGACCATGATAGCTAAATGGGACACTAAGAGGGTATTGTTGGTTGCTGAGGGACAGGCAGTCAGCCAACACTGTTGCCTCCATGCTTTGTCTCTGGAGACATCTGCAAAAGAGGATGCTGGACTTAGCGGACATTTGGTCTTACCCAGCTGGACTCGTCTTATGTTCTTATTCAGATTGCTGACTGCTCCAATTCTGCGTGTGCTTGTGTGTGCATAAGAGAGAGTTTTAAAATGTCCAAACCCGACGGTTCAGCAAAACGTGACAGAATTGCTATTTTCATAGGAATGCTATTTCCTCAGGCAAAGTGCCGACTACGGAAGTTCTATAATTTTGCCCGAGATTTACTGCTTTCGCCAACTCCGCAAGAATCCCCCTCCCCCCCTCTTGCCCAGCCTCACTGTTGCGGCCTTTAGGAATGAGCAAATGAAGACATAACTGGACCTAAATATACTGCCCGAGTATACACACGTGCATGGAGACATATATACAAAATAAGACTTTCCTGGTTAAAGGCGGGCTAGTCCATTAATCAAGACATTTAATTAATTGGTTAAGTTGAAAGAAATGTGCCTAGCAGCAAAAGCTCTACTATAGATGCCCTTTTTGGAGGTACGGAAGCAAGTTCAAGAGAACGTTGCTATTTTTAAATTATTCTTCTTTATTGAAAAATAAAAAGTACGAAAGTACAAGTGCGCAGAGTAAGATAAGACACCAAAAAGAAGAAAGAAGAAATAGTATCCATGTAGAGAACAACAACGAAAAATGGTATTGTGTACATTACAAAAAAGGGGGTGTTGTTATTGTAGTTAACCAGACCTTAACCTAATATGGTATTTATAAAAATGAATTCTGCCAAGGAAGAGCCAGAATGTGCAGTTTCATCAGTAGCAGCCAAAATCAAAGGAAGCCACTCCCCGAATCTGACTCGACGGGTTCAGACGCCTGATTTTGAATTGCAGCTGTTCCTTGTATATATGTAATAAAGACTGTAAATATCACACTGCGTGTGCTGGAGTTTTACTGCGAAGAGGGAACACCACCTTTACAAATCCCAAATACTCTTACATTTGTCCATGACAAGTCTACATTTGTACACAACTTGTTCATGTGTAGCAATTTTGTACATATCTTCAATCCAATCATTAAAGGGAGCAGCGTTTTTATTCTTTTATTCTTTTTTAGGATTAATACTCATAAGGGAAAGGTGTTGGCTTTTCCCCCCATTGCTTGTTACAGTGATTGTGGCCCAGGTATCTCTTGTAATGACTGCCCAAGAGGACTTCAGCCCCTCTGGTGGAGATAGAATTACAAAAGGAATAGTCTTGGACAGAGAAGTTGGGGGAAATCGCAAATTTGCAATGCCAATATTTCCTGTACCAAAAAATGTGAGGAAAAATGTATCCCAAACCTCATCAAAATGACCCCTCCACAAAACACTCTTAATGGGATAAAAAGGATGCTTTGGAGGACTATGCACGATGCCATAAGAAGATCTCTGCTGGACTGGACAGAAAGGCCTGTCTGCTCTAGCATCCTCTTTCTTACATTTGCCAATGAGATACCTCTTGGGAATCCCTTAAGCAGAGCATAAGCACAACAGCACTCTCCCTCTGCTGTTCTCCAGAGACTGGTACTCAGAGCCATGTTCTAAGAGGTAGCATGCAGCCATTGAGTAAAGGTAAGGTAAAGGTAAAGGACTCCTGGATGGTTAAGTCCAGTCAAAGGTGACTATGGGGTTGTGGTGCTCATCTCGCTTTCAGGCCAAGGGAGCCGGTGTTTGTCCACAGACAGCTTTCCAGGTTGGGTGGCCAACAGGACTAAACCGCTTCCGGCACAACAGAACACCGTGACGGAAGTCAGAGTGCACAGAAACACCATTCACCTTTCTGCCAAAGTGGTACCTATTCATCCACTTGCACTGGTGTGCTTTCGAACTGCTAGGTTGGCAGAAGCTGGGACAGAGCAATGGGAGCTAACCACCTTTGAGTGGATTTGAACTGCCGACCTTCCGATCGGCAAGCACAAGATATTCAGTGGTTAGACCACGGCGCCACCCACCGATGGGATAAGAAGCATTTTGAGGGATGTGGAAAGAAACCTGATTCCAGCTTTTTATGCACACTTTAGCAACAGGATATGTACAAAAATGAATATACTAGGATAAAGAAGAATACCTGGAAAACTGGAAAATTTGGGGAAGTGCAATTTTTGTTGGCAGCTTTTTGATCCAGACAGTAGAGCATGACCCTCTTAATTTCAGGATCATGGGTTCAAGCCCCACATTGGGCAAAAGAATTCTGCATTGCCTTGGGGTGGACTAGATGACTCTCGTGGTCCCTTCCAACTCTATAGCTCTAGGATTCTATTGTCTTGGGTAGTGTACATTAAGCAGATTTACCTATAAATGTTAACTGAACCAAATTTCTCCTCTTAACTGTAGCTCAAGTGGGAGAACATCTGCTTCACATGCAGAAGGCCACAGGTTCAATTCCTGGCTTCTCCCAGTAGAACTGGGAGAGGACCCTGTCTCAAAACCCAGCCAGCCACTGCCAGCCAGTGTAGTCAGCATCAAGCTGATGGACCAATGACCTGACAGCTTCCTATAAGGCAGCTTCCTATATTCCAGAAGTGCTTTAGATACCAAGGAGGATAAATCATCAACCACATCTAATTCACTCCCTCTCCATCACCCCCTTTTTGCTTAGGAAGCTCAATAATTCCGCCAGATGCTCTCTGCAAAACACTGCAGGAAAGCTGTCTGCATGAGATTGTTTGAAGCTAAAGGAACAGTTAAGCTGCCCAATTGATTTGGGCGTGTGTGTGTGTGTGTGTGCGTGCTGTCAATGGAGGGGGCAGGATTAAAATGTTACACACTCTGGGAGTAGCTAAACCTGCTAAATATTAGATGAATGTCTTGGACATTAATAAATGGGGGTGGCATGGGGGAGCGCTCCTCTGCAACCCACACACCCAAATCCAAAATGACAAAATTGCACTTGGACAGATGTAGCTTGCAGGCAGTACAGAGGAAGTGGGTGGTGGTAGGGAGAGTTGAGCCAATTGTGAGACTCAGTGCTTTGTTGACTATAAAGGTTGAAGAACACCTGAGGTCCCAGTAGTCATTAAGAGAGAAAAGAGCAGAACAAAGCAAGTTGCTGTAGGAAGGGGGACAGGAGGAGAGAAAAAGAATAAAATGGATGCTGTGCCTCTGCTCTGGATCTCTATTTGATGGGTGCACAGGTTGTCCCTCCCCCCCTTTAGCTGTAGGGTTGAATTACAGCTGGAACGAGCAGACTGGCTGAATGGAAATGGGGAGTGGAGGTGCTGCTCTGTTAGACCAGAAGGGTCTCCAGCTGTGGTTGCTGGTGCTACAGTGGGAGAAGTGAGTTGGCCAGGCCCCCTCCATTGACCAGCATTAGGGTCAATTGCCCTTTGGTGTGTCCCCTCCTGATACAATGCAAGGCAGGCTGATATATGTCCCAGTGCCAGTGGGTGTGATGCAGGCATCAGCACCTATGGACCCTTCTGGGTTGCTTGGTCCCCAGACGTTCCTTGAAGGTGCTCAGTGCTGGCACTGGCCTTTATTCCCATCTCCTCCAGGATGGTGGAGCTTACAAGTGCTTTTGCCATATGCACGGGCATGGAATCGTGACATGGAAGAACAGGGAGCTATATAAAAACTTTGGCTTGCATGTAACTAGGTTCTACTCAAAATATACGCATCAAAATTTATTGGAACTAATGGACTTAATCATGCCAAGGTGTCTACTCTGTTTAGAACTGAGTTGGATACTGTTGTGGGCTTTGATTCACAGGGCCTAATGAAGGAGGAGGAGGAAGAAGAAACAGCTGGGAACTGAATTGTGGAAACCTGGTTGGGAAATGGGGATCTCCTTCTTCTGCCCTGACTTCAGGCACTTTGAAAGTGGGGGCAGAGTGGCCTTTCTGCAGAGTGGAGAACTTCAGTGGAAGCTGGAGAAGGCCTTGATCAGCTGAGGGGGGAGGATGAACAGGAAATGTCAGTGACTGAACAGGAAACTGGGCAGAAGGGTGCAGTCTTGTCATCTAGAACCTGGTGCCAACTTTGCAAGTAGAAGCAGACCCACCTGCCCTGGTGGAATCCATACTTGCAATCTCAATATTTCTATAAGGTGAGTGAGTCGCGCGTGTTAAGTGCTCCATCTTTAACAGCTTGGTGCGAGAGGTGGGGAAACTTGTTAGGACATCTTTGGCACTTGTTCAGTTCTGAACTTCTTGCACTATTCCTGAACCATGCCTACTGAGCCTGTATTGTTCCTTGCCTCTCTTTCTTACTTCTAAGTAAGAGCCTCTGTCTGTGTGTGCTGGACAGGATCCAGGACAGATACAACTCATGTGGAGGGGGGGGAGTATGCCATACTTTAGTCCGGGGCAGCCAGTGTGTTGCCTTCCAGATGTTGTTGGACTATAGCTGTCATCATCCCTGACCATTGGGCATGCTGACTGGGGCTGATGGGAATTAGAGTCCAACAATATCTGGAAAGCACTGTGTTGACACTCCATCCACTAGTAATAATCTCTGGATCTCCTTCAATCACCTTGCTTTATCGTAACATCTGAGTAGCTAGAAGGTGGGTTTCCTTCAGACTTCCAGCAGGTGCTTACAGATACAGTGTGGTATTTATTTGACATTAATCTATGGTTACCAGATGTCCCCGTTTCCTGGGGACAGTCCTCAGATTTACAAATCTGTCTCTGGACAAAATCCATCCCTGGACTGTCCCCGGCTTTCATTCAATGTCCCCAGATTTATTAGTAGGGAATGAATGTTGTGTGATTGGTTCAACGGCACAGGACACATCATATGGGGGCTTCCGGTGAGGCAAAATGGTGGGCGCCACAGCAGTGAGCAGCTTCTGAAGCCAGCCAGAGCCAACTGCACTACCAGGCTGGCTCCAGGCTGCTGAGACTGCTGCTGCCACGGCCACTGCCAAGGGGGAACCAGGGATGCCCTCTGATCCTGTTCCCCGCGACCCAAATCGAGCTGGGAGTGAGAGCGCCCAGCCACCTGGCCGACTGCCCAGTGTAACTCTGGGGCCAGTAAAACCCCACGAGCCGACTCAGGGAGAAGGAGGAGAGGAGAAGGAGAAGAAAAAGAAAGAAAGGGGAAGGAGAAAAAAGAGGGGAGCTCCAACCTTACTGCGCTGCTGCTGAGGAGGAGGAGAGGTAGGAAAGCACTGGGAGAGCAAGGACACATGGCTGAGCCCAGGCCCAACCTGAGCCTACTCCACGGCGGCTAGCACTCCAAGAGAGCAAGCTGGGGCCCAGAGGAAGGCCGCGTGACAGAGGAGACCACAAAAGAGATTACTTCTTATTTTTATTTTTTTAATTTAATAACTTTTTTTCTCTTTTCAAAAAAAAAAGTGTCCCCAGATTCTTTGAAAAAAATCTGGTAACCTTACATTAATCATGGTGAGTGTTGAATCCAGTAGAGTTCTGTTTTCCACACTGACTGATATAGATTGCTTGGATGTCCTCTTCTGAATAAGGTGTAAGACAGGGGTGGGGACATTCCCTCAGGGGCAATTTTTTTGGGGCCACATTACAGCACTTGGTGGGGCCACACACGCACACCACTCACCACCCATCCATTCATATTGGGAAGCAAGAAGTATTACCACAATTCAAGGACACAGTCTGGTCATGTCCTGCCAAAATCTCAGGGAAGGTCTCAGCTGTCTCCCAGATGCACTGTAAAGCAAGCAGCTAGTGGTGTTTTACTTAAACGTTACCACAAAGTATGTAAGTGTCCTGGGTTCATGGTGGGTTTTTTTTGGGGGGGGGGGGTATACTAAGATCTCTTTATTATTTCAATTACCCTTTTATGCAATTCTAAGTGCCAATTATTCACACTGGGTCCTACACAGCTGAGAGAAAAGTTGTCTCTTGAATCAGCATGTAATTTCCATTCTCACAAATCACAGAATTAAGCAGCAGAATGGCCCACCCAAGCTAAGGCCAATTTACAAATGAATTCCTACAATTTCTTTTACTTCTTAACACCCTGAGATTTCCATGCACATACAAAGAACCCATATTATTGCCAAATAAGACTGTGCTAACAGTTTGCATTAAGGCAGGGATAAACTCCCTTCTACGATTGTGTTGAAGACTTATACAAACTCGCAACATATGAACAACTTACATATAAATGCAGACTTGCCATGGACAAATTCATTGATATTTGGAATCCATTTTTAAAAATACTGTAATAGTTAAGATCTGGTGAAGTACAGTAACAGCTTTGTAAAGTATACAGTTTTGGGGTTTTCCCCTCTCCCCTTTATTTCCCCTTCTACATGGGTGCTATTTCTCTTTTTCTTTCTCTCTCTTTTTATTTATTTATCATGTTTAGTGCACATATATATTTATGTACTTTTTGAACTTTCAGTAAAGATGTCTCGGGGGGGGGGGGGCAGGGATAAGCCCTACTAGTTGCCAGGAATATTTGAAGATTCAGAAAATACGAAATTTTGTGACACTCTCTTGAGGGCCTTCTCGGTGGTGGCACCCACCCTGTGGAACGCCCTTCCACCAGATGTCAAGGAAATAAACAACTATCTGACTTTTAGAAGACATCCGAAGACAGCCCTGTTTTGGGAAGTTTTTAATGTCTGATGTTTTATTCTGTTTAATATTCTGTTGGGAGCTGCCCAGAGTAGCTGGGGAAGGCCAGCCAGATGGGTGGGGTATAAATAATAATAATAATAATAATAATAATAATAATAATAATAATAATATGTGTTGTTGTTGTTAGAATGTCTGTATTAAAAAAGATGCCCTATTTCCGTAAACCTGTGTTCTCTTGGAGAATCGCTGCCTCTCTTTCTGTGTGTGAAGAGATGGACAATAGTGACCATAACTGCATACAACATTCTGAATTTTATTTCATTACACTAGAGTTTTTTGCAGTGGAGAGCAATCAAGGCACTGCCCCACCAACCTCAATCCACCTTCGATCAGGCACCACATGACTTCCTTCCTTCTTACAATCACTCTGGGGGAGGAACTGGCTGTCAGCTTCCTCAGTCATAGGTCACGTTCACACCATATATGTACCGCAGTATAATGTCACTCTCAACAGTCACTTTCCCCCAAAGAACTCTGGGAGCTGTAGCTTGTTAAGAGTGCCAATAGTTTCTAGGTTAACCCCTATTCCCCTCATGGAGCTACAACTGCCAGAATGGTTTGGTAATCAGTTCCTCTTCCCAGGGAACCCTGGGAATTGTGGATCCATGAGGGGAGTTGTTGGCATGCGACCAAGGAAACGGGGGCAATTGGCAGGCCCCCAGCGGGCTCCAGCCTACCGGCCAGTGGGCCAGGCGATCTCCAGTCCTTGGTGCGGCATCAGCGACCTGAGCTTCAGAAGCTAGGGCACGCTACTCAGCAGAGTAAACGCCACGCAACAGAAGTGGCAGGAGAAGTTGTGTGAGCATATTCACAAGCAGTTTATTCAGCATACATCAGGACAAAAGGAAAACATGTCCCATCTCCTTCGTGTCCAAAGCGAGACAGGAAAAGCTATACACAAACGGAAGTTCCCAGCAAGCTGTGCTGGAATGTAAACAGGCATGTGACAAACAACAATCATGCCTGTTCCTTAAGGTGGAATGGAATATCCCAACAGGAGTATGGGGTCTTCTAACCATTCTCAGCACCCTTAACAAACTACAGTTCCCAGGATTCATTTTTTTGAGGAGGAGCCATGACTGTGGTATGATACTGCTTTAAATGGATCATGCAGATGAGGCCATTGTTGGCTTATCGAGCCTTTCTTTCCTCTCTCACCTTGCACCTACTAAGGATTCACGACTTGGGAAGTCGTCCGAAGCTCAGAGCCTTTCCTTAAAACAATAATAATAAAAAGAATGCTAAAATGTTTAACCTTCCTGTCTTTGGTTGCATGATTCTGTCTTAAAATTCATGTTGTCTGGTTGAAGTAGTTCACTAAAAGCGGGGCGGGGGGAGACAGAGAATTACATTAACAACATGACACACCAGCAAGCAGACACAGGGGAAAAACCACCATGATTCTATTGTAATTGTATTATGGAGTGGGATGGCAAAGCTCTTTGGAGTGTTTCCTGAGGAAGGAATGCAAATAGCTAGAGAAGGAAGACTGGGGAAAGGGAGGGAGGGAGAGAGGGAGAAGGCAAATAAAGGCTGTTGAAAATGTATGAAGCTTGTCATTTGTACAAGCATTAATATTTAATTTTCCCTTTTCACAGGCCATTACCTCTCGAATTTGCAAGATGCCAGCTCGCTCCAAGTCTGGAGGAAGCCTAGGTTGGGTTCTGACAGCCCCGATGTTCCCTCAGATTTCAGGGCCGTGCAAGCAGTGTATTAAAAGCTATATTCCAGCTGAGAAACTAGTTCAGAGTAAGAAAAGAAGACCTGGGAAGTTTGATTCAGGGATAGTTACTTCATGGCTTTTTCACTGTCTGGGGGTAGGGCCAGCTTAATGTATTATTCTGCCCAAGGGTGAAGGACAAGATGGTGTCCTTCCACCATTCCACATAGAGAAGACCAAGGCCACATTCAGACCACACACTGAAAGTGTGATGTTAACACTTTAAACAGTCATGGCTTCCCCAATAGAATTCTTGGAGAGTTGTTACGAGGCTCCAATTCCCCTCTCAGAGCTATTATTTCCAGAGTTCTCTGGGAAGAGGGATTGATGGTTAAAACCACTCTGGAAATCGTAGCTCTTTGAGGGTAAGAGAGGTCTCCTGGAGGCTGCAGGAGCACCAGATGGGGAGCTGGGTCATCTTGAGGGCACAGAGCTGACTGCCGAAGATAGGGAGATCATTGCACATGAGGCTGATGGACAGGAGCCACCTGAGGCATCTCTCAGGCCACGAGAGCCTGTAGACACAGAGCTGGGACCCTCAGGGACATTGTTCATGCCTCCCACTGCTCAACACTCCTCTGGTGGTGCAGGGAGAGCACCAAGAGGGAAGTAGTGGTCCCAGTCTGCTCCCAACTTTTGTTGGAGCAAGTCTGTGTCTTGGAACTCTCCATGCCTGGAAGCCAAGCCTTAACTTCTGCATGGGACTTGGCATCAGACCAGGCCAGCTTAGGAATTGCAGGGCAAGAAGAAGAAGAAGAAGAGTTTGGATTTGATATCCCGCCTTTCACTCCCTTTAAGGAGTCTCAAAGCGGCTAACATTCTCCTTTCCCTTCCTCCCCCACACCAAACACTCTGTGAGGTGAGTGGGGCTGAGAGACTTCAAGAAGTGTGACTGGCCCAAGGTCACCCAGCACCTGCATGTGGAGGAGCGGAGACGTGAACCCGGTTCCCCAGATTACAAGACTACCGCTCTCAACCACTACACCACACTGGCAAGCCATGAAGCCCACAGAGATCTGTCCCCCAACACCTTGATGCATCTCTTCCCCCTGCCCCCCAGCATTTGATGCCTCCCTCTACCTAGATCTTCTTGGCCTACAGCTCCAATGATCCCTAGCTAACAGGACCAGTGGTCAGGGATGATGGGAATTGTAGTCCCAAAACATCTGGAGGCCTGAGTTTGCCTATGTCTGTAATAGTAGGACTAGCTCTGGAGAGAGAGTACACTGTTGCCATTTACTCACTTAGAAACATTATTATTTTTTCATTGTTTTTTCATTTTTATTGATTTCATTTTATTAATTTTAGTCTGCCTGTCTCCTTGATATCCTTCTTCCAGCAGGTTAAGAACTTCCTATTTGGAGAGTCCTTTGAAAACTAAGGTGCAGATGATGTTGATCACAGGTTATATGGAATAGTGGATAGATAGCAGTGCTCCCTGGTATTTTGATATTATATATGCTTTTTAAATGTTTTTTTTTTAAGGGGAAGCTCTTATTCTTGGTTCCACATAGACATATTCTGGAAGAAGTCTATAGAATCAGGAAAGAGGTGAGGTGAGGTCCCACCCCACCCCCCGCCAACAATCTTGAGCCGCTCAAAGGAAAGAGACAATTTGCACATTGAAGACGCACTAAGCTAGAGCTATGTGCAATTGCTCTGGCAATAAGGAAACTGATTTCCCTAATGGTTTATCTTTTCAGTGTTCAAAGATGGAGCTGGCAGCAACACAGAACAAAATCTACAACTCATTTCTTTGTATGGGTACAAAAAAGATTTTTTTTTTAGGTGGGAGAAGGAGGGAGAACGAGAGATGGTATGAATTTTCGTTCTGCTATTGTTGAGCAGGCTGTATGATGTGTGTGCAGTGGGCTCCGCTGCTGATCGCTTCAGGTATTTGCAAACCAAATTTTTAGTGATGGGTTTTGTCCACTTTTGTGGGGGGGGGGGAGTGAAAAACAACTACCTAATAAGCCAGTCCTCCCCTGCCCCCAGCCTTCATGGATCCCTTTCTTCCCTGGCTTTGATTTACGGGCAACTGTTTTGATGAACGGCAAAGAGAGCTGGAAAATCTTCTTCCAGGCCAATTTTCACATTTTATGGGGTTCTGTGGAGGAGGTGGCTGCCACAGGGAGATAAGGATTCTAATTTTGTAATTGAGTACACTCTGAAAAGACAATTAAGGAACTAATGTGATAAGTGATTGTAAATTATAACAGCAGGGAGAAATCCGATTCACAGTCCTTCGTGAAAAATGGTGGCAGTGCACTTGAGCTCTGCATTCTCACTTTATTTCCCCGAATGTAGGTATTGCTTATTAAAAGATAAGCATTCTTCTTTGGATTGAAGGGCAAAAACTACTTCCCAACCCAGAACCACACACACACACACACACACACACACACACACCAGTTACAGAGTTGGATAGAAGTTGTGTTCTCCAAAAGTGCTTGGACTACAAGTCCCATCATCCCTGACCATTGGCCATCTTGGCTGAGGCCAATGGGAGTTGGAGTCCAACAACATCAGGAGGGACACTGGTTGCCATACTTGTTTATAACACTATATTATAGTTTTGCTTGGATCTCTGGAAAGAACTCCTGCCCAGAGTCAGAGGAAGCATAAGAGGTGTTATGGAAGGAAGGGAGTGAAAGGTCTTCCCCACTTCCATTATAGATCATCTTGAAGTAGCAAATTCTGTAAGTCAACTTGGTGCCGTTTGAAGAACATACTTCCTGAGTCTGCCATGGCTATTTCCCACCAGCATAAACTCAGGGTAGGGATTTGCATGAAAACATACATATTCAGAGAAAAAGTCAGGGCGGCCTTTAAAATAAAAAGCAAAGTGATGTGGAAATGTAGAGAATCAAACTTCAGATTGAGAAAATGTTGGAAACAAAAACTGGCAGATTCACCCATCCCTAACTCAGGGTTCTAGTATTCTGCGAGGGGGATAAAAGCTCTCTCTATCCGCTTCCTCCACACAATGGCTAATTGTATACACCTTTATCATGCCCCCTTTCTCCCCCCACCTTTCGCCTCCCAAAACTAAAAATCCCCATATGATGTAACCTTTCCTTTCAGGGGAGTTGCTCCAGCTCCCCTTCTGCAGCCCAATAATTTTGGCTGTCCTTTTCTGAACATCTGAGTACACAGAAAAAGTATTTTATTCCACCCCCCCACCCCCATATACAGCTTTTAAATTGAATCTGACTTCTGTTGTCCCAGGTTTCCGTTTCTAGTTTCTGATTCGTCATTTTTCAATGATTGTGATTGATGCTGTTTTCAGCATTGTTTTGCTGGAGTATTTATTGGCTCTTTGCTTTGTTAGCCATTTCAATTTTTATATGTGTGTGCTCGCGTGTATATAGTTATAGTTATAAAATCATCAATCAGCATTCCATGTAAGCTTGCTCCGGATCATTTTAGGATCTGATTAATCGCTAAAATAATAGACATTATTATGAATTTGGAGGAGTTAAACTGATTGCCAGACCCCTCTAATTCCTGGATGCAACAAGTATTAGAATTTAAGCATGGCTTTTAATTCTTGGAATAGCCAGCTAGCCTGGTGAGGTTGATAGCCTAGGAGATGAGCCATTATGGTGGATAAAGGGTCTCGATGCAATGCAGCAAGTGGGTGTGGCTCCTTCCTTCAAGTCAGAGATTAGAATGGAGAGTTTTACGGGTGTGATGTGACCTACTAGGAAAGCAGCCAGCTGGAGAGAGAACAATGGTTGATTTCTGTTTGAATCCAAGGCTGTAACTATGGGAGAAACAAGACCCTTTGGGATGTTGATACTGAACTCCTCCATCACAGGAGTGGGTTGTACGTATGTGTAAATAAATCATATATCCCAAAGACACCACAGTTTCCACAGTGCCTCATTCCAAAAAGGAAACATGAACCCTGGGTAAATGCCTGCAACTCCTGGAATTTCACACTGCTTGGAGATTGTGGTAACTGAGGTCCAGCTCTGAGGGCCTTCTGGCAGTTCCCTCACAGTAAGAAGTGAGGTTACAGGGAACCAGGCAGAGGGCCCTCTCGGTAGTGGAACACTCCCATCAGATGTCAAGGAGATAAGTAACTATACAACCTTTAGAAGACATCTGAAGGCAGCCCTGTTTAGGGAAGTTTTAAATGTTTGTTTTTAATATTCTTTTGGGAGCTGCCCAGAGTGGCTGGGAAGACCCAGCCAGATGGGCGGAGTATAAAAAATAAATTATTATTATTATTGTTGTTGTTGTTGTTGTTGTTGTTGTTGTTGTTATTTCAACAATAGGTTACTGCGATAAACAAAAGAGTATTGTTTTCTTTGTTGGGGCATGTGCAGAGTGTCCATTCAACATGCCCATGGATTGTGCAAATGGGGGGGAGGGACCCAGGGTGTGGTTGGCAAAGAAAAACACCAGACCGCTCCTTACCGGACAGATAGTCCAAAGTTTCTCAGCTTAGTAGTTACATACAGTTGTAGCATAAAGTAACCCTACTTCAGTCTGTTGTTAATACCCAATAGGTAGCTTACAGAAAAAGTAATAAAAGGTCTTTGCAGCGACATGTCTTCCTTACAGCATTCAAATGCAGATTAAGTTTCTAGCCAAGGGTCAGGGTCCAAGGCAAACTTGCTACAAACACAAGGGTATTTATATTGTGCCGAGTCACACTATGACTCATTCTCACAAGTTTGCTGACTCACACTTAACTACCTGCTAGTGCAGGGTAAGTACACCTAAATTAACCCTTTCTTGTCCTTTTTATTTGCATGCATAAACCCACATACACTGTTGTAAGACAAAAAAACCTGCTCTCTTTCCCTTACATTGTTGTAAGACAAAAAACCTGCTCTCTTTCTCTTATGGGGTATCTAAGAGCTCGTATAGAGTCCTCTTATAGATTATCTGTTAGTAGGAGAAAATAACAGAGGCCAACCAGAGAATATTGAGAAGCAAAACAGCTAGTAGGCATGATCTTTATTAAACTGTTGCAACAGGGTCCCCCACTCCCCCACACAGGGAAGGAGGAGAGGAACCCAGAGCACTGGTGTGCAAACTCTTATATAGACTTTTGAAATTGCCTACCCTGTACCCTTGCTGACAAAGGTCTGTATAGTTAAAGCTATGGTTTTCCCAGTAGTGATGTAGGGAAGTGAGAGCTGGACGATAAAGAAGGCTGATTGCCGAAGAATTCATGCTTTTGAATTATGGTGTTGAAGGAGACTCTTGAGAGTCCCACGGACTGCAAGAAGATCAAACCTATCCATTCTTAAGGAAATCAGCCCTGAGTTCTCACCGGAAGCACAGATCCTGAAGCTGAGGCTCTAATACTTTGGCCACCTCCTGAGAAGAGAAGACTCCCTGGAAAAGACCCTGATGTTGGGAAAGATGGAGGGCACAAGGAGAAGGGGACGACAGAGGATGAGATAGTTGGACAGTGTTCTCGAAGCTACCGGCATGAGTTTGACCAAACTGCAGAAGGCAGTGGAAGACAGGAGTCCCTGGCATGCTCTGGTCCATGGGGTCACGGAGAGTCGGACACGACTAAACGACTAAACAACAACAACATGTATCTATGCAGTGCTAATTATAGTTTGCAAACCACCATTATGCCTCCAAGATGCCAGATGGCTCTCCTAACCTGATGCATTTCATAGTGCCAACGTGGAACAATCTCAAGGACATCAGACAGCACCGATCCTCTCCCTTCACAATGAATTCTGCCCTTAGCCTACATTTGCAACTGATCCAACACTGCTTCAGGCATTCAGCTTTATTGTGGCCATACTGTTGTGTAGGGTTCAGGGTGTTGGGCTAAGACCTGGGAGACCAGGATTGAAATCCCCAGTCAGCCATGAAGCTCACTGGGTGACCTTCAGCCAGACTGTCAGCCTAACCTACTTTATAGGGCTCTTGTGGGGATAAAACTGGAAAATGGAGAACCAGGTACACCATTTTGTTCTCTTTGGGGGAAGCTGGGATTTAAAAGCAATGAATAAGTAGCTAGATAAATGTAACCTGCACAGGAACACCATTTGCTGAATTTCACCCTCTGTACAAAATCCAGAATGCTTAGGCATTCTGGGATAAATTACTTTACAGGAAATGCCATTTCTTCCCAACTGTATAACCTGGTGGTTTGTCATCTGTCAGCAGAACTCTGGATATTTATGACAGCGCTTGGGATTCTGTTTGGATCTCTCCACGCTGGCGGCCTCAGAAGGTACAATGCAATAACTTCTGTAACTACTCATCCATTTCCTGCTTAAGGCTATTTTTGAACAATGCTCCTTTTATGGTGGGCACTAAAGGCTCTGTGTACTAGCAGTTTGCACCAGAGTTGCAGTTTTATTGACAAGTAACGAGGCGGGAGAAAAGTGCTGATATACACACTTACGGGAGCTTTAGCGCCTGTTAAATTGGCAAGGCCATTTCTGCAGAGGTTTGGGCACTTCTGATTGGGGGAGATGGAAAGGAGTCAATGACTTAGACCTGTCGGAACCAAACTACTCGTGCTTTTCAGCCACACACACACACACACACACACACACCTAGTGCTGACCCTACAAGCAATTCAAGATGTGCAGGGCCAGAAAAAGGTAAGTGGGAGGTTTAATAGTTTTGTTGCTCATCATGAACAACCGGGGGGGGGGGGCGGGGGGAGGACGACTGAAAGGAAAGGTTGAAGACTGAAAGGAAAAGATTTAAAAGGGCAGAGAGTGCCTTTTAAGAGAAACAATTACATTGACAATCCATGCAGAGGGCTCCCCTTTTTTGAAACTCAAACTGTTGTTGAAAGCTGCCTCATGCAACCCTGCAATCATATGAGGTCAAGAACATGGAAACAGTGGCTGTTCCGCAGAGAAGGTATGATTACATCCTGTTGAGTTTGCAAAGAGTTTCCGAGGCTGTAAGGAAGAAGATGCCGTTTTAACTACTAGCACCAACAAGCGGAAGATCACACACACACAAACACACACACACATGCAGCAGCAGCAGCAGCAAATAGCAACTAGTTCAGACATATAAAGACTGGCTTGCAAATTCATTTCCGTTCATAGAATTTATAACCCTCCTTGTGATTAACCTTGTTGGTTTTTAATGTGGCAAAGGAGTTCAGCTCCCACTTTCAGCAGCTGCTCTGATAAAAATGTAATGAACTTCTGGATGGTGGACACATGAACAATCTGCAGTATAGGATCAGTTTTGCAAAGATTCAGCCGATGAAGCCATTCTGAGCATTCCATCCCCAAAGCCCTAGAACTGCCCCTGTGGAAACACCATTGTTTCAGTTTTATCAGAGCAGCTGAAGAAGCAGTGGCACAAACAGAAACCTAACATCTGGAACACCTTGCCATGTAAAAAATGTTCGTGTATGTTATAGGAATTCTAAAGTCACACACACACACACACACACACACACACATATATAATAAAATAAATGTTCATAAATGTACAAGGCAAACACATACATAAGTATATAAACTATGTGTCTGAAATAGTATAATCCTGCAGCC
This sequence comes from Podarcis tiliguerta, assembly GCF_965153285.1. NCBI lineage: Eukaryota > Metazoa > Chordata > Lepidosauria > Squamata > Lacertidae > Podarcis > Podarcis tiliguerta. The sequence continues at coordinate 42,378,074 of NC_139547.1, read as the reverse complement.
ATTTTGACTCTCCCAAATTGACCTCAAATATTTCTCTGCAAGGAGGAAGGAAATGGGAAAAGCTTTCCAATTGTCTTTGGACCATAGGGGCTTACACCTCCCTGCAAATACAGTCTGAGAGTTATCTGTTAAGCTGAGCACACTATCAATATGCGTAAGAGATTCAGGATCTAAGTATTTACCATCTCAAAGGAATGGCCAGGCTACCCAGAAAATGCATTCAGATAAGGCATTATCAGGTATCCTGGCAGACAGGAGAGAAGCAACACACTCAAATTTCTGCTGGGGACCACCTCTTTCTGTGATGTATGTATGATGTTTTGGGGGGTGGCCTTGAGCTACAGGGTTGTTAGAATTGGGAAGGGGGAAAGCACATAACTAAACCACAGAGGCCCAACAATGCAACAATAAACAGCTATTCAAAACCCTGCACCATTCTCTGCCTCCATCTGCACTATCATTTAAATCGGTATCATGCCACTCAACACAGTTGTGGTTCCCCCGAATAATCACAGGAAGGGTAGTTTGTTAAGGGTGTTGAGACCCCTATTCTCCTCACAAAACTACAGTTCCCAGAGTTACCTGGGAAGAGGGGTTGAATACCAGTTGCTGGAAACTGCAAGAGCTGTGAGTGCTGTAGTGCTGGCGTCTTGCTTGCGGGGTTTGCACAGGCATGTAGTTGGCCATTGTGAGAACAGGATGCTGGACTAGATCGGCTATTGGCATGAGCCAATATTTCCAGGCAATGACAAACCTAGACAGCATCTTAAAAAGCAGAGACATCACCTTGCCAACAAAGGTCCGTATAATTAAAGCTATGCTTCTCGCAGTAGTGATGTATGGAAGTGAGAGCTGGACCATAAAGAAGGCTGATCGCCGAAGAATTGATGCTTTTGAATTCTGGTGCTGGAGGAGACTCTTGAGAGTCCCATGGACTGCAAGAAGATCAAACCTATCCATTCTGAAGGAAATCAGCCCTGAGTGCTCACTGGAAGGAAAGATCGTGAAGCTGAGGCTCCAATACTTTGGCCACCTCATGAGAAGAGAAGACTCCCTGGAAAAGACCCTGATGTTGGGAAAGATGGAGGGCACAAGGAGAAGGGGACGACAGAGGATGAGATGGTTGGACGGTGTTCTCGAAGCTACAAGCATGAGTTTGACCAAACTGCTGGAGACAGTGGAAGACAGGAGTGCCTGGCGTGCTCTGGTCCATGGGGTCACGAAGAGTTGGACACAACTAAACAACTAAACAACTACAACAACAATATTTCCAATGGGTCATTATTTTCCATTGGTCTACTCTTAATAGGACGAGCACTAGCTACAAGCTTTGAGGTTTGTCGAAACCCCCAAATGGAACTCAATAATTGGTTACATCTTCAAGTTTCAAATTTAGAACCAATCAGCTTGTTTCAACTCTCACTTTAAAGAATGAACAAACAAAAAAAAACCTCCAGAAATGATGCCGAATCAACTTCCTGCAGGAATCCCCACTTCGTTCCTGGCAGAGAAATTACTCTGGTTATGGATTCACTGTTTATTAGACAATAGCACCGCTGTTTTTCTGAGAAGGTAAAACCCTCCTGGCATCCCCTCTACCCCACAGTCTCTCTCCTATGATGTTTGTCATGTCCAGAATCTTTTGCTGGAAGTCAAAATAGAAAAGAAAAACCTGTGGTGTGAGATGAAACTGCATTATTTTAAATGCTTCAAGGTCTGAAGAGAACTCACTGAATGTGGTCTCTGAGTGTGTATTTTAAAGAAATAGCCAAGGGTCAGCAGGGTCCCTTTATTCCATTTTCTCTCTCCACCTTGGTTCTTAAGCACATCAGCTTGGCCTAATTACACCGAAACTTGCATTGTCCTCTCTGCAAGAATAATTGCTGGAGACTTATCGGTGAGGAGTTGAAGCAGTGCAAATTACCTTCCGTTTCCCAGATGTCTTTGATGTGCTGTTTGTATGGGGTTTGGGGCTTGCAATGGAGATGCGGTGCTGAGCATAGTGCACAGACATAAAGTCCCTGCTGCGGAAAACGTGATGGCAGATTTGTTTGGAGACTGACACCCAATCCTTTAGAACTGAGCTCAACAGTATAGCGATCTCTCCTATTCTCTCTCTCTCTCTCATACATGCACACACACACACATGCACACACATGCACACATACATAAATAGAACCCCATCATCTATATGTTCATTATAAGAACATAAGAAGAACCTGCTGGATCAGGCCAATGGCTCATCTAGCCTAGCATCCTTTCCCCACACTGGCCATTTAGATGCCCCATTGAGAAGGCCCCAAGTAGGACAAGAGCATTTTCCTCTTCCGTGGTTTCCAGCAGCTGGTATTCAAAAGCATTACTGTCTCCAGCCACAGAGGTAGAGCACGGTCATTGTGGCTAATAGTCACTGACAGCTACTCAAACAGTAAGTACTCTTGAATACAGTGGGGTTTACTCCCAGGTAAATGGAGTTGGATTCTTTTATTTTATCTATCTATCTATCAAAGGGATGCAGGTGGCGCTGTGGGTTAAACCACAGAGCCTAGGACTTGCCGATCAGAAGGTCGGCGGTTTGAATCCCTGTGATGGGGTGAGCTCCCGTTGCTCGGTCCCTGCTCCTGCCAACCTAGCAGTTCGAAAGCACGTCAAAGTGCAAGTAGATAAATAGGTACTGCTCCGGTGGGAAGGTAAACGGCGTTTCCGTGTGCTGCTCTGGTTCGCAAGAAGTGGCTTAGTCATGCTGGCCACATGACCCAGAAGCTGTACATCAGCTCCCTTGGCGAGATGAGTGCCGCAACCCCAGAGTCGTCCACAACTGGACCTAATGGTCAGGGGTCCCTTTACCTTTTTATCTATCATCTATCTATCTATCATCTATATCTATCTATCTATCTATCTATCTATCTATCTATCTATCTATCATCTATCTATCATGTTCAGCAGGGGTGGCCAACACCCAAGAGACTGTGATCTACTCACAGAATTAAAAACTGGCAGTGATCTACCCCCTTTTCGGGGGTTCAGGTCAAAGTTGTTGAGCTATTTTTAGGGAGGAGGAAAGCCCTGATTTTTTTAGAATTCAAGCCTAAGCTCAAGGGAGAAAGGGGAACAGCCACTTACCAACAGATCGCTGGGGAAACAAACTGCCTCACTGAGTAAACTCCGTTTTCCGTTCTGCAGATCGTGCAACAATGGAGGGCAGAGTGAGGAGTTCAGGGCCGGATTCTATTTTACCAACACTAAGGAAAGGGACCCATTGACCGACCGTGATCTACCAAAACCTCCTGGGGATCTACCAGTAGATTGCAATCGACCTGTTGGACATCCCTGGTGCACAGAATACAAAAACAGCAACAAACAACCAAAACTAATTTTACAAAAATAAACATTTAAAAAACATTGCAATAATACAAACATACTCATCCACTTAAACCACTGTCAGTTCTTTCTCCTTCCCTACTCAGCCTCTTGACTCTCACTCAGGGCTGAAACAAACATACGCAGAGTTCCCTGTGAAGAGGGATTGATTGTTAAATTACTCTGGGAATTGTATTTCCGGTCGGGGAAAAGGCACCTCTGAACAATTCTCAGCACCTTTAACAAACTACAGTTCACATAATTCTTTTGGGGAAGCCATGACTGTTTAACGTGGCATCAAGGTGTTTTAAAGGAATGCGACCCTAAATTAGTCATGCTAATAAATTTCAAAGGGTCTGTTCTGCATAGGAGTAGGATTGACCACATCTCACTCGCTCGTTCTCCATCAGCGCATGCCACTGCTGAAACCCTGTAACTTTTTATACCACGAATGTTATTATAATAATAATAATTATTATTATTTATACCCCGCCCTCCCCAGCCAAGACCAGGCTCAGGGCGGCTAACACCAGATATAAAACAATTGATTGAAATACAACTTAAAAAACAAGATTAAAATACAACATTAAAATGCAGCCTTATTTCAGCAGAAACTCAAAAACTTTTGGGGATGAAAATGTCAAGTCTTCACCAAGGCTAACTATGTTCTGTGGTTCTTTTTCTCCTGCTCCTGTTGCACTATAGCACACAGATACCCAGGGCTGTCCCAAGACCTTTTGGAAACTAAGGCAAACCACAAAATGGCTCCGCACCAGGGAAGAAGGGGTACGTGAAGATCTACATCAGGAACCAGAGGGGAATAAAGGGCTACATTGGGATCTGTTGCCCCTGTGGATCCTGCTGCCTGAGGCAGACACCCCATCTTGCCTCATGGCAAGTACCCATCCAATCAGTAACATCAGACCCTTAAAGTGTCCGTATTTCCCAGAGACAGTCCTGGATTTACAGAAGCCATCACAGTTTCTCTTTTGATCCTGGAATGTCCTGCTTATCCGTAAGACACCCCTATTTTCATAGGTGAAAAGTTGGAGGATATGGAGTTATGCAACCCCCAAGCCAAGGAGATAAGTAACTGTACAACCATTAGAAGACACCTGAAGGCAGCCTTGCATTGGGAAGTTTTAAAACGTTTAATGCTTTTTTATGTTTTTGTATGTGTTGGAAGTCCCAGAGTGGCTGCAGCAATGCAGTCAGATGGGTGGGGTATAAATAATAAATTATTATTATTATTATTATTATTATTATTATTGAATAGGAAGTCCCTATTTTAATCGGAGAAACCTTAGAGGGTATGTGATGTTGAGGACACATACTAAAATGATGGAAGTGGAATGGTATGTGGGTGTTCTTGTATGCAAATCTTTATCCCAGCTGGTATCAGCCTTGAATTTGCAATTAGTTTATGTATGTGCTTTTAAACTCTTCTTACACTATAATTGTTCTTAAAAGTTATTTTTGTATCTATCCATTTGTTTCAACTTTTTTTGTTTTTTTAATAAATGCAACTGTTTTATGTGCGTTATTATCTTGTAAATTGCTTTGGGATGCCTCATGGGAAGCAATTGGCAATTGAAAATGATGGTGATACAACCAGCCCCACTATTGGTAATATAAACCCATCACTAATGCTCTGTTATTGTGTAGTTGACATGTAGAATACACACTTCCAAACCCACCCGTCTCGAGGGGCCCACAGCCATTTTCAGTACTGCAGCTGGAAGGTGAAAACATGTGTCACTTTGCAAGAAAATACAGCAATGTGCTGCAGGCTTCCTCAAAGTCCCCACTCAGTCTATGCTACAATGACTGCATGCCCATTAATTGTCAGGTGAGGCCCTTCTTCCCTATGTATGCATCTCTCTCTGTGTGTTTTAGCAGTAAGTAATTGTAAGGAAATGAGAGTTCCTCCGCATTCATAGTCATGTCAGGTTTTTAACAATGCCGGCTTCTTCTTTTCCCGCCCGTCAAGTACAATAAGATAACAGCACCTGGGTAGCATTGACTCGGAAGTGCTGGGCCTTCCTCGCGAGCTTCGCCTGTGTGGGGTTTTCTCCTGGGCAAAAAATTAATTTGGGAACCTGTCATGATCCCCCTGCGTGAGCCAAGGAACATGATCAGAAAAGAACGGGCTGGGTAGCAAGCTGTTTATGAAAATCAATAGCAGACATGACAGGTGAATTTTTGAAACAATCCATTTTTTTTCTTTTTCCTTTAAACAATATCTGGTTTTCTGACTCCCTTTCTTCCTTTAAATTACACTTACGAAGAGAAAAAAATCCTTTCTAGTGTCTGAAGCTGCAGAATTCCACCCACTCTCACCTCCCTTGAAATTCGACTTGAAAAGCTGCTGTGTTGTATTTTGACCACAATGTAGGCCCAGTACTTTTCCAAGTTATAGAATAAAGCTGTTGTCTATGTTTATTGGGAGTGAGTGTCAGCTATGGGGAGTCAGACCTGGGGGGCCAAATGAGGCCCTTCACTGTCTGGCCCTTGGGACTCTCCCCAAGGTGCCTCACCTCTCCAGTCACACCTCCTTTCCCTAGGTGACACCCCTTAAAGACTCTGCTTGGCAACCTCCTTGAGTGTTTTTATTTGGCTTGAACATGTCCTTCAACTCAGACAGTGATGGAGGACAGAAACTAGCCAACTGCACAAAGACGAAATTTACACCTTTTGCTCTGCCTACTTTTGCCTCTGATCTTGTCCATCATTGGCATGTTGCCCTTTGATGTGACCCCAAAGAGAGTGCAGGCCTCGGACTGGAAATTAAAAGGTCACCCATCCCTGGATAGAGAACCTGTGGCAGATGCTGTTGGACTCCAAGGTACGATTCTATGATGTCTCCGCTTCCCTGACGACCGGCAAAGGCAGGTGGCATCTCCCTCTCCTGCCATGAGTCATTTACCACTCTTCAGACAACTCCAGTCCATCCCTTTGGCTGGCTCTTCTAAGCCAGGAACGTCAAAGGTCAAGAGGGTGTGTGTTTAGCTGGCCCCCTTCAAACATCTTGACCTCATATTCAGGCTGCAGGAGCTGAATCTGTGCCCTAACTCATAAAAGCTTAGTTCCAGGTGCAGCTGCACACAGGGTATCATTGTCTGTCAGCATGTAGCCTGGACAGCAGTGGGGAGACAGAGTCAGGCTTCCTCCTTGTGCTATCAATGATGGGATCATACCATGGGATCTTGCAAGTGGTAAGATGCACCAAGGGCCTTAAAAGACCTCGTCCATGAGGGTTCAGGGTAATTTTGCCCTGTTAGCCTCCCAACCATCCTTGGATTAGAGCCTCATTGAACTAATTGGGTTGCTGGTTGCTGGGCCTGGAATAGATTTTCCCCAATCCCAATTGGCCCTAGGTTAGGTGTTGTTGGGATTCTTCCCCCTCCTTTGCCTTCTCCTCAGTGAAATAAGACTTACTTATGTTAGGTGTTTGGTAGAAGCTGTTACTGCTTTGGGCAGGATCAGCATAGTAAAGGGGTTCCCACCTGCCTCCTTTTACTCCCCCTGGTGGGCAGCATTTTCCATTTTGTCTCAATCTGTTCTGGAAGTCTGTTCCAAAACCAAAGTGTTCCAAAACCAAGGCACACTTTCCCATAGAAAGCAATGCAAAATGAATTAGTCCGTTCCACACTTTTAAAAACAACCCCTAAAACAGCATTTTAACATGAATTTTACTATTCAACAAGGCTGTTGATCCATAAAATGAAAGTAATAAACAATGTACTGCAGTCACACAATCAATCCATCAGTATCTGAACTGGGTTCTATACAGTCACAAAAACAAAACAAAAAGAGCCGCAAAAACAGAAATGCAAAATAAATAGCAAAAACAGACAGACCTCTGCGTAACACTCAAAATGAAAGTGTAACAATCAAAATGGAGCACGTTTAGCTACCAAAAAAATGTTCACAAAGTGGAACACTTGCCCCCGGGTTTGCAGTGTTCCAAGTTGTTTGAGTACCAAGGTATTTGAGAACCAAGGTATGACTGTGTGTGTGTGTGTGTGTGTGTGTATGGGACACCACAACTTCTTAAGCCTTGCCACATCTACACTGGCCAGGATTGGCAGCTTTTTACCCTTTCCTCCCTTTCTCCTCTCTTCCGCTTTTTTTGGACGATGTTTTCATGTCCCCTCCCCTCCTACTTGAGTGTAGGCCCCATGGCCTTGATACTTCCCCTGAACTTTTCTGAGCTAGTTCATTCTCCGGATGTATGTTGACTAGGGCTGTGGAGAACATCATGTTAATCTGGGAAGATGATTTCAGCTTCTGCCTCTGGTAAGCAACGGCTCGGCCTTCTTTGACTCAAAGGCATTCTGAAAATGCACACACTAACAAATCAGCATGAAAATTGCATTTGCTTTGTCTTCAAGGACAAAGCAGAGTCTCAGCCTGCCCCCCTCCTTCCTTGCCCCCAAAGTTTCCCATCCATTTTGTCACATTCCTAAATTATAAAGTTAGCTGTTGAACAGTGCTCTTGTTCTTTTTTTCTTCCTTCCTTTCTTTTGGCGTCGAGTCCTGGGGCTGTCATTTTTGATAAGATGAACTGTTATTAATATTGATTGTGGTTTACAATTTTCCAAGAGCTGTAACTTTAAAACAGTTGGAGCGGATGGACAGAAACAAGAAAGAAATGTGTTTTCCAATGTAGAGATTGGGTAGATTTCTGAACCTTCTTGAAAGGGAACAAAGGGATAGCAGAACTGCAATAGCCAACCGGCCAAGAAAACCACATATGTGCCCAGCAACACATGCCTGCATGGAGAATTTTTAAGGAAACAGACTGAAAAGGTCAAGGATCCTACTGTTAGGGCCGGTTCTGCCATTAGGCAGAGTAGGGCAGCCACCTCAGTTGGTGAATGCTGGAATGACCTGCTCAACTGACGTGCTGCTGTTAGTTACTATGGATGACATTGTCACCATTGTGGAAGCTGTATTCAGTTGCCAGTCCATTTGGCTTTTGTATATCCCATGGGAAGGCACCATCTTGTCTTTTTCCTCAGGCAGCAAAATGTATTGGGTTAGATTTGCCTGCTGTGGAAGAGGTATCTCTTTAGGACTGGTCTGGATAGGGTTAGTGAATGGAAGAACAAGGGCAGAGCCAGGTGTGTCCAGCTTCAAGCCAAACAACCCACATGGCAGGACCTGGTAGTGGACAGGAGAGGAGAACTTATTCCTTGTGATACATTCCAGGCTACACATCAGGGCTGGGGGACCAGTGGCCCTCCACATGTTCTTGGATTCCAACTCTCACCAGGCCCAGCCAGTAAGGCAAATGGTCAGGGATGATGGGAGTAACATCTGTAGGTTCTCCATCCTTCCTTAGCTTAAGGTTCTGACCTGGATGTCAACTAGTAATCTCTTGCCAGCATCATCCCCAGTTCCTTTGGTTTCTGTTGGACAGCCTTCTTTGCTATAGCCTGGCTAACAAGGCCAAGAAAGAATCTTGCCAAGTGGCAAAAATGCTCATATTAGGAAACATTTAATACAACCACGTGTATGTTGGGAGAAATTTGCACTAAAATTCTGATTTGTTTTCATGAGCACTTAAAAAGCAAAAATAAATCTCAAACTGCTGTGGCTATGTGGAGAATAGAATTTGAGATTGGGAAAACGAGAAATATGGAGAAACTGAAATTGAGTGATTTGCCTATACCTGATGGCCAGAGGGGATGGGAGCTATACTCTGGCAGCATTTGAAGGGCACCACGTTGGTTACCACTGATCTCCATCATCACAGCAAGCTTTGTCTAGATCCTGCACGTAGACAGATAAACAGAAGGCAATGAATGGTGTATTGTACCATGAAAATCACACTGAACCAGAATAATTTTGCTGCCTATCCTTCCATCCCTTTTGATAGGATTTATGGTCAGGCAAATGGAAATAGCTCCTTTGCATGGAGTCCAGTTGGAAATAAATCTCCCCAGCTCTTCCACCCGCCACCCAGTATTATATGCCTGTAAGTATTCAGATCAGAGCGATTTATGGCACAGGGCTAATTCATACTGGGCAGCCTCAGCTCTGTCTGTCATCAGTTCTAATGGACCATGAGCTTGGAATTGGGAACTGGTGTATCCAGATAAAGAAGTAAATTTGGCCGGTATTGTGCAGGACCTGTTGATAAGCAAAGATGCTCAGCCCTTATGGAAAAGGTTATTTTACCATTCTTCCCTGTCTAGTCATGGGGGTAGTAACTGTTAATTGGGCAAGCCAGAAATGTCAAGGGATTTGCAAGTGGAAGAGGTGAGGGGGAAAGAAAGAAAGAAAAAGTATCTCTTAATAACAGGGAGCTAATTAACCGAGCAGGGAAATAATCTGGTGTGAATTATAATTTATTCAATGAGTTTTGCTCCCTTTTATCTGTCCATGGATTGTTTGCAAACAGATGGTGACTTTCTGGGATCCATTCATTATTAACAATTACTTGACCCCTTAATTTCTGTGAATAATTATCAGTCAGAGGCTCATTTGCAAAATGGTTTGCTTGCGGTTTCAGCTGTTAAAAAGGGGGGAAAGTGATTCAAATTTTCAAATCTGTGAGGTTGGGTGTTTTTTCCTCCCCCCCCCCTTTTTGTCACCCTCATAATTCTTTGTTATAAAACTGTAATTCAGAGCCAACATAAGACACCACGGATTGATAGATTTAATTTTGTTAATAAAAGTATGTGCATACTCGGCCCCTGCACTGCCGAGTCAGCAGCAGTAGGCTTGGGAATGCCAACTGCTGGAAAATGCAGGAGGGCAGAGGGCAACTGTGCCTGAGTCCTACTTTAAGGGTTCGCACGGGCATCTGGTTGGCCTCTGTGAGAACACAATGCTGGACTAGATGGGTCATTGGACTCTTCTTATGTTATTGCATTCTCATAAAATACAGTGGTACCTCGGGATGCGAATGGGATCCGTTCCGGAGCCCCATTCACATCCAGAACAGAACATAAGACACGACGGAGCGTCTGCGAGTGCGCGGGTTGTGTTTTGCCACTTCCACGCATGCACATGACATCATTTTGAGCGTCTGCGCATGTGCAAGCGGTGAAACCTGGAAGTAACATGCTCCGTTACTTCTGGGCTGCCGCGGAGCGCAACCCGAAAGCGCTCAACCTGAAGCACATTCAACCCGAGGTATGACTGTATCAGGGTGGTGCTCAGTAATATAAAACAACATTAAAAAACACAGATCAATATAAGGACGGCCTACTCAAGAAAATTCTGAATAACTACATAGGCCTGTTGACATCAAAGAGTCTTCAAGAGCTCCTTGAAGTCAAAAGCAAGGATTCCTGCCCCATCTCTGATAGAAGAGCATTCTACTGGATGCCCATCTTCTAGTTCAGGCCAGTTGGGCTTCTGTAACATGGAGGACAACATCCTCCAGATGGTCTCGATGATTGGGCTTGGATATAAGGACTCAGGAGGTCCTTAAGGTTTCCTGGGCCCAGTTGGTTCAGGGCTTTGTATACCACCAGAAGCAGCTTGAACCTGTCCCAGCAGCATATGAACAGACCGTGTAGATGTTTTAATGCTAGAAAAATGCAACCTGTGCTGCTGATAGCAGTGTGACTCATGCAACACGTTGGCGATTAATATACACAGGACAATAATTATACATGCTTTATCAACCTTCTGAGAAAAATACAAAACATTAAACAAAGCCACAAAGTCTTGAGAACTACCCAGTCTAAAATGAACTTATAATGTCTGGTTTCAATAGATTTTTCAAAGGCTTAACTCAGTCTTTTGGATAAGTTCATGAAGATACCAACAAAAGGTAAGTCGGGTGATATTCACAGTACTGAGAGGTGCTAGTAGGATTGTAGATAGATGTTAATAAAGTTGTAGACAATGAAGTTGTAGACGACAGGGTGCCGGAGTTTTGCACCTGTTTCTCCCTGGCAGTCCAAGTAATCAAAAGGCCACTGTTCGCCCCCGATGGGGACCTTTAACTGGGGCTTGCAGGTAGCACACTCCCAAGATAGTTTTAGCAGAGGTGTCACATGCTGTTGGCCATCTGTCCCCATCAGCAGTTTAGCTGCTGCATTTTGTACTTGCTGAAGCTTCCAGACAAGGCCTAAGAACATCCCCACACAGAGCACATTGCAGCAATCCAGACTTGAGGTTACTAATGCATAGACTACAGTGGCCAAGTTCTCCCCTTCCAGATATGTGCATAGCTGGTGTGCAGTGATACCTTCGTTCTCAAACTTAATCCATTCCTGGAAGTCCGTTCCAAAACCAAAGTGTTCCAAAAGCAAGGCGTGCTTTCCCATAGAAAGTAAGGCAAAATGGATTAATCAGATCCAAATTTTTAAAAACAACGCCTGAAACAGCAATTTAATATGAATTTTACTATCTAACAAGACTGTTGATCCATAAAATGAAAGTAATAAACAATGTACTGCAGTCACACAATCGATCCACCAGTAGCTGAACTGGGTTCCACAGAGTCACACAGAAAACAACAACAAGAAGAGCTGCAAAAACGCAAAATAAATAGCAAAAACAGACAGGCCTCAGTGTAACACTCAAATCGGAAGTGTGGCACTCAAAATGGAGCGTGTTCAGCTTCCGAAAAAAGTTCACAAACCAGAACACTTACTTCCAAGGTATGACTGTACTACACAAGGCTGGTAAAAGGATTTTATATTTATTTATTTTTTGCCACAGATGTCATGTGGGCCTCTAATGACAAAGATGTACCCAGGAGTACACCAAAGCTATATACCTGTTCCTGAAGAGGGAGTGCAACCCCACCCAGAACAGAGAGCTGGCCTATCTTCTAGAGATGGAAGCCACCTACCCACAAAGCCTTCATCTTCCCAGAATCCAAATCCAGTTTCTTGGACCTCATTCAGTCCTTTACTGCATTAAGACATTGATCCAAGACTTGTGTGATAACCCCCCTCATATAACCAACATGCTTAAGTCTAATAGATTCATGAAGGGATTAATGCCGAAGAGTAAGCTGACCTGTCAGGCTTAGCTCACCTTGGGAGGGATGAGGTAATCAAGCCTTTGTTTTCTCTTAGTCTATCTGAGGAACCCAGTGTGTGAAGAGGTTTTGAGCCGGTTCCTGCAGCTCATACCACACGGCTCTTACAAGCCATTCTTCAGTTCCTAGACCAATAATATAGGAACATTCTCCACGGGAACTAAGCAAAGTTTTACCGCCTGCGCAACTTTTTCTGAATGCTGTGTGGGAAAAGTACATGAATCTGACCTTTGGAGAGTTTGTAAGTAAACCATTTTAAATTTACCAAATGTGGTCTTTTTCTACAGGAGAGGAAGAAGGGAACTTTGGAAGGAACACAGAAGGGCAAATATTATGATCCAATGGGCTATATCTCCATGCTTTGCTTTTTGTGGTTTTCAATCTCTGCTGGGCTTCTCTCACCAGAGTACTTGCCCCAAACTTGGATCTTAGCATCCTGGAAATCTCCTTTCTACATACCTATTTTTTCTCGCCACCAGCAGGGCTTGCACAGACTCTCCTGATACAGATGTTTTGGAGAAGCAGAGCTGTGTGTCATCAGTATAGTGTTGGCTCTGTGCTCCAGAACTCCTCATGGCTGCTCCCAATGGCTTCATATAGATGTTAAATAGCAGTGGGGACAGATTTTATATGGCATGGGGAGCAGGGGAAGCAACCTCGGACCTGCTCCAGAAATGCTCTTCTTTTGTTGACATATTTACAAGTGCTGCATAATGTCCATTTGTAAGAACTTGATCTTTCAGCATAAAAAAGGTAAAGGTACCCCTGCCCGTACGGGCCAGTCTTGCCAGACTCTAGGGTTGTGCGCTCATCTCACTCTATAGGCCGGGGGCCAGCACTGTCCACAGACACTTCCGGGTCACGTGGCTAGCGTGACAAGCTGCATCTGGTGAGCCAGCGCAGCACACGGAACGCCATTTACCTTCCCGCTAGTAAGCGGTCCCTATTTATCTACTTGCACCCGGAGGTGCTTTCGAACTGCTAGGTTGGCAGGCGCTGGGACTGAGCAACGGGAGCGCACCCCGCCACGGGGATTTGAACCGCCGACCTTTCGATCGGCAAGTCCTAGGTGCTGAGGCTTTTACCCACAGCGCCACCCACGTCCCATCTTTCAGCATAGAAGTGCTTGCTTAAACTCTGAAACTTAGGCAGATGCATTTTGGGTGCCTGATAACTATTTCCTTCTTGTGGCAAGCCTACCCAGACATGTATAACGGACATACATTTTAATATTTATTTTAAAATAAATACTGTTTATTTTTACCTTCTGATTTTATTTATATTTATTTTAGGTCACCTTGCTTCTAACCTATAGGTTTCATTTTTAACGTGCATTTTATGTAAACCACTTAGAGGTTCTTACAGTGAAGAAGTATGCAAATTCTGTTAAGACAAATACTTTTCTCAAGGCTTCTGAGCCTGTTTAGCCAAACACACTTGGAGGCTCCCTTCTAAGATTGCTTACTGGCCTATCCAGAAAAACAACAACAACAAACTCCATAAAACTATATGTCAAGTGGAAGTGATTATTATAAAGGCAGATGGATCGTAGTTAGTGAAAACGCCATATTGGATAATTGTCCCATATTCTTGATTCATGCAGCTTCAAGCAGGGCTGCATCTTTGAAATATAGATATGTTTTCCAAAATTCATTCATTGATATAAATGATCCTTTCCAGTATTTCATTTGTTAGACCAAGCAGCGAGAGGTACAGTTGCCGAGAGAAGAGCTTGGTGGAAACATTAAGTTGTATCCTGGATTCTTGCAAATCTTTAATACAAGATTTCCCCTCTTCCTCTTCAATAATCTTTGTTTGGTTTATGAAAGGAGGCAATTTTTCAGCATATTTGTAACAAGATGTGGTTTCTTTAAAGCATTTTTTGTAAAAAAAAAAAATAATAGTCAAAGGACACAAACCAATATAAGAGAGACACAAAACTGCCTTATACTGTTTAAAAAGAAGAAGAAGATTGGGAACCATTTATGTTGTGTTTACAGAAACATTGTAAAGAATTGGACTCATTAGTAGGGTTTGAGGAAACACTTGCAACTAAGAAAACAAATGTAAAGGTTAAGAAATAACAATCTGGATATTAATTAACTGTAAGACATAATTGGAAAGAAAATTTGGTTAAAAAATAATGATAAGAATATAAGAGTTTTTAACTGAATATTAACAAAGTAAGGAAAAACAAATTAAGAAGAAGTTGTGAATATTTAAAGAACCGGAAGGGGAAGTTGAGGGAAGTCATGGGGTGGTGGTGGGGATATTTGGATTCTTTAACTATTTTTCGTTTATATGATAAATGTCTGGAATATTAAATTGTAATAATAATATGTATATTTTATACTGAGTCAGACTTACTGAACCACCTACGCAGCATTGTCTATACAGACTGGCTTGTTGGAAAAGGAAAGTCTTTAACAGACACCAAAAGATCATAGAATTGTAGAGTTGGGAGAAACAGTGAAGATTGTTCAAGTCCAATCCCCTGCAATGCAGGAATATACAGCTGTCCCATACAGGGACTGAACCTGCAACCTTGGCATTACCAGCCCCACGCTCTAACCAACTGCAGTGGCTTTCCAGGGTTTCAAACAGGGAGCCTCTTGGGGATTGAAGGACCCTTTCTTCAAATGTAGACCAGCTGGGCAGCTACAGGTTCCTTAGTCCTGGGCAAAGGTCATATGTTAGAAATCCTCTTGTACAGGTGTTTATAAATAATGTCACAGCAGCCATTTCATTGAGCAGAAACTGGATGGAATCCTCCCCCTTTCTATGTCTACCTCACTTTTCCTCTAGGGCATGGGTAGGCAAACTAAGGCCCTGGATCCGGCCCAATTGCCTTGTAAATCCAGCCTGTGGTTTTTACATGACTAGACTGTGTCCTTTTATTTAAAATGCATCTCTGGGTTATTTGTGGGGCATAGGAATTCCTTCATATTTTTTTTCTTCAAAATATAGTCCGGCCCCCCACAAGGTCTAAGGGACAGTGGACCGGCCCCCTGCTGAAAAAGTTTGCTGACCCCTGCCCTAAACTATAGCTTGTTTAGTTTATATGTAAATACAGCACTGGGGCCAAGCCAGCCTGGAGACTGGCCGTGTGGCAACCCTAATCTCCCATCAGTGCCCAGCACCCTTAGCTAACCACAGTTCCCAGGATTCTTTGGGAGAAGCCATGACTGTTCAGAGTGGGATGGTACTGCTTCAAATCTATAGAAGAAGAAGAAGAAGAAGAGGAGGAGGAGGAGGAGGAGGAGGAGGAGTTTGGATCTGATATCCCGCTTTATCACTACCCAAAGGAGTCTCAAAGCGGCTAACATTCTCCTTTCCCTTCTTCCTCCACAACAAACACTCTTTGAGGTGAGTGAGGCTGAGAGACTTCAGAGAAGTGTGACTAGCCCAAGGTCACCCAGCAGCTGCATGTGGAGGAGCGGAGACGCGAACCCGGTTCCCCAGATTACGAGTCCACTGCTCTTAACCACTACACCACACTGGCACACTGCAGATAGGGCTAAGGTTGGCTACAACCCTATATTTTTTAATGATTTTTCCTCCCTCCTTGCCCTTTCCAATCCTATGTCCTGCTCCTTTTGTTCCTGCTCTTCAGGATTACCCCACGAGCCTTCAGCTACCCAAAACTGAGCTGCATCAAGGAGACAAGCGCTCACTTTTGGGTACTTTCAAGACTGTGTTTATGACAACAAAGATGAATATGTTCTTGCTTCTGTAGGCAGCTCATAGAAACAGGGAAACATTATGTGACAGTGTTTTCACTAGCACAGGCCCGAGGGACCATCAGACAAAAGCAACGCAGCTCCAGCAATAAAGAAAAGCCAGGAGTTTCATTCAATTATTCATATTTCCATTGTGTCTCATTTTTTAAAGTGGCACTTTCTCGGCATTGATCGTTTGACAGCAGCTCGTTTGATTTTTCTTCTCGTGTGATATATATTTTTTCCCTTACCTCATCCCTTCTGTTTATATAACCGGCAAGGGGGCCATTTCAGATAGTCACTCATGACAGGGTTTCCCCTCCTTCCATCCCAAAATGTGGATATCCACAGTGGCCACTGACTGACAACAGAAATGCGAGTGTGTAACCTGCTTTGACCCTTTTGCAGATGCCACATCTAATCAGCGTCACTGAAATAAAAATTGACCCAATAAATAGCTTAGGGATATGGTAAGAGCAAACTCTTCTCCTCTCTTCATCTCTGGTTTAGCTGCTCTGATCTGTACTAAGCAGGGATGGGAGGGTTCCTGAGAATGTGGGGTTCTGGGCATCTGGGTTTTGATAGGCTGTGCAGGCGATTTGATGGAATCCTGAATTGCATTGGGCCAAGTTCAAGGAGATCTGGGCATGGGCTAAGTCAGGTTGAGAGAGCCTTGAATTAGCCCAGTTTGGGTGAGGCCAGCTGGACTGATCCAGGGCTGCCAACTGGTGGGCATTAGCCATAAAGGCTGGAGGTCAGCTTTGCCAGCCTGCTCCATGAATGGAACTCACTGGGGAAGCAGACCCCAGCAGGATTGAATCTTCCACTCACCAACTGGTAAGCGAAAGCTTTAGTCCTGCAAAGTGTTGGGTGCTCTGGGATGGGAAGAGTGGTCCCCAGGTTGGCCTAAATCAAGGGGCTCATAGCCCTGGATTTCCACCCCTTGATTCATTTAGAATTAAGTGTGGTGGAGTCTCCTTCTTTGGAGGTCTTTAAGCAGAGGCTTGACAACCATATGTCAGGAGTGCTCTGATGGTGTTTCCTGCTTGGCAGGGGGTTGGACTCAATGGCCCTTGTGGTCTCTTCCAACTCTATGATTCTATGAATCTATGATTCTAAGCCCAGAACCCTTGTGATTAAGCTGAGATGCAATGGAACTCATTCATATACAACAGCAGTGAGGCTTCTGGAGGGACCTGGATGCTAACTGTACAACTATGACCAGGGCAATAAGGAAGCACAGTGGTACCTTGGTTCCTGAACGGCTTAGTTGTCAAACAAATTGGCTCCTGAACGCCACAAACATGGAAGTGTCCCAGTTTGCAAACGTTTTTCAGAAGCTGAATGTCCAACGCAGCTTCTGCTTGAGTGCAGCAAGCTCCTGCAGCCAACTGGAAGCCACACCTTGGTTTTCGAACAGTTTCGGGAGTCCTGGAATGGATTAAGTTTGAGAACCATGGTGCCACTGTATTAGAAATACAGTGCGGGCATTGCAGAGGGTGATAGCAGCTGTGAGGAGGATGGTAGTGAAGCCACCATGGAAAGGAAACCTTGGGAAGAGGCCCCCCAAAAATGGGCATGGGGTGGGCAGACCATGGGGCTGTAGCTGGAATGTGATGGGAGGGAAATGGGAGGAGGTCTCCCAGAGGTAAGGGCAGATGGGAGGGCTGGAAGGTGGGAGTATCAAGATGGGCATTGGGAGCTTGGCAGCTGGGAAAGGGGAGCGAACAAGCAGATGGACAGCACTGGCAAAGGGGACTCAGTGCTGGGGGCAAGAAGTTCTGCAAAGGTGGCTGCAAAGTGGAAGAGATAAAAAGGGCTTGGGGTGGTGGTCCAGATAGGGCAGGGAGTGTGTGTGTTAAGAGGGACAGACACAAATTTGCTCATTCAGGGGGAAAATTTGATGGGGGAAGGTAGGGCTTGCGTCCCAATTTTTTTCACCAGGATATTGGACTGTGTACATAGTCACCGCAGTGTCTAGGGAAGTTTAGGGAAGTTTTTAATGTGTGACATTTTAATGTACCGTATTTTTAATCTTTATTGGAAGATTAGAGTGGCTGGGGAAACCCAGCTAGATGAGTGGGGTACAAATAATAAATAATTATTATTATTATTATTATTATTATTATTATTATTATTATTATGGGTTAAGGAGTCATGGGATCTGTATATTTCCTATGGTTCCCAGTAGCCCTGGCTACTGCCAGGCAAGCCCACAGCAACCGAATAGAGCCACTTTGACATGCTCCATTTTGTTTTGTAAACAACTATGTCAGCCCTACTGTAAAGTTTGTGAAATAGAAGATGGCCTTATCTTTCAAGATGTAGACCAGCTTTGATGTCTATGAGCACATATACTCTCATCAAAGGATAACAATGTCAGCTGAGTGTGATGCATTGTCTCATTCTGCATTCTGAGCATTCCTTAGGAATAATGCGGGCATAGCTGTCTTCAGGCAGAACTAGGCATTTAAGAGACATGGGGCTGCTACTCCAATCCTTCACAAATCTTGATTCTCCCTCAGCCTTCTGTTGGCATGATCACTCACTCAATTACTTTGTTTCCCCTGTGAAAGGCACCCAGTGATGCAAAGGAAGGGAATCTATACTGCAGAAAGACAGCACATCACACAGTGAATTTCACTATACCTTTAGCCTGGAATTAGAGGGAGAATATTTGACACAGAGATATATGTTAGCAGCAACACTATGTCTTCCATTGAAATCAAGGTTTGTCCTTTAGTGGCTAATTTTTATTTATTTATTGCTGCAGCTACTAGGTGTCCAACTAAAATGAATTGCCCAAGACATATATGATTTTCCTTTGCTTGTGGGTTCCCAGGAGCATCTGGTTGGGCGCTATGAGAACAAAGTCCTAGATTAGATGGACCTCATGCTGAACCAGCAGGACTCTTTTGGTACTTAAGTTCTTGTGTTCTTAAAGGTAAAGGTAAAGGGACACATGACCGTTAGGTCCAGTTGCGGACGAGGGAGCCGGCTTACAGCTTCCGGGAGGTCATGTGGCCAGCATGACTAAGCTGCTTCTGGTGAACCAGAGCAGCGCACGGAAACACCATTTACCTTCCCGCCAAAGTGGTACCATCTACTTACACTTTGATGTGCTTTCGAACTGCTAGGTTGGCAGAAGCAGGGACCAAGCAACGGGAATGTCGCGGGAATTCGAACCACCAACCTTCTGATCGGCAAGCCCTAAGCTCTGTGGTTTAGACCACAGTGCCATGCACGTCCCTCTTGTGTTCTTAAGTAGGCCCAAATTATTAGTAATGGATTCCTACTCAGACATTCCAACTCACAGCCATTTCCAATTTCCTTCTTCAAGTTGTAGAGATAACTTCTGAAGTTCTCATGAAGTCTTTCTTCACAATATAGAATCCTGACTTTCTAGAGTTCCTGATGCCCTCCAGATCTTGTTGGTCTACAACTCACATTCTCCCTGACCACTAGCCATGCTGGCTGAGACTCATGGGAGGTGGAGTCCAAAAATATCTGGAAGGCATCACATTGGCTCCCCCTGGAGAGTAGCCTTTTGCTGCAGAATCTTGCCCCCAACTCACGGAGGGTGAGGAGGAGAGTAATCTGGAGCTGATACGCTTGTCCCCACTGTCCCTCACATGCTTCTAAACACATGGGGGATTAGAATGCCCAAATGTGGCTAATGCTTCAATTAAAATTAGATTACAGGCAGGATGCGTTAATTCCCTCATGTTTGCCAGAGCGTTCAATTTTCTAGGCCAATTTTCTAGGCCAAAGTATACAAACATCCCCCCCCCCCATTTCCATCAATGCAAACAACACTAGTGGGGGTACATTAGCAATGGAAATAGCCTTCTGCATAACTGTCTCCATGTATGTGATGCATCTGCAATCAATCTTCCTTTCCATTCAGAAACAAAGGTGGGGAGACATCTGCATAATTGGCCATGTTTTATGCTGGTCTGATGTATAATGTTGTCTCTTAAGCATACCGCTCCCTGGAATCGTGATGAAGTGTCAACATGCCGTGTGTAGATGTAAAACAAACATTTCCCCTCTCTTTTTTTTGGGGGGGGGGAGTTGCAGCTGGCAGCTGACAAGAGGAACAGGAGGCAGGATTTAGTTTTCAGAGTATTATAGTTTGATCTGAATTAGCTGTGCAACCCTGTCGCACTCTTGTCTAGTAGTACTCTGGCGTACCCAGTCTATTTGGGGGCAGTAATGCTTATGAATACCTGTTGCTAGAGACCGTAGAAGGGGATAGTGTGCCCTGATTGAAGGATTCCCACAAACATACGATACGATACAATAATCTTTATTGTCATTGTCCCATACAGAACAACAAAACTGAATAAATCTACATCAGACATTCAAAAACCAACAAGCCTACTACCCCAACTATCCCAGCCTGGTTAGCCCCTAAAAACTCTGATACCCCATAATTGAATACAATATACTCACATAGAGATGACCTTACACTGCATTTAAAACCAAAATTGCATTTGGATAGAAACTGTTTCTCAGGTGGCTAGTCCTAGTCTTTATAACCCTGTACCTCCTTCCAGAAGGCAGAAGCTGAAAGAGAAAATTTCCAGGGTATGCACTATCTATGCAGCTTTCTTATGGCACCTGGAAGCATAGATTTGATCCAAGGTGGGAAGAGTGCACCCAAATATTCTCTCTGCAGTCTTTACAACCTTGTTTTTTCCATCTGGTTGACCACTGTAAAAAGAGGACTAGATGGGCCTCTGACCTGATACAGTAGCCTCTTCCCATGTTCTTACTCTACGCTGGAATAGCATACAGTAGATCAGCACGGGGAACCTTCCTGCCAGCCTACAAACTCTTGGCCCATGAGGATAAGGACCTGGCCCATTGACTGGATCAGGTACCCCACCCCTTGTAGTAGATAAACGCATGTTTCCACTCTTGCAGATCTGAGATGCTCAAGTGCTTCTCCCTGTGAGACGTTGCTGTTTGACAATAATCGGGTGTTACGTTTTTCACTGCTCTTGGCAGAGTAACGCTTCTTTGCGATGAGAGTGGAAATGTGCAGCCATTATGTTTGAGCAGGAGGAAACAGGCAGACATCGTTTCAATATTATGACAGGCAGGATCCTGCTGAGTTAATGTGGTTCGGCTCAAACCTGTAGTTGCCGGCTCTTGACAAGTCACGTTTGGGAGAGAAGGGCTGGCACCTGAGAATGGTGATGTCGCAAATATCCTGCGCCTCTCCCCGCCCCCCAAGTTTACTGCAATGTGGGGTTCAGAAACCTGGGGTCCTTTCTGAAAACTGCTCAGAAGCTTCCATTACGACAGGCTCTCACTTATGAGCTGGAGCTTATTTATGTGAAATAATAATAATAATAATAATAATAATAATAATATCTCGTTCAGGAGAATTGCGTACAAAATGTGTGATGTTTGGAGAAATTCACACCAACATGATGATCAATTTTCATGAGGCCTTTTTTAAAAAATGGAAATGGATGTGGAAACATGGAGACAGAATATGACAGAAGACAGCTAGACAAAGGGCACTTCAACAATGTGTACAATACAGTGGTACCTCAGGTTACATACGCTTCAGATTAAAGACTCCACTAACCCAGAAATAGTGCTTCAGGTTAAGAACATTGGTTCAGGATGAGAACAGAAATCGGGCTCTGGTGGCGCGGCAGCAGCAGGAGGCCCCATTAGCTAAAGTGGTGCTTCAGGTTAAGAACAGTTTCAGGTTAAGTACAGACCTCCGGAACGAATTAAGTACTTAACCTGAGGTACCACTGTACTGCAAAATGAGAATCTCTGATTACCTACCAGAAATCTGATCAGCGCTTTTGGTCAACAGCTGAAATAAAACAACTGCATCCAGGAAGGTGTTTCCAGGCCTCCACAACCTCTTTAATTGGTCTCATCACACCTAGAAACACACTTCGATCCCATCTGCCAGAGCATTTTCAGTGTAACTGTCATCACAGACAAACATCCAGACAACTCTTCCAGCCAAATGGCTCTGAGAACTTTTTGCTTTGCTTTGTTTTTACTAACGGGATACATTCATTTGAAGTTTGTCTCTGTCATTCGGTGGCTCCTTAGTAAGACAATCGTTGCACTCCTTTCCTTCTTCCGATCTCTTGCCTTTGAGCATCTGGTTGGCCACTGTGTGAATAGGATGCTGGACTAAATGGGCAACTGGGGGATCTAGCGGGGCTGTTCTTAAATTTTACGTTGCTATAGTAAGTTAGTTACAACCCTATCTATTCCTCATGCAGGAAAGCAAGAAGCATTGTCAGAGCTCAAGGACACATTCAAGACACTCAAGGAAGGGTGCAAAGTAGGGTGTGGCTTGGGGTTGAAGAGGCGTGGTTGAGGAGGTGTTGTAAGTGGGGGTGAGTCCTGAGGGCCAGAAACAGAGGAGTGGAGGGCTGCATTTGATCCCCAGACCTGAAGTTCTCTACCTCTGAGTTTGGCCGCATATCCCTCAACTGTCTCAATTTGAGTGGGACATCCTAGAATTAACAAAAGCCACCCTGGCTTCTGATTGGATCTTGGAATGTCCTGTTTTTTGGTCCAGCGCTGTGACGTGAGTCAGCAGGCTCGCACCAGAGCACCAAACCAAAATATGTTTGGTGGTTGACAAAGTTTATTTTAAACATCTTCATTTCATTATAAATCATTTCCCAATACTTCTTAACAATTTTGCAATTCCACCAGAAGCTTTCCTATTAGGTATTACAGGAATGGATTTACCAAGATCACAAAAGAATTTGTTTACGTATGCAACCACAGCTGCATGAACATTGTTAGCACAACACTGGAAAGAAGAAAGTGTCCCAGATAAAGAAGATTGGCAAGCCAAATTAACGGAATATGCTGAAATGGCAAAGTTGACAATGGAATTAAGAGGAAGAGATGACAATGAATTTAAGAAAGAATGGAAGGATTTTATTGCATATATATACAGAAGCAATGTACACAGGTTAATACACTGGCAAGGTTTTAAGAATACTTGTAATTTTAGTATGAATGGACAAAAAGTAATTCAAATGGTCAAAACTTGATAATGGACGTGTAGTACATTGACCTACAATGGAACCGAGGAAGGGAATAGGGGGAAGTCAATCTGCTTTGTTTTGTTTTTGTTTATATCTTTATTATTGTTTGTTTTGTTATTGTTGGGAAATTAATAAAATGCTACAGAAAAAAGAAAAAGTGAGAAGATGTTTGGTGGTTGGTATCGCAGTCTCACACAAGTCAGCTGGCCTCCATAAGAGGTGGGAACCAAAAAACCAGCATCCAAATTTTGATAAGCAGGATGTTGGAGGGCTCACAGTTAGTAACCGGACCAAGGCTGCTCAGTGAACTTTGTGGCTGATTGTGGACCTGAGCCGTTTCCCCCAGGAAAATGATATCTTAGTGCAAGGGTCAGCAAACCTTTTCAGCAGGGGGTTGGTCCACTGTCCCTCAGACCTTGTGGGGGGCCGGACTATATTTTGAAAAATAATAATATTAATGAACCAATTCCTATGCCCCACAAATAACCCAGAGATGCATTTTAAATAAAAGGGCACATTCTACTCATGTAAAAACACGCTGATTCCCGGACTGTCCGCTGGCTGGATTTAGAAGGCGATTGGGCCAGATCCGTTGCCCCGGGCCTTAGTTTGCCTACCCATGCCTTAGTGGGAAGCAGGGAGAAGGAAATGCCAAATCTGTGGACCCCCCAACCAAAATAGATCCCCCTCCCTCATGAATATATTATTTAGGCATTCTCCCATGTCTGTGGGATCCACTTATGGATAAGCATTTATCAAGCATCTGGGAGGACTAAAGCAGATGTGAGCAATCCTTGGCCCTCCAGGTGTTGCTGAACTACAACCCCAGTCACCCCTAGCCATTGGCCATGCTTGCTAGGGCTGATGGGAGTTGTAGTTCAGTTAAATCTGGAGGACCAAAGGTTTCCCCTGTCTGCACTAAAGGGTAGCTGATGGGAGGCAATTTCATTCCGCCTGCATTTTAGGGTGAACTGCCCTAATTTGCAGTTCCTGGAGGTATACGCTAACTGGAATTGAGACAACCAGATTGCTACATTTCTCTGAATGTTATGGTGCAATTTCAGCTATAACAATGAATAGAAAACTGTACATTTTATAGGGAAACTGTACAGAAAAGCATATTTTATGGAGAAAATGAGTACAAAAACCTCTGGATACTTACATTGTCTTACACTGAATGTAACCAAAAAACTTTATAAGCTGAACAACAACAAAAAGAGACATTGAACATTCTTTTGTAGTTCATGTAAATAATATGTGTGTGTGTGAATTTTAGGGAGAAATACATTAAAAACATTAAAATGTGTTTTGGGGGATGCATATGAAATGTGTAAACACGTACACATAAATTGTATTTGAGGAGAATGTATTTTTAAAAAATGCCTCCAATTTAAATGTGACACCCCCCTTTCCTTTTTTAAAAAAAATATCACAGAAAACATGATGGAATAGACTTTTTTGTGTAACACGAAATGGAGATTGGC
The DNA here is from genome assembly GCF_965153285.1 of Podarcis tiliguerta. Taxonomy (NCBI): domain Eukaryota; kingdom Metazoa; phylum Chordata; class Lepidosauria; order Squamata; family Lacertidae; genus Podarcis; species Podarcis tiliguerta. Next base: position 42,353,449 of record NC_139547.1, on the reverse strand, counting down.
TGATCCACCCATCTTTACTAAGGAGCAAATCCGTAGCTTGTGGCGAGAAAGGTAATTTTTTTGTATTAAAAAGTGGGTCATTCTTTTAGTCTGTGGCGACACTACAAGCAGCTTAGATCTCATAAGGCCATTGACAGCTTTGTCACAACACCACAGCGATGCACATTTGCAACCTGGGGCTATGTGCCGGGTTGCACGCATATCCAAAGAACCGACAGGGCACTCCTTGTCAGCCTGTGATCTGGAAATGATCTTTCCTGACCACTAAAAGTTTCTTTAGTCATCTCTTCCATCAATGCTACTTTGGAGTTGCGCCCTCCTCGGTAGACTCAGGGAGAAGCATTGCGTCGTTCTGCTTGTGTGTGTTTTGATTCTTCATGTGTCTTTTCTACGTACTTCAGAGCTTTGCCCTTGGTTTATTTCTTTCCAGGTCAATATGACGAATCTCCTCTAATGTGCCATGGGCTTTTGGAACTGAAGAACACATGTAGGGAGGTTTACAGACACTGTACATGCATACACCCTGTAAGTTCTAATACCCCTCCAGATACCCTCTGGGTATGCAAGCACTTGGCAGAGTGATGCCTTCCACTATCCCTTTGCACCAGGGGTCATTTAAGGCACCTTGGTATTGTTCTAAAAGACAAGAGAGGCCATTCCAAGCACCATTCATGACCTCCGCTCATCCCATGACTCACAGGCCATACGAATATGACGAACGCCACAGAGACAATGATACGTGCTATCACAGGCTGTCGACAGCATGCAAAGGCAGTTCAGCTGAGGTCTCGGCACTTGAGCATCAAAATAACGATCTGCTTGCACATGGCTCTGTGGAAGTTGTCAATGTGGTGCACTTGTATAGGAGGTGACTTTAAAAAAAAGGGAAAAGACAATCTTAAGATTGCACAGAATATTCTTCCGTAAGAATCTAAGAAGAGCTGTGCAAAAGGACCATCTGGCCCAGAGTCCTCACAGTGGCCAAAGAGATGCCTATGGAAAAACCCCCAAGCAGGACCTGACCATGACAGAGCTCTCCCCACTTGTGATTCCCAGTATGCTGCCTCCGACAGTGGAGGGAGAAGGGCACCACTACTGACTAGTGATCATTTATAGACTTGCCACCTCCCATTTCAATTGGGGAGATTTCAGTAGTTTCGGGTGGTTTCCTGAAACAAAAAAGCTTTGACTGTGTGAATGTTCTTGGTTTTTTTAACCCTCTTTGGAGTTGAGGGATGCTCCTTCTCCCCCCAATGGCACCAAGAGGCAGGGAAGAAACAAGAAAGTTCCTACATATGATTTATTCAGTCATCGCAGTAAAAGACAAAGAATTCCCGTCATTCCTCCATAATGGAGTTGCTCACACTGAGCTCCTCCCCCTTCCCTCTCTAGCACCAACACCTGCTGTCAGGGAACTGCCATCGGAGCGGGAGGCAGAGAGGAGGCTCCAGGACGATGGTGGAGAGGGTCCCAGTAGGGAGAGAGGCAGCCCATCCACTGGGGAAGGAAATCAGCGTAACACCAGTGGAGAAGGGGGGCAGATGGGGGAATCGGAGAGGTGGCTCCAGGACTCTTCACAGGAGACCAGCGGAGAGGGCACGAGTACTCCGTTGCCCACACCCACCTTGCCCAGAAAACTTCCGCGCAGGCAAAGGGGGAGGAGACTGGGCGTCAAACAGCTTCTATGCTGGAAGAGGTTTAAGAAATGCCCACTGACGGATTCTGCCAGCGACTGAGGCAGCCACGGAACTTGAGGCTGTCCAGACAGAAAGGGTTCAACCAGGCAACCTAGCCAGGAGTAACGGCAACTTACGGACGAGCAACCCCTAGAACCATTACACCTGCTTCTACGGCATCTGTCTGTGGACAGATTGGCAGTTGTTGTAACAATGAGCTCATATATGTTTATATTCACATATGCAAGATTTGGGTATGTGCTACCTATGCCATTATCTGGTCAGGTGAAGAGATGAGAAGTCCTGGCCAATACCTCAAGGACCGCCTCTTTCCATATGAACCTAACCGGACCCTCAGATCATCTTCTGAGGCCCTCCTTCATGTGACTCCTTCTTGAGAGGGTGGCAACACGAGAACGGGGCCTTCTCTGCAGGGGCTCCCCATTTGTGGAATGCTCTCCCTAGGGAAGTTTGCCTGGCGCCTTCATTATACACCTTTAGGCGCCAGGCAAAAACATTCCCTTTTAACCAGGCCTTTGATTGATCTTATTGACATCCAATACCCTTTTAGGGTATTGGCTCTTTTGAGAGGGGAGTTTATTGGGTTATTGTTTTTAATTTGATTTTATATATTATGATTTTGTTTGTGAACTGCCCTGAGACCTCCAGGTATAGGGCAGTGTAGAAATCCAATGATGGTGATGATGAAGAAGAAGACGAAGAGGAAGTAGAAGAAGAATGTTGCTTTGAGTGTAAAGACTATATGAGCATTTGCTTGGGTGTGGACAAGTCATGACGACCTCTCACTGTTGTGGTGTCTAGAGGTGAGGCTCTGCATGATGCATTGTAAGTTTACATCTTTCTTTAATAAAGCATGAGATCTAAGCATCCTTTTAACATTTTTAACATCCTTCTTTGGTATCTTTGCATCAGACTACTGCGGTTCAGAACACTGGGGATACCAAATATTGAACCTGTGGTCTTCAGCATGCAAAGCAGCTCCCACTAAGAATAATATCAAAAGCAATGCAGACATCTTGGCAGGTGTGCCGAAAGGAAATACTGCTGAATAAGGGCATTTTTTTCTGACTCCGCTTAAAAGCAGTTGTGGAAAATCTCTGTGAAGCTTTGGCTCGGCCTTAGTTGGACCTTTTCTCTCTTCTTCTTGACACAGACTGCAAGGGTGTCGACGAAGCCTTCCAAACCAAGTCTGTGCATGCCTGCGGACAGAGAACTAATGAGTAATGAATCAAGGCCACTCTGGTGGAACCAAGAAATTATTGCAAAATATTACACACAGCTAGACAATAGTTTGCTTTGTTTTTGAACCATGACGGCATCATTAAGAGGGAAAACAACAGCAGCAACACAGATTAATTCATCCTTTTCGGTTTGAAAGAATTAGTCACACCTGTTTTTGTATTCTGATTCCATGTTTATGTATTCCCATCTGCTGATATATTTATCTGCACATCATTCTGTCAAGAGTCACCTGCTTACAAGCCTTCTCATTTGCTACTCCATGACAGTGCAATAGCTCCCATTGAACAAAATCTGAAGAGTTGTTGTCATTCTATTGCAGTTAACTCTAGAGAGCCCCCCCCATGGTGTTGTTGTTAGACCTGAATTGAGGAGCCTGAATTTTCCAGCTTAAGGACTGCCTTTGCTTCTAAGTAACCTTCTATGAGTCATGTGCCAGGGTAGGCAGAGCCACAGGCAAAAGTGGTCCGAGCAACAAATGTCCATTTTATCTTTACCCGCTAAGCAGGTTTCTTCTGGTGCTTAGGTACTCCTCTATAGTCTCCATTTACACAAGGAAAGGGCTTTTTCAAGGTTCAAAGACACAGTCCCGCCAGGCAAAAACACTCAGGCTGCAAATAATAATAATAATAATAATTTATTATTTATACCCCGCCCATCTGGCTTGGCTTCTCCAGCCACTCTAGGCGGCTTCCCAAAAAATATTAAAATACTGTAATACATCAAACATTAAAAGCTTCCCTAAACAGGGCTGCCTTCAGATGTCTTCTAAAAGTCTGGTAGTTGTTGTTCTCTTTGACCCTGGTGGGAGGGTGTTCCACAGGTTGGGTGCCACCACCAAGAAGGCCCTCTGCCTGGTTCCCTGTAACTTGGCTTCTCGCAGTGAGGGAACCGCCAGAAGGCCCTCAGTGCTAGACCTCAGTGTCCGGGCAGAATGATAGGTTCTGACCTGGGGAGTTTTGAAGGTTGGACAGAGAAGCCTAGAATAGATGCACCATGCGTTAAAATCACTGCTATACCACTTCAAACAAGTAAAAGCTTCCCTCCAAAGGATTCTGGGAGCTGCAGTTTGTTAAGGGTGCTGAGAGTTGCCTCTCATTCCCCCTGCAGAGCTACAATTGCAGACTGGTTTAACCAGTGCTATTTTTTCTAGAAAAAGAGGTGCTGGAACTCACCATGAATGCCTCCCTTGTTTGTTTATAATGGCAATGGCGCCCACTTGAGAGGTGTAGGATCTGAGTTCCGGTGAGCTCCAGTTGGAAAAAAAAGCCCTGGGTTTAACAAGCAATCCCTCTTCCTGGGGAACTCTGAAAATTGTGGCTCTGAGAATGCTTAATAAGCTACAATTCCCAGGGACCTATGACTGTTTAAAGTGGTATAAGAGTGCTTTGGATGCATGGTGAGGCTGTGTCATAAAATGTTTGGTGACTTGAGACTTGCTGGCAACTGTGCTTAGCATCATGCCCAGAACCCTTTGTAAACCTTTTTTAAAAAACAAAAAAACGTTCAGTTCTACAAAAGAGGGAAGCAACAAGAGATCTGGGGCCACAGCATAAAAGACGTGAGGCTCCAGCTCCCAGAGCCATCCACTAATAATGTCAGTTTGGGAGATGTCAGCTAGGCAAGACATTCCCCTCACAGAGCTACAATTTTCAGACTGGTTTAACGTTCAATCCCTCTTCCTAAGGGACTCTGTTAATTGTAGGGGAATAAGAGGGATGCGGGTGGCGTTGTGGGTTAAACCACAGAGCCTAGGACTTGCTGATCAGAAGGTCGGCGGTTCGAATCCCCGCAACGGGGTGAGCTCCCGTTGCTCGGTCCCTGCTCCTGCCAACCTAGCAGTTCGAAAGCACCTCAAAGTGCAAGTAGATAAATAGGTACCCCTCTGGTGGGAAGGTAAACGGCGTTTTTGTGCGCTGCTCTGGTTCACCAGAAGCGGCTTAGTCATGCTGGCCACATGACCCGGAAGCTGTACGCCGGCTCCCTCGGTCTATAGAACAAGATGAGCGCCGCAACTCCAGAGTCGGCCATGACTGGACCTAACGATCAGGGGTCCCTTTACCTTTAAGTGGAATAAGTGTATCCCACAACCCTTAACAAACTACAGTTCCCAGGATGCTTTGGGGGGGACATGGCTGTTTAAAGTGGTATGATAGTGTTTTAAATGTATGGTACAGATGTGGCCACACAATCTAATCTAGTGCAAAGCAGCTTCTGATACTGCTGTCCATCCATCCATGCTCTTAGATTGTTGTATTTTATTTTATTTTTTAAAAATCCAGGCATTTCACTTGTCCCTAACTATCATTGCCCAAGGCAATTCCCCGTGGTTATTTCCAGAATGAAAACAAGAGAGGAGAGTCTCTGTTTCTTCTTCATGAGCTCCGCTCCTTGCTTGCTTCCATTGTGCCTTCTCCGAGACTATAATTACTCTCAATGCTCCTCTGAGCATTCAAATGACTGTTTATACAGGAGCCCCCAAACTGCTTACAGTACATTTGCAAAGCTTGTTACATTTATTTGCCTTCTTATTGACTCGGGTTTCATTGTTTCAGTGACGTTTTGAATTGTTGTGCAGAAGCCTGAATGGAGCGTGGGCGTCCATAGGAAACAACGTGGGCTGTTTAAGGCAGCGTGTGTTTAAGTAGGAAGGAACAATGTATGCGCAGCGCATTCAGTTCTGGCAGCCTCTCCCAAACTTCTGACACTCGAGGGACCTTTTTCCTCCGAGTTAAAATTAGGGCTGAACGAATGTGCCGCCCCACAACAATCTGCCACCCTCTTTGCAAGTGGTAACTTCAGGTGCTTTTAAAACCGATTTTATTTTGAAGAATTTGGTGCGGGTTTTTCGGAACTCTGCTTGGCAAGGGCCAGAAGGTGGCCGCCATTTTATCCCCTCTGATTTCCCTAGATATACAGTGGTACCTCAGGTTACAGACGCTTCAGGTTACAGAATCCGCTAACCCAGAAATAGTACCTCGGGTTAAGAACTTTGTTTCAGGATGAGAACAGAAATCGTGCTGCAGCAGCAGCGGGAGGCCCCTTTAAATAAAGTATTACCTCACGTTAAGAACAGTTTCAGATTAAGAACAGACCTCCAGAACGAATTAAGTTCTTAACCTGAGGTATCACTGTACTGGATTATAGCTAACTAAGGCCACATTCGCACCATACATTTAAAGCACTATGATGCCACTTTAAGTAGTCATGGTTTTCTTCGAAAAAATCTTGAGAGCTGTGGAATGTTAAAGGCACTAAGGATGCTCCCATTCCCCTCACGGAGCTAGAATTCTCAAAGTGGTTTAACAACCAGTTCCTTTTCCTGTGAAATTCTGGAAATTGTAGCCCTGCAAGAGGAACATTTTCCTTCTTATTGACTCAGGTATCATTGTTCTGAATTGTTGTGCAAAACCCTGAATGGCGTGTGCACTCACACTCCCCTCTCTGTCCTCCATCCACACAATAAAAAAGGAGCAACAGAGTTTAGGGACTGAGTCCAGCCAAACAAAACCAGTCAAAGAAGAAGAAGAAGAAGAAGAAGAAGAGGAGGAGGAGGAGGAGTTTGGATCTGATATCCCGCTTTATCACTACCCAAAGGAGTCTCAAAGCGGCTAACATTCTCCTTTCCCTTCATCCTCCACAACAAACACTCTGTGAGGTGAGTGAGGCTGAGAGACTTCAGAGAAGTGTGACTAGCCCAAGGTCACCCAGCTGCTGCATGTGGAGGAGCGGAGACGCGAACCCGGTTCCCCAGATTACGAGTCTACCGTTCTTAACCACTACACCACACTGGCTCTCAGTTGAGCATGACGGAAAGCAGGCCTGGTGAGGGGTGTGGCCTGGGAAGATTGCTGAGGGCCACATTTGGCCCCTGAACCTGAAGCTCCCCACTTCTGGTCTAAATGATTTAATTGTGAGTGTCTACTCACCAGAAGTTTAGAGGGATGCCCAAAGGTACCTTTGGCTATAGCAGGGGTAGTAAACCTTTTTATACCTACTGCCCACTAGTGCATCTTTCTTGATGGTAAAATTTCCTTACCGCCCACCAGTGCTCGATGGAAGGAGGATTCAGCTTGTGCTGTAGAACCCCCTACCGCCCACCTAGAATCCTGAAATGTTAGGGACCAGGTTGACAACCCCTGGTCTATAGCATTGCCCATATAAGCAGATATTTGAGCTTTGGCTAGTGACAAGGGTGAAATGATGGCTTTCATTTTGGGCCATCATTGTTTCTCCCACTTCTGCTTTTGTTTATCTTTATTTTGACATTTTAATTTTGAAAATGCCCATCACTTCTTCATTTTATCCTTCTCGTCTTCTCTCCCAGCAATGTGTGTGTACACACACACACACACAAAGTGTCAAGAATTTGGTCAATATCCCAACTCTTAAAAAAATCATAACCAAGCTGGCAACAACCAGAATTGAGATACAATCTGGATTCCAAGCTGTTGCCTGATGTTCTTTGGGCATCCCCTCCCCACTGAATACGAAGCAGCATTTGGTGTTGGGATATAATATTTTGCAATGACTCATTTTTGGCTAATTAACTCTAGATTTATTTAGCTAACAAAATCCCCCTTGCAAGGGAGCTGCCAGTTCTCGCACTTAGCTGGTGCCAAGACGGTGCCCTTAAACGTGTACTAAGCTAATCAGGTCGGGAGGAGAATCGGCACCTACTCGTGTTCCTGTCACGTATTAAAAAAGGGAAAGCAATGCATTCCCAATTGGGTGCATTTTGCTGGATGAACCTGAGTTGCTACTATATTACACACTCTCTATACTAATTACAGATTGAAAAAGAGATACCTTGACAGGCCTATAAATAAGAGACAGATAAGAAAAGGACAACCTTGCTAATGACCTCTATTCAGTGGAGAAACTCTACAAAATCAATGCTTCGCTCACTTCCGGAGGAGAATACAGCTGCATCGATTCTGGATTATAATTAAACTGAAGACATTTAGCCTAATTTGGGTATTCGTGATTCTTTTCACTACTCACTGGCTAATTCTAAAGAGCCGTGTCTCCTCCAAGGCTGCTGCGCCCTTTTCCTCTCCCTCGAAGCTATTGCCTCATAGAGTCATTTAAGTGCAGAGTTGGAAGGGACCCCAGTGGTCATCTAGTCAACCCCCTGCAAGGTAGGAATCACAGCTTTAAATAAATTGCTGGTGGACGGCCATCCAGCTTCTTCTTTAAAACCACCAACAAAGGAGAGTCCACCACTTTTTGAGGCAGTCCATTGCACTGCCAAACAGCTCTTATCATCTAAAAGTTCATTCCAATGATTAGTCAGAATCTCCTTTCTTGTACTTTGAATCCATTGGATCAGCAGAAAGCAAGCTTGCTCCAGCCTTCCACCATAAGTAAACCGACAAGAACCAGAACTGAGACACAATTCTTACTACACATGAGAAGAAGCCAGAGCTCATGCTCCAGGTTCACTCCTTGGAAACTCTTCTTCAGGTGTGCAGACCCATTCAGTCCAAGGTCGAAAATGGAATCTTTTTCAGCCCAGGGGCCACATTCCCTTCTGGGGTCCACCTGCCAATGGTGGGAAGGGTCAGAGGAAAAAATTGGCAAAGCAAAAATTATGAACATTTCCCTTTACAGTAGGCTAGTTTCCACACACACACACACACACACACACACACAAACCCTTCTCTATCCTTCATCCAAGCAAGCAAGGGGCATTATCAGAGCTCAATGTCACACACAGGCAGAGCTGCAGCTCCATGGTAGAACATCTGCTTCACATGCAGAAGGTCCCCTAGGTTCCATCCCTGATGCCACCAGGTAGGGTTGAGAGGGACCCCTGCCAGAACCCCTGGAGAGCCCCTGCTGGTCCATGAAGACAACACTGAGCTAGACAGGCCTATAGCCTGAGTCGGCATAAGGCAGATTCCTATGTTCCTATTCCAGCCAGACAGCTACAACTGGATGTGAAACAGGGCCAGTGATAGGGAAGGATTCCAGTGGAGAGAGTCCTGGACGATTCCATTCATTCCTGCAGCTTGAAGTTCTCCACACATTATCTAAAATGACAGACACCTCTTGCCAGTGGTCTGTTTAGAGTGCCTCTCTAACCACTGGGACTGGCTAAGTTGTCTGTAAGACAGTAAGAGGGTATGAATGATTAGAGTGATGGTGCTGGTCAGGGCCCAGGCATGGGATGCTTCTAGTCTGGTGCTGCAAGAGTTGCCAGTCACTCATACCCTCCTGCCACGCACTTGTAAATGCCATCTCCAACTCCTCGAAAGATTCCATCAATGGTGTCTCCGAAAAAATTTACACATCACTTGGGAAGACAGGCAGACTAATGCCGGTGTACTGGAAGAAGCAAAGATCACCAGTGTCAAAGCAATGGGATATTGACCAAATTCATGTTGTGTGGATGCCCGGAAACCTATATCCCCACTGTAGAAGATCCTCTTGTCACCCAATAAGCAGCTTTACTAGTCACAGCATAGAAAGGGTAAAAAGGTAAAGGGACCCTTGACCATTAGGTCCAGTGGTGACCGACTCTGGGGTTGCGGCGCTCATCTTGCTTTATTGGCCGAGGGAGTCGGCGTACAGCTTCCGGGTCTTGTGGCCAGCATGGCTAAGCTGCTTCTGGCGAACCAGAGCAGCACACGGAAACGCCGTTTACCTTCCCGCTGGAGCGGTACCTATTTATCTACTTGCACTTTTTTGACATGCTTTCGAACTGCTAGGTTGGCAGGAGCAGGGACTGAGCAATGGGAACTCACCCTGTCGCGGGGATTCGAACCACTGACCTTCTGATCGGCAAGTCCTAGGCTCTGTGGTTTAACCCACAGTGCCACCTGCTCTGCAATAAGAAGGAAGCCAGGCTCCCATCCTGCTACATACCAGACTAGTAGTTGCAGGAGATGGACACCCTCTTCAGCCTCCCATGAGACAATGTTTGATGTGATGCTACATTTTGAGGTGATGTTCAAGAGCCAAGGTGGAGCTTGGCTTTGACTTTGTTTCATTTCTGTAGCACAATTGTTTATACAAAGGTCACACCATGGCCACCAAAATGGAAATCACCAGACTCTCTTCGCGCATGCATCCAGGTCTGCCTTGGGCCCAATTACTTCCCTTGTCCCTGCAACTGTTGCCAGGATATCCTTCCTAATCAGGTTCCTTTTGCTGAAAAGCGCCCCGTAGCTATTTAACGCTGAAAGGAGGCAGAACAGGAGTTACATATTAACTGGCTTTTAAGCTCTAATTTAATGTGCGGGGCTGCGTATTGGCATAAATGAATCGAAAGACTTGAGGTCGTGCACTTCAATAAAGCCGAAATGAGTGCAGCGAAGAGTGGAAGGATTTTGACAGACAAGGGCCCCTCCGGGTAATCGCTAGGTGTGGCCACCCGGGAGCAAAATTAAACGTGTGGCCCACAAACCTGGAGAAACCTCAAGATACCTTTCCTTTCTCTTCCTGCAGATTCCTTTTGACCCAGAGAATCTGCCTGTCAGCAATAAAATGTCATTCCTTGAGGTGATGTTAATTTTAAACACAATAGAACCCGTTATGCGTGCTGAATTGAATGTCCCCTATTTTGAGATGCCTCCCCTGAATTAACCTTAAAATAAAACACCTTACCTCTCTACAACCACATGAAAAATTACTCTTTTTACAGCTCTGTCAGTTAATCAGAGTTATCAGTTTAATTAATGGTCTTCTGGTATGTGCTAACTTGGTGACCGTCAGAACCTATGGTTTAGCATGGCTGCCACAAAAGATGTGTGACCTCCAAGGTCTCCCAGTCATCCCTGTGGAAGCCATTTCAAACAGCTGGAGAAACGCTTTATTTCACCACACTATAACATAACCACAGGGCTTTGGAGGCCATTCATTTCAAATGCCAAGTGAGCATGCCAGTCACGCAGCCTCCTAGCTGCTCATTTATTTCTCTTCGGGAATCCTCCAGTCCTTTAAAAGAGGCCCCCAAAAAGTGGCCACTGACACAGGGCCATAGCTCAGTGGTAGAGAATCCACTTTGCATGCAAAAACTCCCAGGTTCAATCCCCAACATCTCCAGTTAGGGCTGAGTGGAGAGGAATCTCTTGCCTGGAACTATGGCGAGGCAGCGTAGAGCAGCGCTTCTCAAGCTATCTGATGTGGTGGACCAACATTCCCACCCTCAAGGTTCCAGGGACCAGGACCATATTTGGTCCCTGAAGCATCCCACCCAACCTGAGCTGTGGTGGCATTGTTGGGATCCAGCAGCTGATGGCTCACAGACTGGTACATATCCACCATGGCCCACCATTTTGAGGAGCATTGGCATAGAGAATCAAATCAGTGTTGGTCAGTGTAGGTAACATTGAGCTCGTTGGATCGATGGTCTGAATTTGTATAAGGCTGCTTCCTATACTCCTGTGTTCCTGCCCGCATCACAGAAGAGAGGAAATGTATCACCAACAAAAAGGGGAGACCAAGAGGAGATATGATAAACCTTCTTCAAATACCTAAAGGGCTGTCATATGGAAGATGCGGCAAGCTTGTTTTTGCCTGCTCTGGAGACTAGGACCCAAAACAATAGCTTCAAGTTACAAGAAATGAGAGTCTGACTAAACATTTGGAAGAACTTTTTGGTGGTAAGAGCTGTTCAACAGTGGAATGGACTTCCTGGGAAGGTGATAGACTCTTCTTCATTGGAGGTTTTAAAGTAGAGGTTGGATGGGCATCCACCAGGGATTCTGTAGCTCCATCAGCCTGAACCAAGGTAGTGGAGCTGGCTGGGACTGGTGGGAGCTGTCGACCAAAGCATCTATCTAAATGGCACCAGGCTAGTGAAGACTGATAATGAACCAGGTGGATCAGTGGTCTAACTCATATAAAGTAATTTAAGATATTCTTCATCCTTTTATACATCTCCTCCCTATATAATTATTCTGATTGCAGAATTCCACGTTGATTTCCCTACTTTCATTTGGAGTATCCGCAGTAGTTACCAAACCCTTTTTTTAAAAAAATCACTTTTCTGCTGCAGCAGCCAGGGAAAACTCATTTAAACTCCAAAACTTCTTTGGCGCAGATTCTTTATATTGATGAAACAGAGCTGACGTTCTCTGGAGAGGCAGAGTGTTATTAAAGCACTTAACCTAGCACGGCAGTGGCTATCAATTATACCCTTCATTTACACTATACAAGGCTGATGGCTTACTTGAAGTTCAAGAAGGGTTTTTTTTAATGAGATGTTAATTGAGTACACCTGCAGTTGGCTAAAATGTTCATGGACAATTAAGTGCAATCATTTCACTCCCCCAAATCTTGACACTCTCTCTCTCTCTTTGCCAGATTCCTGCTGTACTTCTGCGGAAGGGGAGCAGGCAGTGGACGCTGGTCCTGTTGGGCAAATGGGTCACTACTCCACCAACCCCCATCTGCCTTCAGACAGCCCCCACCTGCCTGCCTCTCTACTAACAACCAGTCCAGGGCATGGCATGGCTTGCCAGCTCCACCACCTTAGTCTCAGTGTTGCCCCTTGTAGAACTCAGCCGGGAGAAAGATGGGGACAAACCTAGAATTAGTTGGCTCTGCCAACCATTGGCTCTGGTGCCACCTGCTGTTGGACCTCCCTGCTTTCCGTCCCACCAATCCCATTGGGCACCAGTCACCACTGGGTGCAGGAGAATCACACTTCAGTAGTATAAGTACAGATAACAGAACCACTTGGATCTTTCCAGATCTTTTTCACATATGAAACTAGCAGTACAAGCAGAATGGTTCTGGCTTTGCTTTCTCCCTGGTATACTAATATTTAGCAGGTGGATACAAGGGACAGGACCTGTCAGGGAACTGCCATCGGAGCCAGAGGGAGAGGGAGGGCTCCAAAGGGATTCCGGAGAGCGTCCTGGGAGGGAGAAAAGCAGCACATCTTCTGGGGAAGGAAATCAGCGTAGCACCAGTGGAGAAGGGGGGCAGATGGGGGAATCGGCGAGGTGGCTCCAAGTCTCCTCACCGGGGACCAGCGGGGAGAGCATGGGTCCTCCAATGCCAACGCAGAAGGCTTCCGCGCAGGGAGAGTAGGCGAAGACTAGGCGTCAAAGAACTTTTATGCTGGAAGAAGTTCAAGAAACGCCCACTGACGGATCCTGCCAGCGATTGAGACAGCCACGGGCGAGTGGCTGTCCAGACAGAAAGGGTTCACTCAGGCAACCCACCCAGGTGTGGCACCAATTTACGCACGAGCAACCCCTAGAACCATTACAGGACCTTTTTGGTGGCAGCAGCAAAACTGTGGAATGGCATCTCTGAGGACATCTGTTAGGAGTTCCTCTCTTCTCAGATTTAGGCAGAGACCTTAAACCTGCTGGCTGAAGGTTGTTTTCAATTGTCCTTTGTTCTGAAGCCATTACTCTAGTGCAGTGGCTCTCAAACTTTTTTCTCTGGACCACTCTTTCAGAATAAAAAATTGCTCGTGCCACACCAATTCTTTTATTAATAAGAAATACATTGGAAAACAAAAAGGAACTCCTCCTAGTGGTGCTTGATTTATAACATAGAACACAACTACTTCATAATATGATCACGGGGCATCCAGAAAATATAAAACCATGCAGCTGCATTAGAACACAAATCAACATACGTAATTTAAGTATGTCCATAAACTCAGTGAGAGCTGTGAGCATGCTTTTGCCTAATTTATATTAGCTCTAATTTGAGGCAAACAAACTTTCATCTCCTCACCAACCCTAAGAAGGCTTTCACTTTTCTGATCTTTTATATTTGTCAAGAGTTGAAAATCGCTGTTCAAAAAATATGTCATAGAGAACTCTAGAGTGCTCTTGAAGAGAGTTGTGGATACTGTTTTGATACTTTACTTCCACGAAATGTTTAAATCATGGGTAGGCAAACTAAGGCCTGGGGGCCGAATCCGGCCCAATTGCCTTCTAAACCCAGCCCACAGATGGTCCAGGAATCAGCATGTTTTTACATGAGTAGAATGTGTCCTTTTATTTAAAATGCATCTCTGGGTTATTTGCGGGGCATAGGAATTCGTTAATTTTTTCTTTTTCAAAATATAGTCCGGTCCCAAGGTCTGAGGGGCAGTGGACTGGCCCCCTGCTGAAAAGGTTTGCTGAGTCCTGGTTTAAATGTTTCCTTGAATCTTCTCATCACACTTGCCATCCTCTCTTGCTACACCCTTTGAGAACCTCTTCTCTATTGCCTTTATTGTTTCCCATATCAGTCTTCAGCTGTGTGCTCCCATTTCTGTTGGTGATAACTAATAGGTTTCTTTTTATCAAGTTGTATTTGAAGACATACGGACTACGAAATTCAATGGTTTATTGATTTATTTTTTAAATAAATGATTTCTATTGAAGTTTTTCAGGTAAACAGAAATCACATAATAACAAACACACATATGCTCCCGTTTTTTAATGATGTTTTATGTGTGTAGGTGCTCTTGATATTGGCAAGCTGCTTTGGAGATTATCCTGAGGCAGTTGCCTTACTTTGGGTGATGGTAGGACCAGACCTGGCCCAAAGAGCATCCTGTTTCTTGCGGTGACCTACCAGGAATCACACAAGTACAGTGTGAAGGTGGGGTTGCCATATGTCTGGATTTTCCAGGACATTGCTGAGATTTCAAAGGTGGAACTGACCTCGGGGGGGGGGGGGATTTCTGAAGGGCGGCACTTTGTCCTGGATCTTAGGCAAGTCAATTGAAAAACTAAACTTTCGGTGTCTTGGTGTTTATTTCAAAGGAACAGGCCTCCCATGTTGTTCTGTCCCCACAACCAGAAACTGGTAAAGCATATGGAAATGTGATATGTGTATACAGGGCTGGTCCTGCTGTTAGGCAGAGTGGGGCAGCCAATGGAGGCAGAAGATGCTGAGTGTGGTGATGCAGAGCAGCGGCACTGAGTTGGAGGGTCACAACTGCGTGTGCTGCATGGACTAACTTGCACCCCTCTAACATTTGAGGTCTAAATGTTCTGAATGCACACCTGCATCATTCTATCACCAGGGCAGGGCCAGCTGTGGCATCAGGCAGAATGAGGCAGCAACCATTCCTTTTGGGGGACCCTGAAGCTAGCCTGCTTTGCCCTTCCTGAACGCACCTCCTGCCCTCAATGCTGTGAAGGATAATGCCCAACCGCTGTTGCTGGACCACTTGTCCTATTGGTTTCTGCACATGAAATGGAGGAGAGGCCATCTTGTCCCCCCCCCCTCAGCAGCAAAGTGTCTTAGGCTAGCCCTGTGTTTAGAAGATCTTTGCAAACTTATCAAAACAAGCTGAACAGCCCCCTCATCCGAAAAAGGAAGAATCTGTCATACATTAGTTTGCACTTCTTGGACAAAGAACATGAGCGGTTTATCTCTATATGTGTTGGCCAAAGCTTCGGTGTGTTTAGCATTAATCTTCTACAAGTTTCAGGGGTGATGGTGGAGGAGGACATTTGCTTAAAAAGTTTTATTGGAAGACCTCCTATTGTGCTGTTCTGCAGTTCTTTGTAATTGATGATGTTGGCTGTAAAATAAAATAAAGTAAAATCAAAACGGACAAGGAATAAAATAAAATGACCACGCGAGTCTATAAAAACAGTCAATGGTGCTCAGGCAGAGCCGTTTACAAGCCAGCCAGAGTAAACATGGTGTCTTTAAGTGGCTGAGTGCTGCGTGGAAGGAAATTTAAAGAGCCTCGCAAGGTCCCCCAAAACATCTCCCTTAGAAGGATTTTTTTTTTTGGGGGGGGGGGAACAGCTAGCCTTCCATCTGTTTCTCTTTCATTACTAGCTCAGATGGCTGAGGTTTCAAAACATAAATGACACCAATTATCCATGGAAGATTTTTCTTTCTTTCTTTCTTTTTAAAAAAACACAATCTAAATCCAAGTTCTTTTGAATAGTCATAGTATTGATTCTATATTATGTAATATCTTGCAAAGGTCAGTTCTGTGTTTGGTGGGCCCTGGAAGGGTCACCTAGGCCAACTTTGAACCAAGAATCAACTTTGAATCATCTATCACGTAGCTAGACTTATTTTGCTTCTTCGTGGCTCCAAGGACACAGACTTATAGCCATGATAAATAATGTGGTAAGGTGTGTACTAGGGCCAAGGTGACCCGGGTTAAAATCCTGGCACCATGTTTCAGTTTAGTTTCTATTTCATTAATTTGCAACTTGATTTTTAAGGTCAGGGAGGGCTTCCCAAAACAGCACACAATTAAGCAATGAAAATCAATTTAAGAGAGTGGCCCGGAGATCCGATTTGGCTCCCAGTACAGAGGAAGACCACTCCTCCTCTACAGAAAAGGGGATCCCAATCATGCAGAAAGAAATATTTTCTCTTAAGACCCTCATGCTCAACAAAGATCTGAGGCTGAAGCTGCGAGGATAGGGGCACTTCTTCGTCCACACATGCTAAGAATTTAGCTGTAGCGGGTGGCGCTGTGGGTTAAACCACAGAGCCTAGGGCTTGCCGATCAGAAGGTTGCCTGTTCGAATCCCCGTGACAGGGTGAGCTCCTGTTGTTCAGGCCCAGCTCCCGTCAACCTAGCAGTTCAAAAGCACATCAAAGTGCAAGTAAATAGGTACCACTCCAGTGGGAAGGTAAACAGCATTTCCATGCACTCCTCTGGTTCACCAGAAGCAGCCTAGTCATGCTGGCCACATGACCTGGAAGCTGTACGCCAGCTCCCAAGGCCAATAAAGCGAGATGAGCACCGCAACCCCAGAGTCGGCCACGACTGGACCTAACGGTCAGGGGTCCCTTTACCTTTACCTATAGTCATATATTTGGTTTTTCATTTCCTCTCTTCTTCCTTTGTGTGTGCGATGTGATGTGGACAAGAACACAGGAGTATTGGAAGCTGTCTAATACAGATTCAGACCTTTGTATTGGGTCCTATTCTCTGGAGCAGAAGAAACAAACTTGCTCCATCTTCCATGTGACAGCCCTTTAGATATTTGAAGTTGACAAGAACGGCTCTGTATGCCACTACTGTGGCCCGTGTTTTGTTAGCCCCCAAATGGAAAAGGAGTGAGGTCCCATCTAAAGAAGAATGGCAAATTAAACTGATGGAATATGCGCACCTTGCAGATCTAACATACACAACAAGAGAAGAAGAAGAACATAGGTTTAAAGAAGATTGGAAAATGTTTACTGAATATAGGGTGGGAAATTGTGTACACTTGCAAACGTTGGCAGCCTTAAGATAAATTCAACAGTGGAAATAAGTTTTGATGGATGTAATAATGGAATACTGACTGGTTTAGTTTGTGTAAAAAATGCAGGGAATTACGGTACACAAAATGAACCATGGAAAAAGAAGAAGGGAAGTCATGGATACTTTAAGGTTGTTTAAATGAATATTCTAAATATAATAAAAATAATAATTTAATAATTTAATAAAAAATTATATAAAAAGAAAATAGATATTTGAAGCCGGCTAGCGTAGCTTCAAGTAAAGGCTGGACCACCATCTCTTAGGGATGCTCTAGCCCAGCACTGCCTGCATTGCAAAGGGTCTGGACTAGATGATATACAAGATCCCATCCAACTACAAGATTGTATGATTCTATATTGGAAGAGCCTTCCTTGATGATACTGAAAGTCTTTCACAACATTACATTAGGAGAAATAGCATTTAAAATATGTGTTAGTGAAGATAACATGCAAAAATGCATTTATTGGGAGAAACAGCTTGCAAAAGCTGTTTGTCCATTAGTCCAAACTGCATTGCAGATGTGTTTATTAGGAAAAATTCACATTGAACTGAATTTTTAAGATTGGGAAAATGAGAAACAGAGATAACAAAAACTGACAATTTTTTCCCACCCCAAGCTGTAGACCTGGTGTGGGGAACCTTTGGCCCTTCAAATATTGTTGAACTCCCATCATTCCTCGACATTGACCATGCTAGCTGGGGCTGAAGGGAATTGTAGTGCAGCAACATCTGGAGGACCAAAGGTTTCCAACATCTGTTGTAAACCCATCCATCAGAGCAGTGGATGGGAGGGAAGAAAAAATAAAGGAGGATTCTATATTCTAAGTGCAACACTCCCAATAGATGGGTCAATTAAGCTTTTATCTTTTGGGGAAGTCATAAATATATCCTCTCTGCCAACTGGTCCCAAACATCAATTGTGTGCTTCTAAGTTATATGAAAGTACTAATTAGCAGGAGGAGAAGCACTATAATGGCAGGAACTGACAGAACAAAAAAGCTTCTTTAATTACCTCTCCTGTGAGACTTGGCAAAGTCAAATGCCAACAAATTCCCCCCCCCCCTTTTGTTTGGTTAACAAGAATGTAGTTGCCTGGGCAAAAAAATAAAATAAAAAGTCACCATTTGTTGCTGGGGAAAGCCAGCTGTGTCGCTAACAAAATGGGCCTTGGTGACAGCCGATGCACGAAGTGTACTTTAAGGTCCCATCTGCACTATATATTTCAAGCACTATGATACCACTTTAGACAGCCGTGACTTCCCCCACAGAACCCTGGGAGCTGTTGCTTGTTAAGGGCGCTGAGAGTTGTTAGCAGACCCTTATTCCCCTTTCCCCCGAGCTACAATTCCCAGAGTTCCTTGGGGGGAACAGATGATATGCAAAGCAGCAGTTTTGCCTTGCAATGCTCAGACTGGGAAAATACAGGCAAGAGAGGAAATCAGAAAGATAATAATTAAGAGTTCACGTATTATCTGTCCTGCAATAGGGGAGAAAATGTATTGGGAATCAGCTAGATTTCTTCACAGTCACTTAGAAGGAGACCATGGAGACTGAGTTAGCAGCAATGCAGACAAATCAATTGCAAGTCTATTATGGGAGGAGTGGGGTTTACCAGAGACCCACAAACAACTGGAGACAATGCTTACTATCTCCAATTACCTGCTGGACCCACATCATCTAGTGAGACTATAAAGGTAAAGGTAAAGGTACCCCTGCCCGTACGGGCCAGTCTTGACAGACTCTAGGGTTGTGCCCATCTCACTCAAAGAGGCCAAGGGCCAGCGCTGTCCAAAGACACTTCCAGGTCACGTGGCCAGCGTGACATCGCTGCTCTGGCAAGCCAGAGCCGCACGTGGAAACGCCGTTTACCTTCCCGCTAGTAAGCGGTCCCTATTTATCTACTTGCACCCAGGGGTGCTTTCGAACTGCTAGGTTGGCAGGCGCTGGGACCGAACAGCGGGAGCGCACCCCGCCGCGGGGATTCGAACCGCCGACGTTTCGATCGGCAAGCCCTAGGCGCTGAGGCTTTAACCCACAGCGCCACCCGTGTCCCTGAGAGTTGTTAGCAGACCCTTATTCCCCTTTCCCCCGAGCTACAATTCCCAGAGTTCCTTGGGGGGAACAGGTGATATGCAAAGCAGCAGTTTTGCCTTGCAATGCTCAGACTGGGGAAATACAGGCAAGAGAGGAAATCAGAAAGATAATAATTAAGAGTTCACGTATTATCTGTCCTGCAATAGGGGAGAAAGTGTATTGGGAATCAGCTAGATTTCTTCACAGTCACTTAGAAGGAGACCATGGAGACTGAGTTAGCAGCACTGCAGACAAATCAATTGCAAGTCCATTATGGGAGGAGTGGGGTTTACCAGAGACCCACAAACAACTGGAGACAATGCTTACTATCTCCAATTACCTGCTGGACCCACATCGTCTAGTGAGACTATGGAGAGGCCAAAAAGAATAGCTCCTCCCAGTTGTCTTCCTTTATTTTATCCTTGTATGGTTTTTTTTAAAAAAAATATCGAGAGAGAGAAAGGAAAACTGGATGGTATATTTCTGTAGCAGGTGCTGACTAGTTTCGAAAACTAAATAACAGTTTAGAGGCAAGGAAACATGAGGAGGGTGGAGACGAAGAATGGATCTGAGTAAAACCTAAGCCACTGGTGGCTAGCCAGTTGGAGGCTTGCCATATTTCATGAAGTGAAAATCTGGACGATTGGTGGCTTCCCAAAAACAACTCACTAGCCCAGTCCCCCTTGCTGCCCTTTTGGTTCTTTCTCACCTATCTGCACCTAAGTACCGTATTTTTTGCTCTATAGGACTCACTTTTTCCCTTCTAAAAAGTAAGGGGAAATGTGTGTGGGTCTTATGGAGCGAATGCAGGCTGCGCAGCTATCCCAGAAGCCAGAACAGCAAGAGGGATCGCTGCTTTCACTATGCAGCGATCCCTCTTGCTGTTCTGGATTCTGAGATTCAGAATATTTTTTTTCTTGTTTTCCTTCTCCAAAAACTAGGTGCGTCTTGTGGTCTGGTGCATCTTATAGAGCGAAAAATATGGTATAGCCCAGCTCATCGCTCTGAAGTGCTCAGCAGAGTGGCCATCTGGACTGACTTCCTCTTCAATGGAACTCACCCGACCAGTTGCCCCAACTCCCGCAAAACTCATAACTGTATTCTCAAGCCTTCATATTTACCCACCAATCACTGTATTTTTGAGGAAAAACAATAAGCATATCCATTTACATATATATGATACAGCTCTGTAACCTTAATTATATTTTATTGCTATTCTGTTGTTGTTTTCCTCTATTTTTTTTAATCATGCATGTAACCTTTTTATTTTTCCACTTTCTTTCCACCCCCTGTTTACTTTAACTCGCTGTAATACTTTCAATAAAATATAAATATATAAAATACTGTATTTTTGAGCACCTTCACCCAAAAGGCACATCTCTAAATGTATTTACTCCCTTCTTCCCCCAATAAATATATAGTGGTATTCAATACTTGTCCTGCTACGAGTGGACCAATTGAAGATAATGGGCATGGCTACTCTGAGCAGCACCTAGTTGAGTGCAACCCATTCATTTTAAAATGCATTTTGCTATGGGGTTTTTGTTGTTGTTTTGAGCTGAGAACTGCATCACAAATATCTGTGGAAAGTGTGAAATCTGAAGCATGACCGTTTTCTGATCCCCACATTTTGTAGAGGAAGGTGTGGATCAACTCATTTTTCATTAGAATTCACAAAGAGCAAATCCACCCAGCCTCCTTAGCTACAGCCCTACAACACAGGCTGCTTTTAAGCTCGTATCTTCCAAACCCAGATCTGCTCTGTTTGCTCTTTGTCTCCCGTGCGTTCCAAAAGCACCAACTTTGCAAAAAAAGCCACACACAAAAAAAGTTCCACCAAAATGGAATTGGCTCATTTACATTCTCGAGCTTCTAAAACCTCGGTGCGTAAAACTCGCTCCGTCTCCCCTCTGTACTGCATCTCAGCAGTGCGTAGGCCAGAAACAGCTTAAAGCCTGCCAGGAAAGTGGTTCTCAGGCACAGGCAAGTATTATACACTAATAAATTGATGGAAGACTTTGAAAATCCTCCAAAAGGACAGGTGTTCAAATTAAATCCAGTTAAATATTTGCGGCGTTTTGCGCCTGAACAACTGCTGAACTTCAACAGTTCTTAGTAGATAAACACCCCGTCAGACTGCTGTGCTTATGACTGGAGAACTCTGACAGGGAAATAAAGGGGGGGGGGGAGAGAGAGAATTTGAGCTGCTCTTTCCAAATGGAACTAATTGCCTAAGCATCATAGACAAAGAATATTGATCAGGAAAACTCTGGAGAAGTAAATAATAAAAATAAAAGTTAGCGAATGTTCCTCCTCTGCTGTATACCGTCTGTATACACGGAACTGGTTCATAGAGGAATACTCATCTCTTCAGGGATGCGGGTGGCACTGGTCTAAACCACTGAGCCTCTTGAGCTTGCCAGTCGGAAGGTTGGTGGTTCGAATCCCTGCTATGGGGTGAGCTCCCGTTGCTCTGTCCCAGCTCCTGCCAACCTAGCAGTTCGAAAGCACACCAATGTAAGTAGATAAATAGATACCGCTGCAGCGGGAAGGTAAATGGTGTTTCTGTGCACTCTGGTTTCCGTCACGGTGTCCCTTTGCACCAGAAGCGGTTTAGTCATGCTGGCCACATGACCCAGAAAGCTGTCTGTGGACAAACACTGGCTTTCTCAGCCTGAAAGCCAGATGAGCGCCGCAACTCCATAGTCACCATTGACTGGACTTAACCATCCAGGGGTCCTTTACCTTTTCTTAACTTACTCATCTCTTCACTGTTTTGTGTCCTTTTTGCACTTACTTAAAGGACAGCCAATGAGGAGGCCTTCAGAAACCGACAATGTTTGCTCTCTCATTCCCAGATGTGCCCCGCTCCGGAAATTACATAAAGATAAAGGTAAAGGTACCCCTGCCCGTACGGGCCAGTCTTGACAGACTCTAGGGTTGTGCGCTCATCTCACTCTATAGGCCGGGAGCCAGCGCTGTCCGAAGACACTTCCGGGTCACGTGGCCAGTGTGACAAGCTGCATCTGGCGAGCCAGCGCAGCACACGGAACGCCGTTTACCTTCCCGCTGGTAAGCGGTCCCTATTTATCTACTTGCACCCGGGGGTGCTTTCAAACTGCTAGGTTGGCAGGCGCTGGGACCGAACGACGGGAGCGCACCCCGCCGCGGGGATTCGAACCGCCGACCTTTCGATCAGCAAGTCCTAGGTGCTGAGGCTTTAACCCACAGCGCCACCCGCGTCCCTAGAAATTACATATGCTCCAACAATTCTCCGACAAAAATAGGGACATCCTACATCATCATCATCATCATCATCATAATACCCCATCCATATGATTGGATTGCTCCAGCCACTCTGGATGGCTTCCAACATATGTAAAAACATAATAAAACATGAATCATTAAAAAAAACTCCCTATAGAGGGACTTCTTCTGAAGGCTGTATAGTTAGCTATCTCCTTGGCTCAGGGGTCGCATAAGTCCAAACCCTCCAACATTTTCCCGATGAAAATGGGGACATCCTAAGGAAAAGTGAGACATTTTGGGATGAAATCAGAAACTGCAATGGGTTCTGCAAATGTGGGACTGTCCCTGGAAAACAGGGGCACTTGGAGGGTCTGAAACTAAGATAAAGAGGGAGAATTTGTGGTGATTCCAGTGTTGATGGACTCCAACTCTCACCAGCCCCAGCCAGCACTACCACTGCTTAGAAATAGTTAGGGAAACTATTTCTGTTTTATGCTACCAGCTGCACAGACTTACAATGCAGTACTAATTTCTACCCAGAAGTAAGTCAGTGAGGCTTAGTTGTCAAGTGAGAAGGGCTAGGAAGGCAGCCTTAGCCATTTTTTATGATATGAAGGGAACAGACAGAACAAATACAGCATGCTCAAGACACGAGAAATGCCATCTCTTTGTGTAACAGTCCAAGGGAACATTTAATTCCGCCCACTGGGAGTATTTGTCAAATTCCCTGTATTCCCAAGCCAAGCTGCTTTAAGACTACTCATTAGAAAGACACTATTGCCCCTATCGCTGTGAGGTGGCTTATCTCTACCAAAGGCATTGCCCTTCCTTTACTTCCTTGGAAACTTCCAGAACCTGCCTCGTAGCCGAATTCCACAGCCTGAACTATTAAAAATGTATCATTTTTTTTTATTTGGTTGCATGGCAACAGATGATCCCTTTGTTCTGTTTTGACAAAACAGCTGCTGAGAGCTCCATCTTGTCATTATAACTGAGAGCGATGCCCGCAGGCTTTCTTCAAAAAACACAATGCAACGCCATACCAAGTACTAAAAGGTAATGAGAGAGTTCTGCACGTCTCTAATTCTCTTTCAAGGCAAACTTTGGGCTGTTGTAAGTGCTAAGCTGTGCACTGGAGTGAATTTTCCTTTCCCCAAGTGGAACCTGTAGAGTCTCATTCCATCTCAGTCCATGGCTCCAGAAGCCTGTAAGGGGTTAAAAAAAACCCACTTGCACTCCTCTTCCACCACCTCCTCCTCCCCAGGCTTGTTTAGTGCACAATTTAGGAGACTTTCATTTCAGTCTCTTTCTCTTGTCTCTTATAAGCAACTCCATGAACCACATCCATTTCCTGCCTTCAGACACATGTAGAGGACTTTACTTACACATAACCCCAGTTCACAAGTAGGCCTTTCATTCCCATTCAGCCTATGGACACTGTGCCTGGTTGGGGGATGGTTTAAAGGCTGAACAACAAGGGGTCTACAGTGGATTTTAACAAATCCTGAATCCCAAGATGAAGCAGTCTGCTTTGGCAGTATTCTGAGCTTATCTGAGGCGAAGCAGGATCCATTTGAGGTGTCCCAGGTTGAAGCCGCCCCCCCCCCCAAAGTAGCATGTGGCAACTGGGAAACCCAGATGTCAGTGCTACAGAAAACTTGTCTACTGAAATGAATGTATTTAGGACTGCCATAAAAAGAAAAAGATAGGGCAAGGGTGGGAGGAGAGAGGAGAGAGAGCTCCATTGCGACTGACAGATCTGACTTGTAATAAGAGGGAATGATGTTTCCCACCCTAAAAAATAGTAAAGGCTTCCCTTACAGGAAAATTACTGCAGTTTTCATTCTGAATTTTCCTTCTACAATTTGGCAGGATCCACTCCTGCAGGGAAGAAGGGTCTGCTATGCCTGCAAATTCCATTCATTTCTGCCATTTTTTAAAAAAGTTATAAACTGCCCCTTCCTTTAAAATTATCAAATTTTAAAACTGCAAAAGCCATTTCTCTGTGATTTGGCAGGATCTATTTTCCCCAGAGGGCCTATAATGTCTTCAAATTCCACCCATATCCTGAAAAAGAAAAACAATTATAGGCATTGTGATCTCATAATAGAGAATGGAATGAGGAATGCCATAGTGTTTTTTTCTAAAGCAGATTTGGACATAGACTCAAGCTAATTGAGCAACTTCTGGGGTGCTTTTTTTTTAAAAAAAAAAAAAAACCTCTCATGAAAATTCAACAGCTTTTTAGTGCACATTTCTCCTTATATACACATTTTTATACAGAATCTTATATCATAATAGAATAGCCATTTCCCTTAGTATCATGCACGCTTATATATTATTTTCACAAATATGTGGATTTTTATTGTACCTTCCCCTAATATGTATTTTTGTACACATTTTTGGGTTGAAGAACGGTAACACAAAATTCAGAAAAGCACAAATTTCAAAGGAAACTTGCATTTTGCCTCGTGCATTTTTCTGAGAAATATAAATTAGGTAAGTTCCCATCAAAATGCACACTGAACCAAATTTCTCTCCCAACCTTAGTGTCAGTATGCAAGCTGAATCCCCAACTCATCTTCTGTCAAGTTCCTAGTTAAAGATCCTTTGCAAGAACAAGTCATTGCAATGAACATACCCTTCCTTTCAACATTTATTGCTAATTGTTTTCGGAAGCATTCCAATGAATCAAGAATTTACTCATTGGATCTGGGATGTGCAAATAAAGGAGTCCTATATCTTTCAGCACAAACAGATGAAGGGCAGAAGGATGGAAAGCTAAGATTACTGTTCTCTGCAAATCCAGACTATTTCCCATAAGCTTTAATGGGCTGTAATATCAGCGATGTGACGTTTTATGCCTGGAGATAAGCATAAAGCATGACTGGCAGGAAGGAACTGTGGTCCTGATTCTTATCTCTTTTACACTGGTGCAAGTCTATTAATTTCAGTGGAGCCGCAACTGATTTGCACAAATGTAAGCGAGATACAGTCCCAAGTCTTTGGGCTATAGCAACTGGCTGACAGAAATTGTGCCAACTATAACCAGCCTTGAAGACAATGCTAGCCTCAGATAAGGACTTATAAGATCATAAACGGCACAGAGGAAGCGGATAGTGAAACCATGATTTGCTTTCCTGCAAAATACAGGAATCAGAGATGCTTCAGTGAACTAACTGCAGTCAGATTATATATATAGAAAACCCCACACAGTAAAAGAAGGTTTTCTCTCATTCCACTGGCATACCAAGCGCTGAGAGTCAATTTTCCAGTAGTGCAGGAGTGGGTGGAGCCAAAGAATCAGGGGTTTCCAGGTGAACTGAAGTAGCTGTCCAGCTTGGAGGAAAATATATGACTGAGCTGAAATGTCCATTTCACTATTAGAAGTAGTAGTAGTAGTAGTAGTAGCAGCAGTCATTTTGAAAAATACAAAGCCACACCTCACATCTCTGCAATAGAAGCACAACAGAAAGCCCAAAGCAGCTGTCCAGCCATTTAAAAAGTGCACTGATGCCTTCCATATCTCCACATGAATCTACAGACTCTTCCTTCCTCTTTCAACTTACCGTATATTATGCCTGTCTATGTCCATGCCACCTGCTTACGACGGGCTCGTGACTCCATCAGCAGTGGTGGGATAGAAGAAGGTCTCCTTATTTCCTTCACCACCACACCCAATCCACAATGTCTGTGACCTAGGTGTCAGCATCACTGAGGAAATGTCATTTCTCTAGGGCTACTGATATCTATTGGTATGTGAGTGTGGGTGAGGAGAGATTATTTCTTCTGTAGCTCATCTCAAAGTCTGAACCAGAGAATAAGTTTCTGCAATTCTTGTCTAATATTAGATTAAAGAATAATTAAACACCAAAACTCACATTTCCAAGTTGTGGAACCTGCATTTTCATATCCCACAATCTTGGAACAACTATTGTTTTTAGACTTCACCATTATGTGAGAATTTCCAGGAGGCATTTCTCTGGATGTAGTTTAGTCAGATCTAGCAAGGAAATTGTTTTAACCGGATGCAGAAGTGGCTGCAGCTATAGCTAAATCAGGGATTTAAGCCAGTGGAGGACTCTCTAACTCTAGAAGAGTTGCTGTCCTAAAAGGAAGAAAGAAGGCAAACAAATCAAGTAGTGATTGATGATTTGTTGTTCTTGCTTAGCATGCATCAGTCTCTATCTGTATAATAAAACGAAAACCACGATGGGAAACCCATGTGACTTCCACCTGTCCATCTTTTATGGGCACAGTGACTATTTGCTTACCTGTTGACTATCACTATTTTCCTGCTTACTTTGGGAAATGGGTCTCAGAACTTGGCAACTCTGGACTGAATTTTGAAATGCTAAATATTTCAATGTTTGGGGAGTAATAAGTAGAGATGCTGGGGATGTTTTCCCAACTCAGATTTGGAAATGGATGTCAGAGTCTAGTAAATTGTGCTTCAAATATGAGGCAAGCTTTATAAACCCCCCTCTCAATTCTTCCCTGTTTCAGATATAAATCTAGGGATGAGAAGAATTCCCAGTCTCTCCTGCACCCCCAGCCTCTCCCACATGTGGACTGTGACTCCCATCAGCCCTTCCCAGCACAGCAGATGGAAATGGCTACTGGGACTTACAGTGCAAAACATCTGGATGGCACCACACTGGGTATCCTTGCTGTATACATTCCATGTAACTCCAAGCTTCTTTTTATTAGTTCTGTAATAAAACTTCTTAACTGGTTTTTTTCAGACAGAGAACATGGAGCAAAATAAAAACAAATAGGGGATGATCACGGAGACTGTCTGTACTGAAAAACACATCACTTAGCACTAGACAGTTTTGGTCAGAACAGAAATGTGCTAAACCACCAGACGGTGTTTTCTTTTTCTTTTTTTAAAGAAACCACTAATTATTAAATTGGTATGAGATTTCCTACTAAGGTGGGGCAGGACAGACTATAAAAGTCAACATCTGTTTATCCCTAATAAGTTTGGTTGCCTGTAGAACCTGATCATGTTCCTGACGTGTCTGTAATAGCTGGTTAATTTTTCCTTCCCCTTTGAAGAAAGTTCTGCTTCTTGCATTTCAGCCAGCAACGCTCATGAAAAGAGGCTGCTATTATGCAGATGCGAACAGTGTGTTCCATTCATACAAGTCCTTGCTAAATTCAGACCAACATTTTATTCCACGCCACCTGCTGTGCTTTAATTTCATATACTCCAACTGTGGAGTTCATACTTCAAGTAGATTGACTGTTAGGAACATAGGAAGCTGCCTTTTTTCCTTGCCAGGCCATTGGTCCATCTACTTCAGTACTGTCTACAATAGTATACACTATGCTATGTTAATTGCTGTCCATACTATACTGGCACCAGTTCTCTACGAGTGTTTGCATGGAGCCACTCTCAGATGCTGAAGATTGAACCTGGGACATTGTAACACATGGGCTCTCATAGAATCATAGAGTTGGAAGAGACCACCAGGGCCATCGAGTCCAACCCCCTGCCAAGCAGGAAACACCATCAGAGCACTCCTGACATATGGTTGTCAAGCCTCTGCTTAAAGACCTCCAAAGAAGGAGACTCCACCACACTCCTTGGCAGCAAATTCTACTGTCGAACAGCTCTTACTGTCAGGAAGTTCTTCCTAATGTTTAGGTGGAATCTTCTTTCTTGTAGTTTGGATCCATTGCTCCGTGTCTGAGATTTGAGCTTCTCTTTTCTGCTGGTGCTTTTTGCAAATCTGGTGTGAAGGGAACTTTTAATTCAGCATTTTTTCAGCATTCTTGAAATTTACAGATTACAACTGCATGGAGTTGACTCTGTCACCCTCTATGGTAGCTTAAGTGAAAGCATCCCTGGCTCGTTCTATATATTGCAACCCTTCCAATGTCTATTTGTTGTACCCTCAAAGTAACTCCAGTTCTCCCAGAGGCCGGGCCAACTTTGCACCTCTGCTGTAGTTTATTTTCCTCTTGTGTCTTCAGCTCATGATGCTTTTCCTTACTTCTTTTGCCGTTGGTATGTTTTGCAGAGCACTGCCTGCTTGTGGCTGGGAAAGTTGTTTGTTCAGTGATCATAGGGCCAGATATGTCTCTCTCATTATTGGGATGGTTTCTGTAGCTCAGCAAGCTTAGGCATGTGCCTTGATTACTTCGTGCCTTTTTCATTCTGCTTTCTATCATATGCACAGGCTTCTCAGTTAACAAGTTAGACTGTGGAATGCATAGGCTAATGGACATATGCTTAAAACTCCAGTGTATGGTGAATACTGCAGCTTACAGGACTGAGAGCCATTGTTAGATCTAAATCCACCACATAGCCCATTCCATGCTAAAACCGACTTACTAAAGTTAACTGCCTAGCATCTGGTAAGCGCACAATCTCTAGATACTGGCTGTTTGGTTGGCATGTGAACAAGTCCGAATTCACTCCAGCTCTTTGCGATAATGCAACCTGCCTATCATGTTGCTGTGTCTGAAATGGGACTCGCAACTTGGAATAAATCAAGAAGAAACTATTGCTGAGATCGAGCCTAGAAAAAGCATTGAAAGTGCTCAAGAATAGGAGCTATCCCTATCAGTAATGAAGATGCTGCAAAATTGTATCTTCCATGAGGTTGAAAGTGGTTTTTACATGATCCAATGTAGAATCGATGCCTGGAGGGGCAACTGGGAATGATAGGCTCAGTATCAGCATGTTGCATGCTGTAACCAAAGACCCCTCTAGTCCAGCATCCTGTTCTTAGTGTGGCTATGGGAGGCTCAAAGTGCAACAGCATTTTCCCCACTTGTGCTTGTCAGCAGCTGGCATTTAGAGGCATATGGACTTTGACAGTGGAGAGAAGACATAGCCATCATGCCTAGTGGTTTGTTGTTGTTGTTTAGTCGTTTAGTCGTGTCCGACTCTTCGTGACCCCATGAACCAGAGCACGCCACGCCTTCGAGAACACTATACAACCATCTCATCCTCTGCCGTCCCCTTCTCCTTATGCCCTCCATCTTTCCCAACATCAGGGTCTTTTCCAGGGAGTCTTCTCTTCTCATGAGGTGGCCAAAGTATTGGAGCCTCAGCTTCAGGATCTGTCCTTCCAGTGAGCACTCAGGGCTGATTTCCTTCAGAATGGATAGGTCTGATCTTCTTGCAGTCCATGGGACTCTCAAGAGTCTCCTCCAGCACCATAATTCAAAGGCATCAATTCTTCGGCGATCAGCCTTCTTTATGGTCCAGCTCTCACTAGTGGTAGCCTCTTTCAAAACAATCTGTGCTGCATGGAGACCTCTTATTTTCATTTTCTGAGCATATAGCATGTTTCAAGCATTGCAAACAATACAGTGGAATTATTGTGGTTGTTGTTCTTGTCATGGTTTGAATGATTTCAGTTTATACCCAATAGTGGGTCTAAAGGTAATGAAGGCAGTTACTGCACATGCTGTAGAGGGAAGTGAGAGGCAGATGGGGCTTGTCAACCTAGGAAGGTAGCCCATCGAGGAGGACTTTGACCCTAAACCTCTGCTTCCTTGTAGCTATACAGTGGTACCTCTAGTTAAGAACTTAATTTGTTCTGGAGGTCCGTTCTCAACCTGAAACTGTTCTTAACCTGAAGCACCACTTTAGCTAATGGGGCCTCCTGCCACCACCGCACGATTTCTGTTCTCATCCTAAGGTAAAGTTCTTATAACCTGAGGTATATTTCTGGGTTAGCGGAGTCTGTAACCTGAAGCGTCTGTAACCTGAAGTGTCTTTAACCTGAGGTACCACTGTAGTCATTCATGAGAAAGGCTTTGAGAGTAAACCCTGAGGACTATTCTCTGTAATCTGCCTTGCAGAATTTATTTGGGGGAAGAAAAGGCTAAAGAGTAAACCCAACAGAAATCTGGTGTGGAGTCCCTAAGATGGTCAGATGGTGTCTTGCAAGCCTCCTTCTGACAACTCCCATTGCCAAGCTGGTCCTAAACGTATTGCTTTATTTCCTTTGGACCATATCAGCGAGGCCAAGAGAGGTGTCTTATTGTCTGGGCAGCTCAGGTCCTCCATACACAATGCCAAGGCTTGCACCCCAGAGAGGTCACTTTGCTGCTGCTAACACAGCAAAAACAATGTGGGAGGCTGCAGTTATGAGTCACCCGTCTTTGTGGCCTCGCTGTGATTCTCCAGCGGTTTGACTTCACTCCAGGAGGCACACTCTACCACCTCACAAAACAGATGGGTGCCAACACACCCTGCAGACTGCCCACCTGTGATGGATCATTTCTCTCCTTGAAATCTGGGATGACATTAATGCTCTATGCGTTATCATAGCTCCATTGTTATGAAAACCCCACCGTTTAGGTGTTAGGCATACCACACACCTATCCACAGACTCTTGTTCATACTTGCCTCTCTCAAAACAATCTGTGCTGCAGGGAGACCTCTTATTTTCATTTTCTGAGCATATAGCATGTTTCAAGCATTGCAAACAATACAGCGGCTTTATTTTGCTCCCTTCTGTTAGCTTGCCACTAGCACTCTGGACCCTGCCGATATCTCTGTCTTTGTGCCCGGTACGGATCTGAAATTGTGCAGCCTTTTTGTTCTTCAGACAATTTGTCTGCCTCTGGGCCTGCCAATACCAGCTCCACGACGTCCTTCCATTAAGCCCAATTTTTAGCAATATTCCCTCTTTTCGAAGTCCATAGGGGGCATTTGACTGTGGCTGGAGGCCATCCCTGGTTTTGTTGTTGTTTTCGTTTCAACTTTTAAGTCTGCTTCTTTTCTGACACCGTGTCTGGACTCCCACAAAGATGTTTGCCCCATTTGGGGTTTTGCTGCAACAACTTCTATTATTCCGCTTCTTGGAACTTACTCACAACAGTGTGAAGTCTATCACTCTCTCTGGCAGCTTCAGAGGAGGCGTTCATGGCTTATCCACAGCAAATCCCGGCCACTTGCAATGTCTTTATTTAAAAGCACTCTAGCTATGGAGTTCACCATTCAAGTAGATTTATCATTAGGAAGCTGCCTTACACTATTGGTCTACCTGGCTCAGTAGTTTAAGGATGGAGAGATTGTGAGCCTTCATATGTGGATGGATTCCAGCTCCCATTAACCCCTGGTGGCATGGACATTAGTCAAGGAGGATGAGAGTTGTAGTCCCATCACCATTAATGATCTTGAGTTAGGAGAGAGCAATGAGGTAACCAGGTTTGCTAATGACATCAGATTGTGCGAGGATTTTGATGAGCTCCAAGATCTTTGCAAATTGGGGGAATGGGCAGTAATGCTTCTCGATGTAAGCAAGTCTAAAGCTATGCACATTGGGGCAAAAATATATATCCTGATTTCACATATTATTATTGGCGTTTGAACTGGTGATGACTGACCAGGAAAAAAGATATTGGAATCATAGGGGAGAGATCAATTATGATGTCAACCCTGGGTGTTGCAGTTGTGAAGAAGGTAAATTCCTTGTTGGGGATCACTGAGGAAGGGATTGAAACAGAAATATAATATCATATTGCCATCATACAAATTGCATATGTTCTGGACGC
The DNA here is from genome assembly GCF_965153285.1 of Podarcis tiliguerta. Classification (NCBI taxonomy): domain Eukaryota; kingdom Metazoa; phylum Chordata; class Lepidosauria; order Squamata; family Lacertidae; genus Podarcis; species Podarcis tiliguerta. The sequence goes on along the minus strand of NC_139547.1, from coordinate 42,321,475 downwards.
TCCACTCAAAAAAAAAAAAAAAGATATAGTAGAGCTGGAAAAAGTTCAGACAATGGGGCTGCATTAATTCGCCTCAGAGGAAAGGATACATTCAGGACATTTTTTAGCTTAGTGGAGCAAAGGTGTGTAAGGTGCGAAATGGTAGAGGTGTACAAGATGGTGTGGAGGAAACAGATAAGCTGACATTTTTCTCCCTCTCTCCTAATACGAGAGGCCCAATAGGGTCATTCGATGAAGCTGAATGTCAGAAGATTCAGGATAAACAAAAGAAAGCACTTACCGTATTGGCCCGAATATAAGCTGCACTTTTCCCCCCCCCAAAATTCTGACTGTGAAAAGCTATAGTGTGGCTTATATTCAGAACCGAGTGCTGCGCTCCTGGAACTACCACCCTGAACGGGGGATGGGGTGGCCGGCTCTGGCTTGGGGAGGTAGTGCCGGGAGGCGGGCACACAGCGTGCTTGAAACCGAGTGCTGGTGCGAGCCTTCCCCCCACCCCCTGTTCAGTGCCAGGAGGCGGGCCACCCCCCCAAATAATCCTTGAGTTTTAAAGGTGCGGCTTGTATGCGGGTGCGTCTTATATTCGGGCCAATACGGTATTAGCCCAGCACGTAACAAAACTATTGAATTCACTCCCACAAGATGTAGTAATGGGCACCAATTTAGATGGCTTTGAAAAAGGGGATTAGAGAAATTCATGAAGGACGAATGTATAGTTGGCTACTCACCGTGATGGCTGTGTTCTCCATCCATTGTTGGAGGCACCATACTTCCAAATACCAGTTGAGGCGAAGCGGGTCCTTCTTGTGAACTTTCCATAGGCATCCGGTTGGCCACTGTGAGAACAGGATGCTTGACTAGATGGGCTTTTGACCTGATTCAGTAGGACTCTTCGTATGTTCTCAGGTAGTCCAGCCACGCTTAGAGGGCCATGTCCCACTGCTCTACAGTAACCAATAGTGGTGTTCTAGGGTTTAAAGAAGGAACTATACATGGAAAAACCAGGGATGTAACCTGGAACATATTGGATTCAAAACATGTGCTCTATAACCAGGGCTAGACCAAACATTTTTGCTGTCTACGGCAAAGGGCAAGATGGCATCTCTCTCCATTTATTTATTGTTACTTGATATACAAGCAAGCTCTCTAGGTCATCTCACTCTGTCCAATGGTAGGACCGGGCCCATTTACCACTGAGCAACAGCCCTTCTTACTGGTAGCAAGGAATTACAGTATCTCTTTCATGCTTCTCCATATGAACCTGGAGATAAATCCATTCCTCTCCATAGTTTTCTAAACCGTACATATAAAGACTGAAAATTCACATTGATTCTTTAACTATAATTTGTCAATATTCTTCTATTTATATAACATACACCCAATAGCAAGGGAAGTATTTGTTCAGTGGGATCCTTGCACAGAGAATGCATCACTAGGCGGATTTTATATGTATCCTGCTCTGATTATGTCTAGGGAAATCTCCTCCGTTAATGCACATTTTCAAAAAGAACTTCCTTCCAACAATGACAGATACCTCTAGGGTCTCTATTGTTTCCTGTGACTGTTAACATGCCGAGATCAAAGGAGAAAGGATTTGAGTCATTTGGGGGGGATGAATTTAATTAGTTCTCTGACTCTGCGCAGACATTTTGGATTTCACTTGTGATCATCTCCTACAAGACCTGCAGTTGTGCTTTTAGTATGATCATATGAATCAGTTCAGTGGAAAGGAGGAAAGAAAAAGATTTTGCCTCTGTGAATGTCTTTTCTTCCCACCTTTTAAAAATGTTTCGCATATGCTCACGAAACAAGGCACTTTAGATAAGAGATTGATCTGTGTAAAATCTACATTCAGTTTGAAACAGGCAACGAGGTCAGGACTGAGCTGTTCAGAGCTGCCTGGGAAATTTTCATCAAGACACTGCAAACATCAGGCTGTGTGTGTGTGTGTCTGGAAAACAACATTGATTTTTAGCATCTGAGAAAAAGCTATCATGTCTGAAATGCAAGCATCTTTATTTTGGCTTGGAGCAATGAGCTCAGTATAATATACGGCTTAGCATGAGAATGCTCTATATTGCTTATGCTGAGGCTATTGTACTAAGTTGTATTTGAAGCATCCTCTCTCTCTCTCTCTCTCTCTCTCTCTCGGTAATGGCAGAAGATTCAGGAGAGGCAGGAAAAAATACTCCATGTGATGCACAGTTAAGCTATGAATCTCTCTACCAAAGATGGGAATGGTGGCCACCACCTTAGACAACTTTCAAAAAGCATGGAGTATGGAGGATAAGGCTATCAGTGGCTATTAGTCATAATGACTCTATTCTATCTCCACAATCAGTTGAAGGATGTCTCTATACTCCATTTCCAGAGGAACACCCTTGATGGCTCTCATGTCCTGCTTATAAGCTTTCTATAGGCATCTGGTTGGTCACTGTGGGAAACAGAATGATGGACCGGATGGACCTTTGTTCTCATCTTATGTACTTAGGTATATAGAAGGTGATAAAAATATATTGCTTTGTGTGAACTTGGGTCTTGGGTACATCTGGTTATGCCTGGTTATGAGCAAGTCTAGATGGATTATATATCAGGCCATTTGACAACACCTGCTGGTCAACATGCTCCAGCACACTTCCAAGACCTGGGGCAGCCCTTTCAGTACAGTGGACTTATCTTCTTGACCTTGGCTTGATGCCTTGTGGCCAGTCCTGGAGGTGGGCCCTGGGTGCTGCTTGGTGGTCTCCTGACACCTCCATGAGCATTCCTAGAATGGGCTGAAGTTGCTGCTGAGAGGGATCCTGTATCTGCTGAGAGGGATCTCCAGAGCCAGTGTGGTGTAGTGGTTAAGAACGGTAGACTCGTAATCTGGGGAACCGGGTTCGTGTCTCCGCTCCTCCACATGCAGCTGCTGGGTGACCTTGGGCTAGTCACACTTCTTTGAAGTCTCTCAGCCCCACTCACCTCACAGAGTGTTTGTTGTGGGGGAGGAAGGGAAAGGAGATTGTTAGCCTCTTTGAGACTCCCTAGGGTAGTGATAAAGCGGGATATCAAATCCTAACTCTTCTTCTTCTTCTAGCCTTGCACTCAGGTGGCATTCATAGAATGACAGAGTTGGAAGGGACCTGAGGGTCATCTAGTCCAACCCACTGCAATGCAGAAATCTCAGCTAAACCATCCATGACAGATACCCATCCAACCTCCACTTTAAAACCTCCAAGGAAGGAGAGTCCGTCACCTCCCGAGGGAGACCATTCCACTGTCAAACAGCTCTTACTGTCAGAAAGTTTTTTGTATGTGTAGTCAGAATCTCCTTTCTTGTAACTTGAATCCATTGGTTCGAGTCCTACCCTCTAGAGTAGGAGAAAACAAGTTTGCTCCCTCTTGCATGTGACAGACTTTTAGATATGTGAAGATAGCTATCATGTCTCCTCTCAGTCTCTTTTCCAGGCTAAACACCCCCAACTCCTTCAACTGCTCTTCATAAGGCTTGGTTTCCAAACCCTTGATCATCTGGGTTGCCCTCCACTGTACACTTTGTTGTTTAGTTGTTTAGTCGTTGTTTAGACTCTTCGTGACCCCATGGACCATAGCACACCAGGGACTTCTGTCCTCCACTGCCTCCCGCAGTTTGGTCAAACTCATGCTGGTAGTTTCGACAACACTGTCAAACCATCTCGTCCTCTGTCGTCCCCTTCTCCTTGTGCCCTCCATCTTTCCCAACATCAGGGTCTTTTCCACCTCTTCTCATGAGGTGGCCAAAGTATTGGAGCCTCAGTTTCACGATCTGTCCTTCCAGTGGGCACTCAGGGCTGATTTCCTTAATAATGGAGAGGTTTGATCTTCTTGCAGTCCATGGAACTCTCAAGAGTCTCCTCCAGCACCATAATTCAAAAGCATCGATTCTTCGGTGATCAGCCTTCTTTGTGGTCCAGCTCTCGCTTCCATACATCACTACTGGGAAAACCATAGCTTTAACTATATGGACCTTTGTTGGCAAGGTGATGTCTCTGCTTTTTAGGATTCTGTCTAGGTTTGTCATTGCTTTTCTCCCAAGAACCAGGTGTCTTTTAATTTTGTGACTGCTGTCACCATCTGCAGTGATCATGGAGTATCTTTCTTTAAATTGTGGTGCCCAGAACTGGACACGGTATTCCAATTGTGGTCTGACCAAAGCAGAATACAGTAGTACAATCTTCTCATGCTGCCAGATTTTCCTTTTCAATCACAGTCCCCTGAGCCCTTTGCATCGCCCCCTCCATGGAATCCAGCCAAGCCCCTAAGGCTTCCCAAGGGGCACAGTGCACCTAGAGCTTGCCCTATGTCAGGGACCGTGCTGCAGAGGGCTGCACTGAGGAGGAACGGTGGGAGCCTCCCCCTGCTCCAGATCCTGAATTTTCCCAGGAGCAGGAGGACAGTATAGATTTGGAACAGTGGTTTGCAGAGGGGCATGGTTCAGAAGGCAGAAGCTGTGAAATACTGGAGGGGGAACAGCTAGGAGAAGAAGCACTGGAAGGGAGAGGGTTAAGAGATTCAGTCTCTGGGCAGGATTCCTCCGCTCAGCCCAAGGTCAAGAAGGGCTCGGAAAGTGGCAGAACAGAAAGCACAGAGGGGACAAGCTCAGATTACGAGATGTAGAAGTGACTTAGCTTCATAGAAACCGAAGGGGGTGGACTCTTTAGTTGGGAGCACCACCATTACTAGGAGATGTCTTCTTTGTTCTCTCACTGTGATCATTAAAGTTTCCAACTGGTAAGAAGACTCCTTTTCCTTTGTTCTGCTTATCTACGGCTATGGTGGAGGAAGCTGATTCCCCAAAGCCTGACACCCTATTCCCTTACATGGACCCAGTTCTTTCAACACCATGTGGCTCTCACAAGAATGTGCTCACCAGCCCTTTCCATCTTTTGCAGCTAGTTGACACCTCCCTTACTTATGGCTCTTCGTGCCTCCCAAAGCCTCACACCACCTCCTGAAGCTGGATGCCACTACAGATGCTTCTGTGTCTCTTCATGACTACTGTAGCCCTGCACCACCTCTTGAGGCTGACTGCTTCTTCTGCTGTTCCTTGGGTCCCTGCCAAGACCAGTTGGAACAATGACATTCCTTCTCACCAAAGTTGAAATAGACTGAGAGCAACTTGGGGGCCTTTTTATCCTCTGAGAGAGGACAAGGCCAAGCAGAGTCTTCTGCCTGGTCCACCTCCAGGCCCCACCCAGAAGATCCCAAGTATGGCCACCAATCTGTCTATCCATGCCTTGTGTTGGGTCACAAATCAGACTCCCTTGTGAATTGGAGAACAGGGATTGATCCTGAACCTCTTTAATGCCAGTTCAACATTACAATTTGTAATAAGATTCATCCAGACTTCTGACACCCTTAGGTCTTTCCCCCCATTGTTCTCTTCTCTAAAACAATATTGTTTTCATAAATTCTGCCTAAAGCTTCTCAACACTTGAAGAAGGAGAAGCAAAAATACAATTATATATATATATAATTATATATATATAATCTCACGACCTTCCCCACCTGCCAGTGGATAGTGAATTAACATGTTTATGCAAAGAAGTGAATTTGAACATCAGAGAGCCTAACATAATTAAGATTTGCCTGGAACATTTGTAACTTGAGCTTCAGCCATCTCCTGGAATTATTGCTATGGTTATCGCTTTAGTAGGTATTAAATCGGAGTAATTATTACAAGCACCCATGAGATATATTGATGTGGTTCTCACACTGCTTTCCTCTTAGAAAGTCAAATACACACCTCAAAGCTAAGCCTTTTAATAATGGAAAAAACCCAATCCTGCCTAATCAAATTACAAAAGAGATTTATGATAAACTAATGCATGTTGGCCAAGGCTTTCATACTTTATATGCCCCAGCAGACAATGGGGGCATCTCTGTTTCCCCTCTGTCTCCCCATCAATTATTTATTTTTGTTTATCTAATTTGCATACTGCTTTGCATTTCAAAAAAACCTCAATGTGGCTTGCATGGCTTGCAAAATCATTAAATATTCTATAAAAATACAAATTCCACATTCAATACATCTGCTAATAATAAAATCCCACATTTTAAACAACATGCTTAAGCAATAAATATCTAAACCATGTACGTAACTGTATACCTAAAATAAAAACTTAGAGTGAGGAGTGGCTATTGACCACGTGAGGATGCTGGTTGTCCTTTAGCTACAGCACTAAGTTCAAGATGATGGTTCATAGAATCATCTAGTACAACCCCCTGCTATGCAGATATCTCAACTGAAGCATCCATGGCAGATGGCCATCCAACCTCAGCTTCAAAACCTCCAAGGAAGGAGAGTCCACAATCTCCTGGGGGAACTGAACAGCTCTTACTGTCAGAAAGTTTTTACTGATGTTTAGTCAAAATCTCCTTTCTTGTAACTTGAATCCATTGGTTCGAGTCCTACCCTCTGGAGCAGGAGAAAACAAGCTTGCTCCATCTTCTGTGTGGCAGCCTTTGAGATAGCTGACGATGGCTATCATATCTCCTTTCAATCTCCTCTTTTCCAGACTAAGCTTACCCAGCTCCCTCAACCATTCCTCATAAGGCTTGGTCTCCAGACCCTTGATCATCTTGGTCACCCTCCTCTGCACATGTTCCAGCTTGTCTTCAGCTTTCTTAAATTGTGGTACCCAGAACTAATTTAATTTTGTATTTTTTTACATTGCTGTAACTGGGACCTGATGGTGAAAGGAGGGTTTAAAAGTACTATATGATAATTTTATAGCCTTCTTAATTGCCATGGTGTCTTTTAAGAGGTTTGCGAGTATAAAAAGAATCGCCAGGAGCATATAAGCACATATAATCAAAATGCACAAGTGCATCAAAACGTACACAATTAGAGTGTACAACAAAATGGACAGCGATAAAGTGATGATGATGATGTAAATAGCAGCAGCAGTTCATCAGAAGTGATGCCATCATGGGTGCCCCTAAACCAGGCCATGTGCGTTAGTTTCCTCCCTGCCTGCTTCCTTGCTCTATCTCATTATAAAATGCAGTCCCTTAAATTACAGACTAGTTACCTTTTTCCCTTCCTCCTCTTCTCTTGGAAAGCTCATTTGCATCATTACAAATGAAAGTGATATGCTTATGATATAACCAATAACTGGGAGCAGAGTGATTCTTTATCTTTTAAATGGGTATAACTTTCATCAAATCCTGAACTGCAGAGACTCTAATATGCTAGACATTGGAGGGGGAGAGGGAGGGAGGGAGTCCAGGAGGAGAGAAAAAGCCAGTCTCTTCCTATGTCCACCAACAATCCTCTCATCACACACAGTACTTCTCCACTGGTCCCGTGGTTTGTCACAATCTGTCACACGCCAACACTAACTTCAGAAGTGATGGTAATATGGAGTTAATAGGCTCCATTAGCCTATTACAGTAAAAGCTCGTTCATCTTAATAGCTTGGAGGATGGCCAAAATATGCAGATAATCAGGAAATTGGATAAATGGGAGTGTTATTGCCAGGGTGCCAGAAGGAAAGTGGGCTACACAATGCGTTTTTCTCTGTTTCCACTGTTCATGGTGTGAGTGCTGTTAACTTATGTAGCCAAAATGGTACCACTCACATGCAAGAGGGAGGTGTCAGCAGGCTTCAGGTAATCTCAGGATTTGCAGAAGAACAACATGTGTTCAGAACCCTGCACCCCAAACAAGCTAATGATGATTGAGCATGCAGTTGGAGAGAGAGGTTTGGAAGACAGATTTCTTACTCTCATAGCAGAGTTAGAACAAGGATGATCACTCCAAGCACAGTAAATTTTGGTTAGATTTTAACCTGCCCTCATCCACCCTTAAACAAATGTTCCCCATGAAAATACTTAGGCTAGAATAAATCACAAACACTTAACTTTACTATAAGTGAAGGCTTTACTCACAGAGTTTCCAGACATTACATCAAACAAGTCTCCCCACTGGCAATTAAACAAAGAAGGAAAAAAGCTTCCAAATGACTTTAAAAGGAAAAAAACTTGGTTTCCTTATAAAAAGGATCATGCAATCTTTCGGTTAGCAAAGATGCAGGCTTTAGAGCAGAGCTTTCCAAACTTTTCATGCTGGTGACACACTTTTTAGACATGGATCATTTTGCGACACAGTAATTCAGTTTTACCAGCAAACTGGAGGTTAAACTAACCTCTTTCCAGCCCTGGGGGGAGCGCAGGGAGCATTCACACGACACACCTACACACTGCAGCCAACACACTAATGTGTCGCGACACACAGTTTGGAAAGCTCTGCTTTAGAGAGATTCAGTTAACCTGCAGGAAGCCATGGCCGCATGGCTGTTTATAACACCTGAGCCTGGAAAATTAGGTTAGTTCCCTTCAAAATGCAGGCCAAATGACTTCAGCCTCCCTCCTCCAGTTGCTCCTAACTACCTGAATAGCATGTTCTGGCCAATTCCAGAATCTACAGAGAAACTAGCAAGGCTGGTGGCAGGTGGCAGGACCACGGACAGCTCCAAGTGAGCAACTTGCACAGGCATAGGCAAACTTGGCCCTCCAGATGTTTTGGGACTACAACTTCCATCATCCCTGACCACTGGTCCTGTTAGCCAGGGATGGTGGGAGTTGTAGTCCCAAAACATCTGGAGGGCCGAGTTTGACTTTGCCTGGCCTAAATGGCTTACCCTCTGGCCTGAAGATGGAGGCTTCTTCTTCATTCCATCGTTTCCCTCCCTGTGCTGCCAGACTGGCATTATGTGGTGGGAGACAACTGGTTCTGCAGACTCAGAGGAAGGCCCTGTTCTCTAGCCCTTTAGGTCCTGGTGGTGTGGGAGGTTCCTCTGGGGGTTCTTGTCCAACCACCTTGGACACAATAGTTTCACTGCCCTCTGCTGTCAGCTCTGAGCCCTGTCCTAGGCCAGGCTTCCCATCTGGTGCACCTGCCCCTTTGACTCTGTGTTGAGATCACCACTAGATCCAGGGGCTATGACAGCACATCACATATTTAGTGGAAATAGGAGGAGGGGTATCCCTTGCTAAGGGGCATTTGCATTTTTTTAGGTGGGGGGAATAAAGCACTGAAGTGGAGAGCATTGTAATATCTGTACCATTTGTCTGTACGATTTGTTCCATATCTCAGTGTCAGGGAACTGCCATCAGTGTCCGAGGGAGAGAGCAAGCTCCGAAGGGATCCCAGAGAGCGTCCCGGGAGTGGGAGGGGCAGCCCATCTTCTGGGGGAGAGAATCAGCGTAGCTCCAGTGGAGAGGGGGGGAGAGAGATGGGGGAATCGGCGAGGTGATCCCATGACTCCTTGCCGGGGACCAGCGGGGAGGGAAGGGGTCCTCCGCTGCCCACGCCCTCCTTGCGCAGAAGGCTTCCGCGCAGGGAGAGTAGGCGGAGACTTGGCGTCAAAGAACTTCTTTGCTGGAAGAAGTTTAAGAAACGCCCACTGACGGATTCTGCCAGTGATTGAGACAGTCATGGGCGAGTGGTTGCCCACACAGGAAAGGTTCACTCAGGCAACCCAGCCAGACATTGGGACAAGCTTACGCACGAGCAACCCTTAGAATCATTACACTCAGGTTCTACAAATGCTGGAAACTTGCTCTTTTTTAAAAGAAAAAAGAAAGCTGGGAATCTGGGGGTTAAGGAACATCATGGGGGGCAACTGCCACCATTGTCCCCTCCCCCATGAATACCCATTCACCTGCCCATAAATATGGGAGCCCTGGCATGGCAGGGGGCCATTGAATAGCTCAGGAGGCCTAGATATAGCCCTGCTTGATATTACATCTAGTCTGTGGCTACAGACACACCATACCTTGAAAGTACATTGAAAGCACGCCACCAAAGAATCCCGGGAACTGTCGTTTGTTCAGGGAGCCTGGAGTTGTAGCTATGTGAGCCATAAACAACAGTTGCCAGGAATTTATTTATTTATTTATATGCTTGGTTAGAGCATGGTAAAGGGACACGGGTGGCGCTGTGGGTTAAACCACAGAGCCTATGACTTGCTGATCAGAAGGTCGGCGGTTTGAATCACCGTGATGGGGTGAGCTCCCGTTCCTCGGTCCCAGCTCCTGCCAACCTAGCAGTTCGAAAGCACGTCAAAGCGCAAGTAGATAAATAGGTACCGCTCTGGCGGGAAGGTAAATGGTGTTTCCGTGTGCTGCTCTGGTTTGCCAGAAGCGGCTTAGTCATGCTGGCCACATAACCCGGAAGCTGTACGCCGGCTCCCTCGGTCAATAAAGCGAGATGAGCGCCACAACCCCAGAGTCGGCCACGACTGGACCTAATGGTCAGGGGTCCCTTTACCTTTACCTTTACCTTAGAGCATGGTGCTGAGCATGTCAAGGTTGCAGGTTCAATCCCCTTATGGGACAGCTGCATATTCCTGCATTGGACTAGATAATCCTTAGGGTCCCTTCCAATTCTATGATTCTATGAAATGTATGGTGTGTGTGTAGCCCGTTACAAACGGGCTCCCATTTTCATCTGTTAAAGAGGGTACGTTGGGGGTAGGGATATGCACGAGAAAGAAGAATGGAGAAATGGGTACTGAAGGGATTGCACTTTTCTAAAAGGCAATGCATCCCTTGTCCATTCCTATTTCCAGCCCCATCACATGGGATTGGGGCCTCTTAAAAAAACATGGTTAGAAATGTGCATACACAACTAGCAATGCCTCGGGGGGGGGGGAGGCATGTAGGTAGCCACAAACAAATCGAAAGCCTGTTCCATTTCAAATGAAGGCCAGAGGACGTCACATCCTTGTTGCCATAGCGACGCAGCACATTAGAAGGTGGAGGAGAGGAATAATAAGGAGTCAAGAAGGCCACGGAGATCAACAGCAGGCTCAGTGCTGCAAAATGGCCTCATTCAGTTGACAGCCATTTCGGCAGCCTGCCTTCAGCATTCGAAAGGGCAGCGGAGGTTCCCTCCTTCATCTTTTTTTCCAGAAATTATGCAAGTATTTTACTTTTTTTTAAAGAAACCGTGTCTGGGGAGAGATGGTGGGCAGACAGGAAAATGGGAGGTTTTCTTTACTTTCTTTTTTAAATGCACAATAAATGGAGAGAAACCGCCCCCACATTTGCCCAAGGCTTAAAAACTGCCAGTATTTTTGAGTTGCTTTTTGTTTTGTTTAAGACTTCTGTCTGTCAGGAAGTCTGAGCTAGGCTATCCAAAAGTGAGAAATCAAAAGCCCTTCCCAAACCGGGGAGCTAAATAGTCACGATGTGGGAAGATGGGGCTTTTTGCCCTTGGTTGTTCTAGCCCCACATCAGTGCCTACTTCAAGAAAACCCCAGATGCGTTTGGTCTGAGTTTTGCAAGCATAACAAAAAGTGACAAACATTTCTGAAGGGGAATAAAGTGCTTTGTTCTTACTGAACTGACTTTAAATAGCTTCAGAACTGAAACATACTTTCCAGCTCTATAGTTCTATGATTCAAATAGTGACTTTTGGGAAATGGATGTTGTATTTGGGATGCTGTGTTGTATCTATTGCTAGCTGCCTGCCGAGTCGGCTTGGCCACATTAACTGACATGACTAACTTTGAGTCATTAATGAGTATACTCTGAATAGGGATGGGGAGAAACTTGTTTCGGTTTGAACCTACTTAATTAACACTTCCTGGGAAAAAAGAGAGGACTGAAACACTACCATCTTTCAAAAATTCACAGTTCTCTGATTTTTGCAAAGCAGTCCTCACACCAGGCGATGCCTACAACAATGTACATAAACTGTCCATAAAAATGTGTATATTCATAGCATACAATAGCCATTGTATTTGTTTAAATGTCTTGCAAAATGGTATACAGTGGTATCTCTACTTACGTGCCCCTCTTGTTACGTATCCTTCGGAATACACACACAGCAAACCCAGAAGTATATTTCTGGGTTTCGCCATGTGTTCATGCGCAGTAGTGCTCTATTGTGCCGTGCACATGCGCAGTAGTGCTCTATCGTGCCGCGTGTGTGTGCAGAACAGGCACCTCTAGTTGCAAAAACCTTGGGATCCCACCGGAGCTCTGGAACGGTACCACTGTGTATTAGGAAAAAATGCATAAAATGTGTATATATACTAGGAGAAATTTGCACTGAAATGCTGCTGAATTCTCACAAAGTGCCAGGAACCTGCAGGGCTCTGATGAGTGTGTGGCGGGTCATTCAGGGGAAGAGGGTAGCAATTTATGGGGTTTTGTGCCTTGCACAAGGCAAGAGCCTGGGCTGGAGGAAGGTGAAGTGTCTGGGCGATCAGAGACAGGAGAAGAGGCACAGGAAGCAGGGCTGAAGAGCAGGATGTGCCAGGGGCAGAACAAGAGATTGTGCCTGAGAGCGGGGGGTGGGGGTAAGTAGATTTCCCTCTGTCCCCTTGCCCCCTGTCCCCCAGGACCAGGAAGGGCTTAAAGGGGGAAGTCACAGTGACAGCTTCTGTGTGGGAGAAGTTGCTGGTTGCTTGCTGTGGCGTTTGCGCGTTCTTTTGAAAATGTCTGTGCAGGGGGAGAGAAAGAGTTAATAGGTAGACCAATAGAAAAGCCAGAGGCGGAGCCTACCTGTTTATAAAAGGGCTTAGCCCGAGGTTTAGACAGTGAGTTGATTGGTTACTTAGTTGGTTGGGAAAAGGCAGTTGGGAAAGCAGTTGGCAGACAGACGGAAATAGAGAGACAGTTGGTTCTTGTGTGAGGGGAGGTAGAAGAGTTAGAGACAGAATAAAATAAGACTAAGAGGGTAAAGGGTAACAGCGTTTTGAATGCATTTAGAGTTTATGTGTGTTTGCAATAAACTACAATCTTCATTGTTCACTTAAGAACCTGACTGAGACTGAGGACCTGGTTGGTGGCAGAAGATTAGTGGTGTATGGGTCAATAGTCTGAGACAACTGGGGGCTCCATACGAACGCCACACTTGCAGGTACCTGTCATATGAGGGTACTTAAATTTGGGGGGAGGCATAGTTGTGCTTTTGCTCCAACAGTTGAGCTAAGAGAACAATCCCGGGGAGGTGAAGCAAGCTACTTAGTCACCAGAAGTGTGTGTGTGTGTGTGTGTGTTGATTGCACCTTAGGAGCTACTATAAGTGTGTGCTTTGTCAATAAAGAATAAAACTACCAGCCATTTGTTCTCCTTGGGCTGTGTGTGCTCAGGAAATGAGGACTCCCCCCCCCCTTTTCTTTTTTAAAGAAAACTGAAGTGGAAATATGAAGAACTGAACCTAAGATTGGGAGAATGAGAAATGAAGAACCAAAATAGATACATCAATTCCTAACTCAGAGCAGGACTTGGTTGTATATAACCCTCTGCATTTGATGGTGTGCGTTATGTATTTTTATAGCTTTTTGAACCTTGTGAGAGCTTTGCCGTGAAAGGTGACCAAGAATATTTGATTTCCTTAAAAGAAAAAATAAACATGAAATAAAATCCAGCATGCTGATTTTTTAAAATATTCCCAAATCACTCACAGAATCGGTTCCCCCGCGTGACAAATATGCTTCTTCTTTCTGAGGGCCAGTCTTAGTTGTAACTCATGCCACTTCCATCTGAGTCGTGATTCCTCACCACCCCCATTAGAGTACATATATAAAAGCACAAGTACTTTCAAGCTGTTTCTCTAATGCAAAGGGAAGCCGAGCTGCAGCTGCCACGGCCGACATTTCCAGTGATTTGCAGCTGAGCTGACACAGCAAGGTCAACATAATATAATCTTTTCCCATTTTTAGCTGTAACACAGTTTCACAATTTTTTCTTTTTCTTTTTAATAAGAAAGTAATTCAGGGAAAGGGTCATTTCGGATCCCATTGCAGTGGTTGGCACACTTGTTCCCATTTGTTGCTGATTGCTTAGAACATGTCTGTTTTGTGGGGGGAACAAAACTGTATCATTTGGGCTGAAGTAGCAGTTCATTCCTCCCATGAACTCGCAAGGAGACCAGTAGTGATTACACAGGCCAGGCCTGCCTTGTTTCTCAGGCATGGAAAAGAAAAGGCATTTACTGCATCAGTTTCATTGGAGAGGTGGTGTCTTAAGTGAAATAAAGTTGACATTATCAAGCCTGCAATCCCATTTTACTCGTTAATCATGGTGCGACATGATACCCCCTACAGGCTTGAATTCTCTCTTCCAGTAAGTGAGACGCGCTACGCCCATTAGCAGCATTCTGCAGACTGATACTCTGAGAGGGTTGGGCCAATATATTTTGCTGCCTGGGGTGGAGGACAAGATGCCCTGTCACACATGAAATGGGTTTCATACGTGACAGCCAACTAGATTGGGAGGTTAATCTTACTTCAGCCCCAACAACAGAAGAAGAAAAATCCTATACGGCACTGAAGGGCAGCAGGCTAGCTGAGGGTGTCTTCCTGGCTCCTGCATAATAATAATAATAATAATAATAATAATAATAATAATAATAATAATAATTTATTATTTATACCCCGCCCATCTGGCTGGGTTTCCTCAGCCACCCTGGGCGGCTTCCGACAGAATATTAAAATACAATAACCTATTAAACATTAAAAGCTTCTCTAAACAGGGCTGCATTCAGATGTCTTCTTAAAGTCTGGTAGTTGTTTTTCTCTTTTACATCTGGTGGGAGGGCGTTCCACAGGGGGGTGCCACTACTGAGAAAACCCTCTGCCGGGTTCCCTGTAACTTCACTTCTTGCAGTGAGGGAACCACCAGAAGGCCCTCAGTGCTGGACCTCAGTGTCCGGGCAGAACGATGGGGGTGGAGACGCTCCTTCAGGTATACTGGACCAAGGCCATTAAGGGCTTTAAAGGTCAGCACCAACACTTTGAATTGTGTTCGGAAACGTACTGGGAACCAGTGACTGTCTTTCAAGACTGGTGTTATATGGTCTTGGCGGCCCACAGACAGCGGCTCTTACTGGTAAGTAGGAAAGAGATCTTTATTCAGGCAAGACACAGTGCTTTGGGAGAAAGGCAAGCAGTTCAGAACTGGAGGGCAGCAATGAAGATGTCCCAACAAGTTTTCTTGGCGGCCCCCTTTGAAGGACAAGGTGTTGCACGCTCCCTCACAAGATTCTCTTCTTTTATAATGATTTTTCACCCTTCTGCTCAGACTCCTGTTCAGTTGCTGCCACTTCCTGTTCAGTCCCCCCTCTCAGCTGATCGAAACCCTCTGCAGACTCCACCAAGCCTCTCCTCTCTGCAGGAAGGTTGGGGTGGTGGTAGAACCAGTATCCCATCTCCCCCTTCCAAAACAATTGATGTCAGGGTAGAAAGGGGAAATCCCCCCCCCCATTCAATTCAGGTTCCCACTGTTCAGCCCCCACCCCCTGTTTCTCCCTCCTCCATCAGACCCTGCCAACTCTTTTTCTTTCCTCAAAAAGAATTTATTTGTTTAAGGTTTTTAAACAACAAAACTATTCAAACCCAACACAGCCTGTGTGATTTGAAAGGTAATGTAAATACAAATGGACCAATGGGCTGCTGGGCAGCTTTCTCAGGTAGACTCCACAAGGTGGTTCGAGTGAGGACTGCCTTTATTTCCCTGCTTCTTCCATCCTTTAAACAGGAAATTGCTGCGTGCGATGGCTTGAAAGTGGGGGTTTGCTGCTACCCACAGCGGAAATGGGGCTGCGGATAATGTTCTTTGGAAGCGACAGGATGCAATAATGTTCTATCACTCAAATGGGCACTGTACAGCAGTGGCGTAGCATGGGGGGTGCAGGGGGGGCTGGCCACACCGGGCACAACATTTGGGGGTTAGGGTTAGGGGGCGCAAATCCACAGGTTAGGGGGCGCAAATCCACGGGTTAGGGGGCGCAAATTACCTGCCTTGCCCCGGGTGCTGACAACCCACGCTACGCCACTGCTGTACAGGTAAAAGAGATGGGAGCTTCCACGTGGGCATCTTGAGAGGCCATGGGCACGCATACAGAGAGAGGACTGGTGTTTAACAGTATTGTTTGAATATCGCTGTTAAGCCACTACTTGATGGATGGAAAGGCCCTTGCTTAAATAAACAAGCAAGCAATTAAGTCCTCCTTTGAATGAGCTTGCTCAGGACACTTTGATGGAGAATTTGCTGCTGGAATTTGGATGGAGCCTGTGAGTAAGTTTTTACTATTATTAAAATGCAAATCGTGTTTCTCCAGAACCGCTCACTGATTAAACGGGAGACGCATTTACTTAGTACTCATTGCAGTCAAATGTAATCAAGATTGAATTGATTTTTTATTCAATTCATGTAAACACTGCTCACTCTAACTCTTAAAAATCCATAAAGTAGCACAAAAATTACCCGCTCAATTTTTCAAAAGGATGTATAGCTAAGCACAGAGCTCCTAATGTCCTTTCTATGTGTATGACACTGAGGAATGCGTAAATAAAGGGACTGCTGTGGCATTGGCTGGTTCTGGAGGCGATCAGAATGGAGTTTAAATGCTGACCATTTTTCAAGGCTACTTCTACTTTCTGTCTCCTCTGTGAATTAATTAAACTCATTAGCTTGACAGGAAGAAAAGCCCATTCTATCGAAATGCCATGTTTCCCATCCTGTGCCCAAAGTTGACCTATGGCTTTATTATAACAGATCTAGCAAAAGAAAAAAAAAAAAGAAAAAGTCATTGTGATCATGAATATCTTGAAGCTGGGGATTAAGTGTTTGGATGCTAATGGGGTAATTTCATGTGCTCAGAGTTACTCAACTGTCACTCAAGGTCTTCCTGCCCAGATCAAAGTCCATTGATGGCCAACCACTGAACTGATGGGAAAATGTAGAGAAGGAGGTTGAAATGACTTTTCTTTCCTCTGACCTCCTTGGACCTTTTGGTAGCAGATGCATATCTGAACACCTGAAGCCACCTCATATTGTTTGTCCAGCTAGCTTGCAATGTTCCAAGCCAACCAATTCCTGCATTGTTAGGTAGGAATTGGGAGTCTTCAGTAGTAGAGGACCAGACTGGTACCAGCAGGGTTGTGCTGGTCCTGAGCGTTATCCGTGAGGCGAGGTCTGAGTCCAGTCTGAGGACAAGGGTGCAGTATGGAGGAAGCCCATCAAAGCTGAAGCTGGGTCCAAGGCAGGGAGTCGGGTGAGGTCAGGAGATCCGGCAGGACAGGGTGCAGGCAGAAACTGGCTACCAACAAAGTTGCTCCCACAACTTGGGACTGGGGCTGGCTGGCTTTTATCTACCCCGAGGCATAGGGCGGCCCCAGTCCACAGGTGACTCGCCTCTCCTGGCCTCGAGGCGAGCACTCCTCCTGCAGGAACTTAGTTCCCTCCACCTCTCTGCCCTGAGCCTCTGCAGCTCAGGAGAGGCTGGAGGGTTACCGGACCCAGAGGCAACCTCAGCTTCCCCTGATGGGGCTGAAAGTGGAGCACCTGCAGGCAATGGGTCCTCCATCACCTCAGGGGCCAGAGCAGACTCAGCTGGTGCCTGCACCTGAGGATCCAGCACAGGTGAGGACCCTTCAGGCTCAAGCCCCAGCCCCGGCTCAGCTGGTTCTGGAGGCGGGGAATCCTGTGCAGGCTGGGATTCCTCAGGTTCAGCCTCCGAGTCCAAATCCCAGGCCATCACAAGGGTTGGCCTGGGACATTCTGCTGCTTGGAGAAAAACAGAAAATTCTGCCCACCCCCTTCACTACCCCCTCTTCCTCCAATGCCCCACCTCCTTGTGTACTGCAGCAGCAGTACACAAGGAGACTGGAGACGAGTGAGTGCATGGCATGGCAACAGGGCATGGCGGTGGGGTGTGACACTCCCTGGAGGCTGGATCTGCCACCTGAGGTGACCACCTCACCAGATATTGTCCAGCCATAGTGTACATCCATTATGTGTTGTACCATTCCCCCACAAGCATCCATTTCATGGGTGGCACCCACTGCACTTTCTCAAAATTCCAAATGTTCCCAGCTTGTCCAAAAGGCTGGTGCTCCCTCTACCATCATGGCCAGCAATCCTCTTTATATGTTGGAAGAACATCAGTGTGTGAGATATGTGTCCAGGCGTCAGGCTATGGGGAATCCGATCCCTCCCATGGTAGCAGCCAAGAAGCAGAGAAACAATAAAAGTCCTTACCAAGCAGTTTATTCAATCTATTCAGAGAGAGAAGAAGGAATGCAGTCTAATCTAGATATTGGTGTTGCTCCAAGTAAAGTCCCAACCGCTCCGTCTCTCCTATTCTACATCACTCCTGTGCGACGTAGAGAGCCAGTGTGGTGTAGTGGTTAAGAGCGATAGACTCGTAATCTGGGGAACTGGGTTCGCATCCCCACTCCTCCACATGCAGCTGCTGGGTGACCTTGGGCTAGTCACACTTCTCTGAAGTCTCTCAGCCCCACTCACCTCACAGAGTGTTTGTTGTGGGGGAGGAAGGGAAGGAGAATGTTAGCTGCTTTGAGACTCTTTCGGGTAGTGATAAAGCGGGATATCAAATCCAAACTCCTCTTCTTCTTCTTCTTCTTCTTCTTCTTCTTCTTCTTCTTCTTCTTCTTCTTCTTCTTGTGTTGGCTAATCTGAGCTTTCTGTTCCACTACTTTCAATGCACGTCTGGTCCTGGGAGAGGGGGGTTAGGAATGCTTTCCAAAAAAACTGTGACTGTCAGCTGTCTCTCCTCTGGTGCTTCTTCTTCTTCTTCCTGCTGTTCCTCTTCCAATATTTCCCAGCTTCTGTCCTCTGCAGCCTCTGAACTATGCCCTTCTGCAAACCACTTTTCTAAACAAATACTGCCCTGTTCTTGGGAAGGTTCCGGAGAAGGGGTGGTGGTGGTCCCCACCATTCCTCCTCAGTCCAGCCCCTGACACCAGGCAGAGGCCCAATTCATGTTGAAACTTGATTCATGGACTTTTCCATCTTTTGGAGGGGGGGGGGGGAAAGAGTGGGGAAAATTCATTCAACTTGAGCATGCATGTATATAGACCTCTTTGTGCAGGGCCTATCTGATGTATTACTTTTCCACCTTGCAAAGGTGACTTACAGTTCTGTGTCTCCTGTTAAAGTTCTGTTGAGTCTGGTCTCCTTTCTTTGTACTTCTGTGTGGGAGTCATTGACTTTCAGCTGCAAATGCAGGGCTATACTAAGCCCATATTTACAACACGATGCAAGGCAAAGATTAGGGTGAGCCTCATGACAGTCTCGGTGGTGCTAAAATGAGACTTCAGAAAGGGAGTATTATGTTTTTGAAGCACTGCACGGACGCGTGGTTTTATGTATTTATTATTTTTGCTGAGCTGGAGGCTTCCTAATAGAAACAATCATTATGCACATTTCACAGACATTACACCCAAGGATCGAAATTAAACTTTAAGCAGTCTCTCTCTCACTCTCTCTTTTACATGCGTTCTCTTCATGCGGGATGTTAAGACACCAATAAATTGAAGCATAAACAGTAAGCTGCAAATGAAAATTAATTCAGCTTGCAAAGTGGATTTGAAAGGGTGTTTAAGCTAGTAAAAAAAGCCCACACATCAACAATTCAGAGGTCATTCTTAGAGAGCCTAAGAGGCAATGGTGCTGAAGGGAGAAAGAGTATCTCAGGACCTTGATCTAGGCACAACTGCCCCTAGAGGTAAGCCCCATACAGCTAAATATCATATAAAGATGTTGAACCACAATGGGCCCAGGACAGAACCCTGCGGCACCCAACATTTTTCCAGGATGATGAGGAACCTTAGTGAGCACTCTTTGGGTTCAGTCAGCCAACCAGCTACAAATCCATCTAACAATAACCTTATCCAGCCCACATTTTACTGGCTTCTCCATAATAATATCATGTGGGACTTTGTGAAAAGTGTTACTGAAATCAAGATAGACATTGTTCACAGCATTCCCTTGATCCGCCAAGCTTGTAACTCTTTCAAAAAAGTGAATGAGGTTCACCTAGCATGACTGTGTTCTTGAGAAACCCACCGTGGGTCCTAGTAATCACAGCATCCTTTTCTAAGTCCTCACAGACCAACTCCTTAAGTATCTGTTCTAGGACCTTACCTGGTGCTGATATCAAGCTCACCAGTCAGTAGTTACCTGGGTCTTCTCCCCCCACCATTTGAAGATGAGGACATTTGCTCACTTCCAATCTGCAGGGACCTCACCAGTTCTCCATGAAATCTCAAAGATTATATTACGTTTGCAAGCTCCTTAGTGGTAGAGTACACACTTTGCAAGCAGAAGGACCCAGGGTCAACCTCCAGTTAAAACAACCAGGAAGGAGATGATGAGAAAGACTTTGAAAACCTAGAGGTCTGCTGCCAGTTAGAGTATACAATACTGATCTAGGTGGACAATAGAATTTGACATGAAATGAGACAGTTTCTCATGCATTAGATGGATCACTGTCCTCACGCAATATAGCAATTCTTAGTTCTTTTCTGTGCTCAGAACTGACACTGGAATTTTTGCTTTCCTCTTCAATTAAATTGGTTATATCTATAAATGATCACTGACTACATGGATGTGTATTTTAAGGTTTGGCCTTTTTGTAAGGATCTGATTGCTTCGCTGCCAATGTGCTGTTTTTCAACTGCACCATTTCATCTGCAGCAAGATCTGAATTGTACGGTTAATATAGTGCTTTTGGTTTGAAATAAAAACCAGCATTATTATCGTTCCCGTGTTACCACATTTCAATGTTTGCATCTGATGCTGGTCAGGTAATTCTGCACAAATGAAGCAGCTACCATTTTAAACAAAATGAAAGGTGCAGGTTAATGACTAAATTCAGGGAGGAAGTACTTCAAAATGCACATTACACTTCATTTACACACACATACACAAAGATTTTTCTAAAGCAGATTTTTAAAAGTTGCCCAGGGTGGTAGAAGCATAGCCCCAAGGGATCCATATTCACATATTCCATTCTGTGCTAAAATTGTACATTTTTGTGTTTTAAAATACCGGGCTCCTTGATTGAATTGGTTGGAAACTATCTGGATTCAGAAGTCCTTTAGATCCAATCACGTATGTCACTCCACTTCAAAATAGCTAAATTGCTTCGGATACAAAACGGTGCCCTTAGGGACAAGAGAGAACCTTCAGTAGTCCCCCCCCCCCTTTTTTCAAATCTCTTTAGGCCTCTGATGAAATACCAAAAAAAAGAAAGAAGAGCCCCTCTTTCTAGAATGACTTTTAGTCTACATTCTTATTGAAAATAGCTCAGCATTACTGGTAACCTAGCTATGCTTGAGGAATGAAAATAAAGAGTAGAAAGCTAGCTATTTTGCAGGTTGAATAGAGGAAGATACAATGGAATCATTTCAGAGGCAGCAAAGTAGTGTGATTGCAGCGTTATTGTGTCATCTGAAGATATTTATAAATTTCAAAGCTGCGGCAGGAAGCACAGAAGTGTAAGGGAGGCAAAATGTCATATGACAAAGGCTGTAATAATTGGAGATGGATTTGGGGTAGGCTATGCCAAGAATGGTTGGCTACAGTAGAAGATAAGAGACCCCCGAGAGCCATTCCCACACCAGTGAGTGGTTCCTGTGTTGAATTGAATATCTGTAGCAAGAGTGTTGCCTTGTATAGTTTCAAACTTCCAAATCTTGCAATCCTAGAGTGGTATTCAATGGACTATTACTCAGAGCAGACCCACTACTGAAATTAATGGCTCGAACTCGGTCATGTTTATTAAATTCAGTGGGTCTACTCTGCATAAAACTTAGTCAAATACCCCTCATAGACTAGGGAAGGTTGGCTCAGCCTGTTTAATAATAATAATAATAATAATAATAATAATAATAATAATAATAATAATAATTTATTATTTATGCCACGCCCATCTGGCTGGGTTTCCCCAGCCACTCTGGTCTGCTTCCAACTGAATATTAAAAACAATACAGCATCAGACATTAAAAAACTTCCCTAAACAGGGCTGCCTTCAGTTGTCTTTTAAAAGTAAAATAGTTGTTTATTGCCTTGACATCTGCTGGGAGGGCTTTCCACAATGCAGGCACCACTACCGAGAAGGCCCTCTGCCCGGTTCCCTGTAACCTCAGTTCTCGTAGTGAGGGAACCACCAAAAGGCCCTCCGCGCTGGACCTCAGTGTCCAGGCTGGATGATGGGGGTGGAGACGCTCCTTTAGGTATACAGGACCGAGGCTCTTTAGGGCTTTTAAGGTCAGCACCAACACTTTGAATTGTGCTTGGAAACGTACTGGGAGCCAATGAAGATATTTCAGGACAGGTGTTATATGGTCTTGGCGGCCACTCCCAGTCACCAGTCTAGCTTGCCGCATTCTGAATTAATTGCAGTTTCTGAGTCACCTTCAAAGGTAGCCCCACGTAGAGTGCATTGCAGTAGTCCAAGCGGGAGATAACTAGGGCATGTACTATCCTGGTGAGACAGTGCACAGGCAGGTAGGGTCTCAGCCTGCGTACCAGATGGAGCTGGTAAACAGTTGCCCTGGACACAGAATTAACCTGTGCCTCAATGACTCCCAGGCTGTGCACCTAGTCCTTCAGGGGCACAGTTTCCATTCCATGTCAGTTTCACAATGCCAAGTCCGTTTCGAGTTTTAGGGGACCTTGGTCAAATGTCCTACTGCCTTGTCAGTGGATTTACATAGACCTGGTGATGGGCAGCAGCTTTGTAATCAGCCAGGTGGCTTAGAACTGCATTTTTTATTTCCCACAATCCCACTGGCATATCAGTAGAAACAGAGGAAGCTGCCTTTTACTAAGTCAAACTGTTGGGGCCATCTAGCTCAATATCATCTACATGGACTGGAAGCAACTCTCCAGGGCTTCAGAAAAGGAATCTGATCTACCTGGAAAGGTCAGGGATTGAAAGTGGGACCTTCTGCATGCAAGGCAGACACTCAACGGCTGAACGGCTATCCTTTTCTGTCATGGACTGACTGGATGCAGAGCAGTTGTGGGAGGCAGAAACTGGGGAACCCCCTAAGGAACCCCCCCCCCAGGTGGAGAAGGCTCAGAGCCAGGAGACTGGTGAGGAGTGGCCAGATGGAGAAGAGGCAACAGACTGGCAGGAGGAACTCTTGGAAGCTGAAGAGACAACAGGGTTTAGTGAGCAGGAAGAGGCTGTGGCAGAGGGCAGTGCAGACTCAGGAACAGGAGAGGACTGGGGAGAGGAGATAGAGATGAGGCAGGCCGCTGAAGAAGCCAAGGAATCGCCTGCTCCTGTTGAGGCCAGCTTCCCTCCCCCTGATCTCCCAGAAAACACAGAGAAATGAAGAGGGCGGATAAAAGAGAAGCAAGACGGTGAAGCCTTAGGCTGCTGGGGAAGGAACTGGGAGGGGAGCCTTAGGGAGTGGGAAGGCAGAGAGCTTCAGTCCTTGCAACTGCTTCATTGGGGCAAGACCCACAGGGAAGGATTGCTGTGACCAGTAGGACTGAACTGTTTTGTTTCTTTGAATAAAGAGTTAATTTCAGGGACATTGGGTGCTTTATTGTTTTATTGCTGACCTATGCCTAAAGCCTCAGCACCTAGGGCTTGCCAATCGAAAGGTCGGCGGTTCGAATCCCCGCGGCGGGGTGCACTCCCGTCATTCGGTCCCAGCGCCTGCCAACCTAGCAGTTCGAAAGCACCCCCAGGTGCAAGTAGATAAATAGGGACCGCTTACCAGCGGGAAGGTAAACGGCGTTCCGTGTGCTGCACTGGCTCGCCAGATGCAGCTTATCACGTTGGCCACGTGACCCGGAAGTGTCTGCGGACAGTGCTGGCTCCCGGCCTATAGAGTGAGATGAGCGCACAACCCTAGAGTCTGGCAAGACTGGCCCGTATGGGCAGGGGTACCTTTACCTTTTATGCCTGACTCCAGCTCCTGACATTCTCTCAGGGTCTTCCTAGGGTGCCACCATACCCTCCAACATGTCCCAGGACAAAACTGGGATACACATCTTCTGGGCCACACTCTCACATGAGTGACCCATGCAAGCACCCCAACATGCAGCATGTACAGCACCCCAACATTGCAGTTTCCTGGATAGCTGACATGGACCCCTGGGTGGGTTATGCAGACTTCTTGGGGTCTGTGGACCACCAGTTGGGAACCCCTGCTCTAGAGTGCTGGGAGGGACTTCAATGGTGGCTTCAAGCCATCTGGTGAAGGGAGATTGGAATAGAAGGTTTGCTTCTAAGTTTGAGAATGGGGAAGTGTTTTCACTGTGCTAGGTCCTGTGGGAGATCAGGGGTGTGAGGATCACCCCTGTTGCTAGGAAGAGAGAAACCCAGATTGTAAGATTATTCAAGTAATGGCAACAACTTGCAGTTTAACATGTTGCATTAAGGATTTTATCTGCTTATACAAACACCAAAGTGCTGGAAAATTGCAACTGCCAGGGGTCATGCCCTTTGCAGATGTGATATTTAGGACTGTGGGCAATTGCATATACTTATTTAAGGAGCAAGTATTCCTCTGCCTAAACTCTCACTGCAATCCTGATCTCCATCTTAATATCACCCTCAGTGGGAGAAGGGAAAAACTAACTTGAGGAAGAAGCTATAAGATTACATATATCTATATAGTAATGTGTGGAAACGTAACTGATGATACTTATTGTATTATAATGTATTCCCTACGCTTCTCTCTCTCTTCATTCTTCTCTTTTCTGTCACTCTATCATCTTATAAATGAAACTCTTCTAATAAAATATACAGTGGTACCTCGGGTTAAGTACTTAATTCGTTCCGGAGGTCCGTTCTTAACCTGAAACTGTTCTTAACCTGAAGCACCACTTTAGCTTATGGGGCCTCCTGCTGCTGCCACACTGCCGGAGCACAATTTCTGTTCTCATCCTGAAGCAAAGTTCTTAACCTGAAGCACTATTTCTGGGTTAGCGGAGTCTGTAACCTGAAGCGTTTGTAACCCGAGGTACCACTGTAATATATACATTTTTTGCTGAGATTGAAAGCAACAACAGTTGCATGTGCACTATCTATGTAAAGGCCCCCACATTGAACAATCTTGGGAATCCTAGTTTACCCCTCACAGAACTACAGTTCCCAGCACCCTTAAACTAGAGTTCCCTGGGACCTTGAAGAGGGAGATGTTCTTTAAATGTGCTTTAAATGTATGGTGTGCACACTGACACCAACAAAAAAGCTTCCTATTCATGATGAGTGGTTCCAGTGCGAGTGATTAAAACAACAACAACAGGGAGGTGTTCAAAAGGAAGTAGCAGATCACGAGTAACTCAGGAGTGGAAGGGATGATCACATTCCAAGTCCTTGTCTGTCAGGATTTGCCTGACCTTCAGCTGCAAACGCAAGAACCTATTTTGTTTTGTTTGGAGTCTGCCATATGCTTTATATTAAATAAAAGATTCTTTTACCATCTGTTTGATGGCTGCCTTTGAGTTACAGCGTGGCAGAACATGGGGCAGCTGTGAACCAAAAACATCTGAGCACTAGCGAAGTAGCTTTTAGGAAAACTAGGAAGGGGGAGGTTAGCACAGCCATTTAGGCTTTTAAGGAGGGAGATGTAAAAAGATGTGGCAGGTGTAATGTGGATCTAAAACAGACAGTTTTGGAAGCTTAAATTATAAAGAAGACTAGTTTCATGGGAGAGGAAGGAGGTGGCAAACTGTCTTCTTTGCCTGTGTTTCCTTCTGTTGGAGAATCTGCCTTGATGCTTCCCTCAGCAATCAGGGCTCTACACAGTTTTGTTTGGTGACTGTTTCCTTGGTCCACGTGCTTTTTCTCCACCTGGCCATGATTGGTTACAGTGTCTCCAGGAGGATGATCCAAGTTCTGTCTGTCACAAAGGCCCCTGGGAGACCAGCACCTTTCGGCTCCTCCTTTCCCTCCCATTTTCATCCTAGTTAGCCTAGGGCTGCCACATGTCCAGCCCTCGGAAACAGCGTCCGGGTGGGAAATCGCTGAAATGCCTGGGGAATTCCAGATGTATGGCAACCTGTCAGAAGAGAAGATTTTGGTGAATTTCCTTAAAATTAGCTCAAAACTTCTTCTTTTAGATTTTGCAAAAAAAAAAAAAGTGCAACTTTGTCAAAAAATAAAAAAGCTGAACAACTTTGCTCCGCCCAAAAAGCAGCTCAACAACCTTGCCAAAAAAAGCTAGCCATCTGAATACAGTAGACACTCGGGTTACGTTACTCTTGAGTAATGTAAACTTCAGGTTGCAAAAGCGGCAAAGCCGGAAGTCTTTTTCTGGGTTTCGCCGCTCGAGTCTCTGGATACAGATTTTTCAGGGTGCGCCCGGACCCCCGAAATGAATTAAATTAATATCCAGAGGGTCCACTGTATCTCTGTAACCTTAAGAACGTGTGTCAATAGTTTTGTTTTCTTCCTCCCACCTCCTCCCCTTTGACTTTTGTGTTGTAAGCCTGAGGGCAGGGGCTTTATAATATTATTCTTGTTGACATGTAAGCTGTTCTGAAAGCCTTTTCAGCTGAAGAGCAATGTAAAGACACTATAACTAGCTAACTAGCAGATACAGTGGTACCTCAGGTTACATACGCTTCAGGTTACAGACTCCGCTAACCCAGAAATAGTGCTTCAGGTTAAGAACTTTGCTTCAGGATGAGAACAGAAATTGTGCTCCGGCGGCGCAGCAGGAGTGGGAGGCCCCATTAGCTAAAGCGGTGCTTCAGGTCAAGAACAGTTTCAGGTTAAGTATGGACCTCCGGAACGAATTAAGTACTTAACCTGAGGTACCATTGTACTGGTAAATCCTTTCTCTATGCCTCAGTATACCAAGAATAAGAAGCTGACTGCCTTGTTCCACAGAAGAAAAACTGCCTGCTCTTCCACCCCCTTCTAGAGCTCCTTTTGGGTCTTAGAAAAACAAACCAATTGAACTCTCCCTATCTATCTTGCTGTTGTTATAAATGTAGGTCTTCTCCTCACTTGGGCTGGGTTGCTAGGGAATATGCATTGCCTTTGTTGTTTTTCTGAATTATAGTTGTTCAGACTTATCTTTCCCCCCCAGCAAACAGTATTCATAGCAAGTTCTTTGAAAGCTACTCCGTCATTTGTACTTGAGACAGAAACTACGGAGGCAGCGGAGACAATTACGGAAGACAGTCCAATTCTACAAAGACGCCTCCTTTCCCGTTTCCTTCTCTTTATTTAATCCTGCAATTTTAGCACACTCTTTCCACAGTTCAGGGTTGAACAAAACACAATGCAGTCTTAACCGGGAGAAGCTCACCGTGCCCAAAAGTTTATTGCTTATTTGAAATTAACACACCGATTCCAGCCTTCTTAATCTCTGTCTTGCTAATGACATTGGACAGATATGTGGTGCAACTGCACTTGAAATGCTGTTTATAGTTCTGATTGCCTCACCTAAAAAAAAAAAGGATATTGGGCTGGAAATGGTCCAGCATAGGGCAACCAAAATGATGAAGGGAATGGGGTGACTCCCCCATGAGGAAAGGTTACAAATCTGGTTCAGAGAAAAGGCATTTTAAAAAGGTAACGGACCCCTAGACGGTTAAGTATAGTCAAAGGCTGGTTGCAGTGCTCATCTCACTTTCAGGCCAAGGGAGCCGGCATTTGTCTGCATACAGCTTTCCGGGTCATGTGGCCAGCATGACTAAATCACTTCTGGTGCAACAGAACACTGTGATGGAAGCCAAAGTGCACGGAAAGGCCGTTTACCTTCCTGCCACAGTGGTACCTATTTATCTACTTGCACTGGCATGCTTTCCAACTGCTAGGTAGGCATGAGCAGGGACAGAGCAACCGGAGCTCCCCCCGTTGTGTGGATTTGAACCGCCAAGCTTCTGATCGGCAAGCCCAAGAGGCTCAGTGGTTTAGACCACAGCTCTACCCGCATAAAGGCATAAAACCATGAGAAGAACCTACTGAATCAGTCCAATGGTTCATCTCATCCAGCATCCTGTTCTCACAGTGGTCCACTAGATGAAAGAAAGCAGTTTTTCATGGAGGGTCTAGTTTCCAGCAACTGGTATTCAAAGGCCTTGCTGCCTCCAGCTGTGGATGCAGAGCATCATGGCTAATAGCTATCAATAGTCCTCTCTGTTAGGATATTCCGTTCCACCTTAACAGATGTGTGGATTTATTGTATGTCACATGTCTGCTTACATTCCAGCACAGCTTGCTGGGAACTTCCGTTGTGTGTATAGCTTTTGCTTATGCTGCTTGCTTGGACATGAAGGGGAGAAGACATGTTTTCCCCTTTGTCCTGATGCTGGATAAAATGCCTGTCAATACGCTTTACACAGCCTCTATCTGCCCTTCTGTTGCAAAGAGTTTTATTCTCTGCTGGCTTGCGTGAAGGTTTCTGAAGCTTGAGTCACAGTTACATGCTAATCCAAGGACCAGAGATCGCCTGGCTGCTGGCCGGTGGGCTGGAGCCTGCTGGGGGCCTGCCAATTGCCCCCGTTTCCTTGGACGCATCCCAACACTCTCCTCCATGAATTTGTTCAATCGTCTTTTAAAGCCATCTAGGTTGGTGGCTATCACTGCCTCCTCTGGGGGGTGAGTGCCGTTGTTTAACTATTTGCTGGTGAAGAAGGCCTTGCTGCAGGATCTTGTGAGATGCAATGTGGGAAGCTTGAAGGACCCAGCTCCCCAGAGCTTCTGTTCCACCCATCAAAGGTGCTCTGCTTGCTGGGGAATGCATAGCAGAATTTAACCGAACTATCTCCTTTCAAATACTGCACCAAGATCAGTGGAGGATCACATGAAGATATTGCTGGTTTGGATTCAGCCTAAAAGAGGCTGCATGAACTAGAGAAAGCATTGTCATTTTAAGCCATCGCCAGTGGTGTGCTATAGTCTTGCATCTCAATTTACAGCTTTCAAATAATGAACAGATGCATCAGGTCAAGATAGGTGAGATGAATTACCCAGCTCGCCTCCCTCCTTCTCCCCGCTCACTCTCATATCAGTATCACTTCCCTGAGAACCAGTGTGCTTTTGACTTGTTAATTTGTCTCTTTACCATAGTTTCTCCCAGGCATCAACAATAATTAAGAATTCTTCGAGAACTGGTGCGATGGAAAGAAGAATTATAGCCAACAGTCTTTGGGAAAGAGTTAAACTTCATTTGGAAACAGGGTTTAAGAAATAATAATAATAATATGTGTCTCAGAAATGAGAAGGGAAAAAATGGGAAGGGAAATGAGGGTGACTGAATCAATGACTTCACATTGGCTCAATGCCATAGGCACCTTCTAGATTCTTCGTTGGTGAGACAGATGAAATGCAGGGACAATTAAGGAGATACAGATAAAAGGAAGCGGTTCCCTTGTTGGTCTGCCCCCTCTTCCATCACACTAGCAAGATGGCTTATTTCACTATATTACAAGACTAGGTGTGTGTGTGTGTGTGTGTGTAATAATAGAATTGTAGTGTTGGACGAGGTACCCCAAGGATTGTCTGGTGCAACCCCCTGCAATGCAGGAATCACAGCTAAATACCGTATTTTTTGCTCTATAAGACTCACTTTTTCCCTCCTAAAAAGTAAGGGGAAATGTGTGTGTGTCTTATGGAGCGAATGCAGGCTGCGCAGCTATCCCAGAAGCCAGAACAGCAAGAGGGATCGCTGCTTT
This sequence comes from Podarcis tiliguerta, assembly GCF_965153285.1. Classification (NCBI taxonomy): domain Eukaryota; kingdom Metazoa; phylum Chordata; class Lepidosauria; order Squamata; family Lacertidae; genus Podarcis; species Podarcis tiliguerta. The sequence goes on along the minus strand of NC_139547.1, from coordinate 42,292,030 downwards.
CGCTGCGCAGCGATCCCTCTTGCTGTTCTGGATTCTGAGATTCAGAATATTTCTTTTCTTGTTTTCCTTCTCCAAAAACTAGGTGCGTCTTGTGGTCTGGTGCGTCTTGTAGAGCGAAAAATATGGTAATTCCTGACAGATGGCATAAAAACCACCAATGATGGAGAGTCCCCCACTTTCTGATGTAGTCCATTCCACAATTGGACATCTCTTACCATCAGAAAGGTCTTCCTAATGTTTAGTTGGTATCTCCTTACACACACACACACACACACACACACACACACAGAGGCTAATAACCACAACACCTGCATTCTACCTCCACTGTTGGAAACAGTATGTCTGTAAATACCAGCTGCTGGCAATCCAAGTGGGGAGGGTGGTGCTGCGTTCAGTTCCTGCTTGCCAGCTTCCCATGGGCATCTGGTTGGACACTGCGAAAACATGATGCTGGACCAGATAGGCCTTTGCCCTGATCCAGCAGGGATCTTCTTATGTCCTTAGATCTTGGCATGGTGAATGTATGACACCAGTTTGGATTCAGGAGAAATAAAGTCCCCCTGGAAAAACACTCTTCTGCATGTGGGGTTAATGTCAGAACATGGACAAGTTAGACCAGGCTTCCCCAAACTTGGCCCTCCAAATGTTTTTGGCCTACAATTCCCATGATCCCTAGCTAGCAGGACCAGTGGTCAGGGATGATGGGAATTGTAGTCTCAAAACATCTGGAGGGCTGAGATTGAGGAAGCCTGAGTTAGACTGTACTCCACTCCTCTCACACTGTTTCAATGGATGCACTGTGAATCTGCTGGAGCAAAAATTAGACCCTGTTCATATAGGCTCTGGACAACTGGCACTTCATTTATCAATGGACTCTTCACCAAGGAATAATTCCTCTGCCATGAGATATGCAAAGGAAATGGGTTCTCGCTAGTCAGCGTCTCGTTGCTTCAGGCTGCCTACGTGTGCAATCATTCACGTTAACTATGTTCCCACTGCTCACACTGCTCTGGCCTCCTCCAGAATCTCATCACTCTTTTCTTCTTCAATGAACTCTGGTCCTCCACAAGGGAGTCTTGTTTAATCAGGGCAGTACTGATGAGCTTGTGTTTAACAAAATATTTGCACAACAGTAAGAGTAATGAGGGACGCAGGTGGCGCTGTGGGTTAAACCACAGAGCCTAGGACTTGCCGATCAGAAGGTCGGTGGTTTGAATTCCCATGACGGGGTGAGCTCCCGTTGCTCGGTCCCTGCTCCTGCCCACCTAGCAGTTCGAAAGCACATCAAAGTGCAAGTAGATAAATAGGTACCGCTCCAGCGGGAAGGTAAACGGCGTTTCTCTGTGCTGCTCTGGTTCACCAGAAGCAGCTTAGTCATGCTGGCCACATGACCCGGAAGCTGTACGCTGGCTCCCTTGGCCAATAAAGCGAGATGAGCGCTGCAACCCCAGAGTCAGTCATGACTGGACCTAATGGTCAGGGGTCCCTTTACCTTTACCTAAGAGTAATGCAGTCAGGGGGTTGTAAAACTCTGGGCTATTGTCCCTCTTTGCATCAGTTCCTGTGCCTGGGATTAGGAACCTGCTATGAGTTGGGGCTCCTCAGCTGAATGGCCTTATTGACTGGGAAAGCTCTGTCACTCTCTGGGACTGGGATAGTGCTAAGAATGTGAGGGAGCACTGGATTGGCAGTCACCATGCCAGCTGCCCATGGTGCTCACCTGCCCTTGCTGCTAGCCTGCCTAGACCCATCCTGGCCCCAGCAAGAGGCAGCGTTGTTGCAACCAGGAGGGTGACACTGTAGCTGCAGGTCGACTGCAGCAATGGGAATTTGCATGTTAAAACACTTAGATCACACAATGTGCTCGTTTTTATGGGGTTTTGCCAAGTCTGAAGAAGAATTGTGGATATGCTTCTTCTCATAAGGACATCAGACAAGTCTGTTAGGTTAGATCAACAGCACATCTGGCCCAGCATCTGGATCCTACAGTGGCCAACCAGATGCCCCAATGGGAAACCCACAAGAAGAACATAAGTGCAACAGCACTCTCCCCAACTGGATCTCACAGCAACTTGTTTTTAGAGGCATGGTGCCTCTGACAGTGGAGTTAGCATAGCATGGGTTGCCAGTGCCCAGGGCTACTATTTGGGTTGTAGTTCAGCAGCTTCTGTACACCACAGGTTCCCCACCTTTAATCTAAGAAGTGAACAAAATTTGAGTCCTCTGGTGATGGAGCCGAGGCTGCAGTTCTAATCATGTTTGCTCAAAGGCAAGTCCTGTTGGATTCAGTGGTGCTTATTCCCATGTGAGTGGGGTTAAGATTGCAGACTGACATCTCTTCTACCTTTCCTTTGGGGAACAGAAATAATCCCTCAGCCCCATTCACCTTCCTTCCTTCCTGCCTGCCTCCAGTTGACATTTTCTGCATTCCATGAGATAAAATATACCAAACTGGCCTTGGGATTTTTCATTTTTGATGTTACTCCACAATGAACAGTGGTGCATTTTATAAAGTAATGCCTCGCAGCTCGGAGAAGGTATATATGGAAATCGGATAATGGACATTTTGCTAGGCTTACCATTTTAAAACATCTTAAGCCACTGTGACTTGCTGGGAGCCATTTGTGGTTGGCATGGCTTACAATTAATTTGGGATGGGGGGTTATTGAGAAATAATGGACCAGAACTGCATTAGTAACCATTGTAGCTGAGGCTATGAGCAGTGTATAATATGTTATATCCCATCCCGGATCATTCCTGTGTATCTCTATAACCCAAAGCAAAGGCTGCACTGAACATTCTCCCACAGCAACATTTGCTTTGGAAATTAGCATGGCTGACATAGCTGAACTTAACTTGCTGAACATTCATGATGGTTCACTGCTGTATAGAAAATGTTGATGCCCTGGCTGCTGCTTCTCAGCACTATTTTCCTTTTTCCCTTTCTTTATCTCACAGTCCTTCAAAGGAGAAGAGACTTAGCTCAGTGGGAGTGCATCTGCTTTGCATGCAGAAGGTTGAACCCCAGGCATCTCCAGATACAATTAGGAAAGGCTCCCAGTCTGAAGCCTTGGAGACTAACTGCTGTCAGTCAGTGCAGACAATACTGAACTATATAGACCAGGCATGGCCAAACTTGGCCCTCCAGCTGTTTTGGGACATCATCCCTGACCACTGGTCCTGTTAGCTAGGGATAGTGGGAGTTGTAGTCCCAAAACAGCTGGAGAGCCAAGTTTGGCCATGCCTGATATAGACCAATGGCCTGACTTGGTCTAAGGCAGTTTCCTGTAAGTAATCTGCTTGGCTGTGGCAACCCATGGGTTGACTCCAATGCTACTCATAATAGATCCATTGAAATTAATGGGTTGTAACCAATGCTACACCTACTCAGAGGAGACATCTTAAAAATGAATGGGTATAATCAATTCAGGCTCATTAATGTCAATGGATCTGAGTAGGACTAGCATTGGCTCTCCCCCCCATGTGCATACCTGAAGGGACGTCTCCACCATTATCGTTCAGCTCAGACCCTGACATCCAGCTCCAAGGGCCTTCTGGTGGTTCCCTCACTGCAAGAAGTGACGCTACAGGGAACCAGGCAGAGGGCCTTCTCAGTAGTGCTGCCCACCCTGTGGAATGTCCTCCCATCAGATGTCAAGGAGATAAACAACTATCTGACTTTTAGAAGGCAAAGAAGGACATCCAATATAGGAAAGTTTTTTTAAATGTTTTAATGATGTTTTAATATTTATTTATTGTGTTTTTGTATTTTGCTAGAAGCCTCCCAGAGTGCCTGGGGCAACCACTATTATGTTTCTTACAGGAGCCTGTGATATGATAGCATCAGACCACAGTAGTGTGATGTCATTGTTTGTCAGACCCCCCAGGTTCAGGAGATGGGGTCATGGGCCCAGGTGAAAACCCACACACACCAGGAGCCTGGCTCACTGCAACCTCTGTTTTTGACATCCTCTGAGCCAGAGCACTCTGGCCTGAAAGCCCCAGCTAAGCCACAAATGCCCTTGTAATGTTGGAGCCAATCAGCTCTGTTGTGACAGGCCAACTCTATCAAACCTCCTCTCCCTCAACTGTCTTCTGACAACAGCCATTCCAGCTGTGGGAGAGCTGGGAAGCAGATCTTACTCCATCAGCTCTGCTGTGACAGGGCAGCTTCTTCAGGCCACATCTCCCCTCACTTGTCATCTAGGGGAAGCCCTATCATCAGATTACCTCTGGGGAAGAGATAGGAAGTGGGACTCATTTCGTCAGCATTGCTGGAGGCCAAGTTCCATCAAGAACCCCCTGCCCCCTGAACTGTGCCAGCTGGTCATTGTAGGAACAACTGTTTAGAATTTGGTGCCTGAGCTTTGATTTTTATCTTCCTCTTCCCTCCCTGTCTCTCTTCCCTTGTGTGTCACACTTCCCCCCTTTTCTTTAGATTGTAAGCGCGCATGGAAGAGCTGCCTTGTTTCGATTGTATGTAAGCCACTCCGGGAGCCTCTTTGACCGAAGAGCAGGGCACAAATACTCTGAATAAATAGAAAAATGAACAAATAAGGAAGCAAAGCTCCTCTGCCTGGAAGAGGCTGTTCCCAACTCAACAGGCAACCTAGATAGAACTGAATCTCTATTCAGGACTCAGCTGAAGCAATGTCTGAGTTTGCTTGCCAGGCTGAGCTCCAAACAAACTGTCCATGGTGCTACGGGAAATATGGACCTCACTTTGCTTTGCTCTGCTCACGGCTGCTTTTCCAGAGCCTAAAGTCTTGCCTAGTAATAATAATAATAAACAATAAATTTTTATTTATACCCTGCCCTCCCCGGCCAAGACCGGGCTCAGGGCAGCTAACAGCGAATAGAAATACAGTAAAAACATTAAGAACAAAACAACAGCAATAACAAAAAAACCACACCAAACAAACAGTTGATTAAAATATAAGTTAGAATACAGCTTAAAAAGCAGCCTCGTTTTAGTGATAGCCTATAGATTAAAGCCATAAGGGGAGAAAACGTCAAATTTTTACCGGGGCCAACTATCCATGCTGGTCCTACATGGGCCAGCAAGAAGAGCCAAGGGAAAATTTATATACAAAATCCCATATAAGGGGTTCCATAAAAAATAAATAAATGGGGGGTTGGTAGACTGAGTCCAGCCCAAAGGCCAGGTGGAACAGCTCCATCTTGCAGGACACCTTGCAGGAAAGATGTCAAATCCTGCAGGGCCCTAGTCTCTTGTGACAGAGAATCCCACCAGGCCGGGGCCAGAACTGAAAAGGGCCTGGCCCTGGTTGAAGCCAATCTAAACTCCTTGGGGTTCAGGACTTCCAAAGTGTTGTTATTTATGGACTCTAAGGTCCTCTGCAGGGCATACCAGGAGAGGCGGTCCCTTAGGTACGAGGGTCCTAGGCCGTGAAAGGCTTTAAAGGTCAAAACCAGCACCTTAAACCTGACGCTGTACTCCACCTAGAATCCATCATTGGGGCTAGAACTCCATCTGGCTGAGGCTACTTGGGGCAGAACAGGAAACGCTTGGGACAGAACAAGAATAATACAAAGCTGCAGCAACTGAAGACCAAATGCCATTGAAACAACTCAAACCTGTTCCCAGAGAGCATTGGCTATCACCGATGCCCATCAGCTCCCCCAGCATGACAGCAGAGAAGCTGCAGCTCCTCCCTGCTCAAATCTGCAGAACTAAACACGGTTTCCAGACATGGTTGAAGATTAAAGGATGACTGCATGGGCGATGCTGGTGCTGTGGAACCGTTAACAGATCTAGGCTTGAAATAAATAAATAAATGTCAACACTTTAATTAATCTGCAGCATTTCTTGGCAAGGCCAATGCACAATCTGACAGAGGAAGGTCAGAATGATGTAGCTTAACAAGAATCCACATTAGGAAAGGAAGGGGAATAATCGGACATCTGTGCTAAGGCAAAAAGGCTGCTGGTATCGAAACTGGCCGGTAGCCAGCACTCTCCCTCTGGACTTGCCCCAGTTCGGCAGGCAGAGCCACTTCCCAGGCTCCTTTCTTTTACCCTGTGCTGGCAGGAGTTTCTGTGCCTGATATCCATCAGGACTAGCAGCAACCCACTCAGCCATCGCAGCTGATTATATAAGGGCAGATTGTTCATAGCTCCATGACCACAGCCCAAGGGGGTGGATGGACAGTAATTAGTGAGGATCAAAACAGCTAAGTGGACCATGTAGTACCACTGTCACTATGGTTTGTCCTGGACTCTGCACTGTAGATCTGGGCCTGGTCCTACCTGTGCGGTAGACTGGAGTGATGAGAGTTGTGTGGCAGTAGAATGGACTGCATCGCTTCATGCTACAAGGGGATGTGGTCATCAAGGTTTGGAATGCTCTCCTGCATTAAATACTCTCATAAAAATCAAAAGACTCCAGAAAGGACTAAGGTACTGTTAGCAGGTGGTTCCTCAGACTGGGTGGATGAGAGGTTGCCTGCTCTTGATGGGGTTACATTCCCTCAGAAGGAGTGGGAACACAGCTTGGGGGTACTTCTGGACCCACTGCTGTCATTTGAGGCTCAGGTGGCCTTGGTCGCTTGGAATGCCTTCCATGGAAAGCTTTGGCTGGTGGCCTAGCTTTACCCCCTATCTGGACAGGGCTAGCCTAACATTTGTTGTCTACACTCTGCTAATCTCTAGGTTAGATTACTGCAACATGTTTTGTGGGGGGCTGCCTCTGAAGACAGTTTGGAAACTTCGGCTGGTGTAGAATTTAGTGGCTATGTTGTTCAAGATAGTTTGAGCATATAACACCAATCCTGACCCAACTGCACAGGCTGCCAATTAGTTTCTGGGCCCAATGCAGAGTGCTGCTTTTGACATGCATCCTTGTGCAAATTAATTGAAAGAAACAGTACATTTCATACAGAAGTTTATTCTACAAAACTCACATATACATCTACAAAACTCACATATACGTACATTAGTAACAGATACGACCTCCGCTATTTTTAAGCAGCATTTGAACACGGTTTGGCATGGAATCTACTGGTTTCGAACAGTCACTGTTGATTTTCAGATCCATGTACCACACTTGAATCAGCGCCTGAATGAGCTTCTCCATAGTGGTACAGTCTACAGCACGGAGGAGACTTTTGCATATAGCCCACAAATTCTCAATGACATTTACGTCCGGGGAATTCCCTGACCAATCAAGTACCTGTATTTGCTGATCTGCCATGAATTTCTTCACCACTTTTGATGTGTGACCGGGGACTAGGTCCTGCTGCAATATCCCAGTACTGCCAGGATACCTCTTTTCCATCTCTGGAGTAACTCTCTTCTGTAGAACCTCAATATATTGTGGCGAGTGCATCATTCCTTCTATTGGCTGCAGGCTTCTGACACCATAATAGCTGAAGCATCCCAAAAACATCTTCTTTTGTGGGTGCTTGACAGACTGATCAATGTGGCATAGAAAACATGCTTTGTTTCGATTAATTTGCACAAGGCTATATTAAGCCTTAAATGGCTAAGGACTGCAATATCTCAAGCACTACCTATCCCCATATCAACCACTTAGACCCTGCATTCATCATCAGAGGTTTTTCTTGATGTGCCCCCTCCATGAGAAGTCCAGAATGTGGCAACACAAGAAGAGGCCTTTCCTGTAGTGGCTCCTGGTTTGTGGAATGCTCTCCCCAGGGAGGCTCACTTGGTACCATCATTACATATCTTT